>NC_081424.1:43787724-44162724 GCF_949786415.1 Peromyscus eremicus | reverse complement strand
GCGGATTTAACCCCCTTGACAAGAGTGTCAGGGATGAGAAGAAGCTCACTTTCAAATAACTCTTAGAAGTCTGGAAAAAGCAATAGCCCAAACTGAGTGAATTAGACGTGCTTGAGTTGGCCTGGGAAATAGCAAAGGAAGGAATAAAGAGTCTGAAGAAAGTACATCATAAATGATGGACATATGCACATTCAGACAACACACCAATCAATTATGCCCCATGGGAAGCCAGGTAGACACATGAACATCAAAAACACACCTGAAAGAGGGACGGTGGCATAACAGAACAGTTCAGTGGTGGCACTCATCTGTTGACCAAATCTTAAAAAGAAGTGCATATAAAAGATTGCCAGTATTCATAGGAATGACTGTGCCCTGAATGACAAATGTGATCAGAGATTGCTTTATCTACAAAAGTCAGGAGAAAGAAATTGCTATAACAACCAAAATGTTTGGAGGACCTAATAAGGTAGTTAAATTAGAGAGAAGTTTAGAGATACTTAAATTTCATGTTTCATAATAAAACAGACAGGGAATTAACAAGAGTTCTTCTTAACCTATATAACTGAAAATAAGTAAGAATAGAAAACATAAGTATAAAGGGAACAGTTTAAAGACAAAAAGCTACAATGCCTTGCTCATTTCCCAGCTCCCAGCCAATTTTTGTAACTGAAACCTTTGAAATATTGGCTAGGCCCCTAGAAGAAAGGATCCTGCATTTTCCTGGTCCTTTCCCAAGGGGGCCTTCTACCATGTATTCATGTAAGTATGTCCTGAGGAAAGAAAAGGGAGGTTATACATTTTAAGGGCTGGGGCAAGTGGTATCCTTTGACATTAAGAGAAAACCGAGGCATCATTAGGGCTTCTCTGCTAAAGTGAGGGTTGATGATGGCACAGTTGGAAATAATAAATCTTAGCATAGTCCAGTTTTTGGTCTATGTACCTGCCAAGTGGTGACTGCTCCAGTGTTTGAAGATGTCGTTGTAGATTATGTACTTAGCAGATGGCATTGTCATGACTATGGATTATTTAGTTTTAAGAAAGACCCAGTGAAGACATTCTGAACCAATTGGCTTCCCACTTCTGGCCAAAACAGTAAATTAAAAATGGGCTTTATCATTGGTGTGGGGAAACAGTTAGAGATTATTACCACTGTTAACTTTCTAATTATGTGTGGTAGATATTGCTCTCATGTCTCCACATAACTGAGCTAGTGTTTGCAGAACCCATATAGATCTGGGTAGTAATTATAGGCTACCACAGACTCAGCCTTCATTTCAGCTACTGTGAAAAATTAGTAAAACTTTGTTTATTTTTCATATATAAATTTACTAAGTCATAATTTATATACAAATAACTGTACAGTTTTATATATGTTGTTTGATGAGTATGAACACATGACAAAATCTAGGACAATATCACCATAATAAAGTCATAGCTATATCAACAGTTTCCTCGTATGTGGTGACACATTGTGTACCCCAATAAAGTTTGCCTGGGCATCAGAGGACAAAGCCAGCCATTACATTAAACATAGAGGTCAGGTAGTGGTAGCACATGCCTTTAATCCTAGCATTCAGGAGGCAGAGATCCATCCAGATCTCTATGAGTTCAAGGCCACACTTGGAACAGAGCCAGGCATGGTGGTACATGCCTTTAATCCCAGCACTAGGAAGGAAGGAAGATGGCAGGGCACAGAAAGATATATAAGTAAACAGGAAGTCTCTCTCTTGAGGCTGAGGATTTTGTAGAGGTAAGAACATGGCTGGCTTGTTCTGTTTTTCTGATCTTTCAGCTTTCACTCCAATATCTGGCTCTAGGTTTGTTGTTGTTGTTGTTATTGTTGTTGTTGTTTTATTAATAAGACCACTAAGCAATTCGTGTTACACTTGTATCTCCTGTTTTGTTGTTTGTGTTGTGGTAAAAATACTTCACACAGTGGTTCTCAACCTGTGGATCATGGCCCCTTTGGGGGTTGAATGGCCCTTTCACATGGGTCAGCTAAGACCATTGGAAAACACAGACTCTACATTGTGATTCATAACAGTAGCAAAGTTATAGTTATGAGGTAGCAACAAAAATAATTTTATGGTTGGGGATTACTACAACATGAGGAACTATATTAAAGGGTTGCAGCATTATGAAGGTTGAGAACCACTGTTGAGAACATGAGCTCTACTTTCTACCAATGTTGAAGCACATATCCTAACATATTGCTAACTACAGGAATTATATGGTATAGCTGACCTCTAGAACTTATTCATATGCTGTAATTGAGCCATTATGCTTATTGAACAATAACTCTCTAACCAGCCTTTGCAAGAGCTTTTGGAATCTCTGCTTCTATGGATTTAATTCTTACAGATGCCACCTTGAAAGTGGAATGCTGCCTCTATTTGCCGAATGTTCTCTTTTGCATCTTTGTTATAAAGAGACAAGAACCTAACCAGTAAGCTGCAATTCACATGCAATGAACATCATTTATTTACATTTGTCCCTCAAATACAAAATTGCGATCATCTCAACTTGTATCTTAGTCAAAACCAGAAGACGTGGGTTATGTGAACATCTCTCTGAGCATCACTTTTATCTAAGCCACTATTGATGAAACTGGGATTCTACAGGTAAATAAGACATAGTGGTTGGGCTGGGTACTGTGATATACACATGAGGTGGGCTGATTACCTTGGTTTGTACATGAAGCATGCTGGATACCCTGGTATGTACATAAGGCATGCTGGGTACCTTGGTTTGTACATGAGGCATACTGGGTACCTTGCTATGCATACAAGTAATGATTTGGAGACTGTTCTTGTCAGAGTTCTCAGGGATCAAATCCTATTTTGGCCTCTGTTTCTTTGAGGCCGACAAAATTCGCAGCACCTTGATCCTTTTTACAACAGTATATGATTCGGTAGCATTTCAAAGACCCAGAAGTGTGTGTGTAAAATAACAGTGTTTTCCTTCATTCCATTCCATGTTTCCAAAACATGTTTTACCTGAGCATGTTTTTTTCAGTAGCCTGGTGCAATTCCTCATCCTGTCAACACTACTTTCCTCAGTGACTTCTCACTCTGGACAGAGTTATCTTGTCTCCTCAGTTAGACTCTGGTTTCTGCCTTTTACCATCTGCTCTCTCAGAGTTCTACGTGCCCCATGAAGTATTGCTTAAATTTACTAGCTGTCAGGAATTCCCTCCTACTTCCAATGGACAATTTCATCTGTATTTTGATTTATCATCGTCTACTACAACACAACTTTTTGTGAGTGTGTGTACATTTTTTCCAACTAGACTTTAGTGTTTTTCAAGGGTAGGGACTTATTTTACTTAGTTTCTGTGGTTTACTCTGTCTTTCATGGGATGAACATTCTAGCACAAATAGATTTTTAATGAACTATTAGAGACTGGTAGCAAGATTATGACACAATACTAGCCCCTCCCTTCACAAGTGTTATCTATAAATGACACCACAGTTCTTAAACACCTGAATATATCAGACTCCTCTAAGAGATTAAGACAGCAATATCTAGACCCTGATAAAGACCCAGTTCAGTGGTTCACAGTAGATACCAAGAATTTCCATTTTAAATAAATTCCTAGGTCATACTGAAACTGCCATCCAAAGAACATGTTGAAATAGCTGAAACAGGTGTTGAAAACAATCCTTTCAGCCACTCTTGTATTAGTGACTATATTTATTCAACCATATATATATATATATATATATATATATATATATATATATAACTCAACCATATATATGTTTTCAGATGATATTCAAAAGTAAAATCATGAAGTTATCCATCGTCTAAAAATCCAATTCCTTATGAAACCACTAATTTGTTTTTGTCTAAATGTATCAAAACCAGCTTTGTTCTTTGTATCAGCCCTATGTGATTACATAATTAATTATCCCAGCTAAGATACCTTTGCCTAGGAAAATGCTACACTGAATCAAATGTTAGGAATGTAGGGCCCTCTCAGATAAATCAAAACATATGGTTCCTACCTCTTCCTCTATCAGCACCTTTTATCCTTGATAAAATTCAGTTTTTATTCAGCCAATGTCACTGCCATTCTGTTGACTTGATTATTTCGAGAAGCAAGCAGATAAACATACCTATCCTCCAACAACACACAGCCAAGTAGGGCCCTTATGCCAGAAACGAAGAGGTTCATGCAAGTAGGCAGTAGCTATTACACATCACTGAGCAATTTCAGTGCACAGCTGTGTGGTTTGACTCACCAGTGTATAAATTCTTCCGAGACAGAACTGTGTCTGTAGTTGGGTGTCAGAGAAGTCCTGGAGCCTCTTTGCTAATGTTCTGGGAAATCAAGTAGGAAGTTCAGTCGTGGGACAGTGGGAAGGCATAATTGTAAGAAGGTAGAAGCTCTCATTTTAAAACCTTAAAGGTGGAAATTTCAAAAGGCAGCCCCTGCTGTTGGTTCAGTTGGGATCTAGTTAAGGAAATATAAGATACCATGACTAGTTGAGTTTTAAGTCATACATTTGGAGGCTCAAGATAAACGGAAAAGGAAAATGGCAGTTCAGATGCTGAAGCCGTAAGAGGAAGCAGGTGTGTGTCCACAAGGCTGACAAATAATGACAGCATGTTACTATTGCATGGTTCCTACCCCACCATGAGTCAGGGGTTCAGTGGAAAGTATGTAAATCCAAAGAATGTGTGAACAGAATATATATAAAAGACTGATGTGAAATACACACTTAAACCATTAGAAATGAAAGCTTATGAAAATTAAAACACAGCATAAAATATCCATATGGCAAAATAGCCAAAATGGTGGCCAAAATTAAATATCAAACTATTGCTCAGAGACTGAATTCCCATACACAGCTAGGGATCCAACCCAGCTACGAGAAAAACAATGGTGGCAGTTTGTGAAAATCAGGAACGTGCATACTCTACGATCCAGTAATTACAATCCCAGACACCTGTCCCAGAGAATAACGTTTCTAAATCCCAAAGGGGACAGAAGTGTTCATGATAGCAATAATGTAGAAACTACCCAAGTCTCTGCGGCTGGAGAAATGGAGCTTAAAGTGTAGTAGAAACATTTAGTTAATTAATTAATTGAAAGCAGCATAGAGGTATGAACTGGGATAGATTTTTAAAACTAAAAATGACAGGAAAAAGGAAAATAAGAAAGAAAGGATAAAAATACATATTACACAGTAACATATTAAACTTCCATATATTCAGAAGTCTGTGTCTTGGACTTTGATCTTCATTCTAGTCCATCAAAATGGTATTTAGCAAGATCATCTGTCAAAAATTGGTACTTCTGAAAACCTCATCTAGTTATCAAGGTAATAGGTATATAATCCCTTTTATTACACTTTTTAGTGTGGATCATTAGGTTTATTTCATGTCCCATTAATGGGTCAAAAATGAAGTTTGAAAAGCATTGGTTTTGGAAGGTGTGAGAAAAAATGCTTTGAGAACAGGAATATGAAAACCATAAAGGACAAAGAGGAGAATGAGCACGCTTGGTGGTGAGCATATTTTAGTCATTTACTGACATCCTGCTCATGTCATTTATTAGGAACTGGGCTGAGTTTTTTTTAATCTAGTACTCTTTTTAATCTTTAGATAGATTGGCATCTACAGACTCAAACGTTCTGTCCAAGGTCAAGTGTCTGCTAAGCTTAAGATAAAGAATTCTAACCCAGTTCTGTAGATTTTAGTGCTCTTCTTCTGTAATCAAGATAACATGTCCCTCTATGCATATCCTATTAATATTCTATTATTACTCTGCAAACGGTTTACACGAATTTGGAAAACATATGTCTCTGTTTTTCTGATTTCAATTTACTGTCATGCAATTTTTGAGACTTCCATTTGTCTCAAAATATTACAATAAGCATTCATGTTCAAAATAGCATGGCAGAGTGAGTACTCTACAGATTTCCCCTTTCAATATGCCAGCAAGATGTTAGTATTTAGAGATCAGTTTCGGGCACCATAAATCTTCCTTGTTCTGGAAGTTAAGCAGCATTATGAGGGAAAAGTCTGGAAGTAACGTGGATGGTTAGTTACTTGATCTGATTTTAGCAGAATTGATGGAATACGATAAATCTATGCTCATTCCCTTGTTCTGACTTCTTTGTGATAAACAGCCCTTTCCTCAACATGTTTGTGTGCTGAGTGTTCCCTTCTCAAGCACAGAGGGAAGCCGTTTTTCTTTTTTATTCAATACAAAAGCTTGTCAACATTAATCTGTCACAGGCCAGAGATTGACTGACAGGAAAGAACAAAAGGTGACAGGTTGATTTCAGTTTCAGCATGAGAGAAAGGAAGGAGAAAATGGATCCAACTAAAGAGGCAGAGAGACTGAAGAAAACAAAGCAAGATGGGAAATGCGAGAAAGATCATACTAAGCCAAAATATAAGTTTAAGAAACAAGTCAGAAAATAAAAAGAGAGGGTTCAATAGCTCATCCCTCCAATTTAGACAAACGGTGCCAAAAGTGGCCCCAATGCGAGGGACGTGAAAGGATGAATATGTGACCTTGAACTCATATTCACCTTGAGTGACAGAGCAAAGGTAGTTCTAAAGGAAACTCTCTGGTTTAAGTTGGAAATAAAAGCAGCAACAGAACAGAATACAAAGGACCTAGGGCAAAGAATATCATTCTGTAAGCCTCCTCATCTGTTCCAGACACTACGTTGAGGGTGTGAAAAACAAACCCAAACATCATCTGATTCTACCTCCAGGAACAGAAGTCTTATTAGTACAACATTTGTCCAAAGATCAGCATAACACGATGTGGCAATTCTGTGGCAGAGAATCCATAGTATTCTACACAAAACGACATGGAAAGCGATAACACAGATGTGGCAATGAAGAAGCTGAGGGGAAATGAATCAATGGTGCTTCTTCAAAGAGAGCTAATTTAGACAAATGTTGGTTAGCAGGCTCCCTACACAGCAGAAATGGAGCAAATGCAAAGGTGTGTGTGTGTGTGTGTGTGTGTGTGTGTGTGTGTGTGTGTTTGTGAGGGGGGCAGGTCCTCAGACTTTGGGGCAGTTGTGATGAAATATTGCAGAGACATTATGGATACACATGTTAAGGGGCCATGAACAAAGTGTTGAGAAGCCTAGGCTCCATCCCAAAGTCTGTAAGTAACCTTAAACATATAAATCATGGAATGGTGTATCTCAATAGATCAATGTAAAGAGTAATTGAGAGTCCACAAGACTAGGGAGACACCATTGCAATTCCTAAGTCAAGAAAGTCAGTTAGGCTGTGGCAGTAATTCAAACAAAAGGCTTGGGCTTGAGATAGGACAGTGAGGACAGAAGGAAGAGGACAAAACCAATACAAGTTGAAAATGTAATGATGCCAAACACAGTAACCTAGTGTAGAGACATAGTTAAGTGTCTGTGTGCAACCTACACCTGTGGGCAGTAGTGTGGGTACCACTAGCTATGACACTGAGTCAGGACAAGCACATGGTGAGCTCAGCTCCTATGTGAGGAGTCAGTGTCACTTGTGCGGCATTTGAGCGAAGATGCTCACTGGCATGCAGATGCAGAGTTCAAGAGGAAGCAGGGGTAGGGGATGAAGATTGACTGAGCAGTGAACCAACTCCTCAAAGAAAGTGATAGGATCAGAAAGGAACTGGAGGAAGAGGAGAAGAGAAGAGAAGAGAAGAGAAGAGAAGAGAAGAGAAGAGAAGAGAAGAGAAGAGAAGAGAAGAGAAGGACCAAAAGGAGCTAAGCAAACAAGAGTGAAGACACCAGAAGGAAGGAAGAAAGGGAAGAACAGTGTCAAGAAGAGAATATTTTCCAGTGACAAACTCACCGAAGCAAATGTTGTTTTCAGTGCTTATTGGAGGTAATGACTGAGATGTCATTCCCAGCACAAGTTCAGGTATAGCGAAAAGTCTGGTTGCAGTGGGCTGAAGATGGAGCTGGGGATAGTCCTGCAGAAAGACTCAAGTGAATGCCCCTCCTGTGAGAACCATGGCTTTGAAGAAATGGGGAGAACTCTGGTTTTGTTTCTCTTGTTACCTTGCTTTGTTTGGGTTTTTCCGATTTATACCTGTTTACACACTGCAAGGAAATAACAAATAAAACAACTGAGGGAGAAATGAGGTTCTAAGTGACTGAATGAAACAGAGTCTAGAACATGAGCTGGAAGAACCACGCCCCCCCCAAAGTGTTCTACAGAATAGCAGATGGATGAGCGTACATCAGTTCATAGCAGTGGGTATGGGGAGGAAGGCAAAGCAAAAGTCATCCTTAGAGTGTCTAGCTAATAGCCACTCCTAATGTCTAAAGCTGAAGGCAAGTGCATACTCTTGCTTTGTCTATGCAGGGCTGACAGAGCATCCAACATTCATCCCCAATTTGACAGGTGGACCCTTCTTCACCCTGGTCACTGTATATCCTAGCTACAGCTCTAAAATCTGCAATGTCTGGCCCGTTGCATTCCAAGGGCATCTGTCTAGGTTAATGAGCTGTAAGCTATCAGTGGTACACCTGAGGCCAGCAGCTGCCCAAGATGCCCTCCGTATATTTTCTGCCACTCTTCTACCCCAGAAAACTCATTTGCTACTGACTACTGGTGATCTGAAAATCAACTTTGACAGACGATGGGAGCATTTTTCCATATATAAAGGACCCTTCTTGATTGAGAGAAACATTCCTCAAAAGCCCATGTCAGGAGAAAGACATACTGTTTGCCCTACAGTGACATACAGACCCATGTGAGCAGAAGGAAAAGAAGCATTCATCACCAGGAAAGTGCAGACCTGGGTTCCAAACACCAAATCGCAAAGTGTAATTAGGGAATAATGACAAGAAATAAGGGCTGCAAATTTTTTTTCACAATTTTTTTGCACAAAAATGTTCTTGATCTATAGCTGGTTAAATATGCAAATTCCAAACCCAAATATACAGATCCAATAATGTATATATGTGAATGAAATATGTACATATAACACTTAAATATATACGTATATATGTATATGAATGACATGGCACATAAATACAAATGATAGATGAGTGACAGGTGGCTTAGATAAAAGACAAATTAATATTAGAGCTACTAAGGTTCACAACAACAAAACAAAATACATAAAATGTGACCCAGTGCATTCAGGAAAATAGGGCCATAGACAACAAAATAAATCAGAGGTATACCTTCTCTTTAACCTACCCTACTTCATCCTTCCCCAGAAAAGGATATGCATTCAAGTGTTCATTTCCAATATCTCACCATTTCCGCCATACTGTATCACACACATACTCTCTTACGACTCTGGAATCTGAGGGGAAAGGATCGTTTCATGCATTTGAATGCTGATTCTGACGTTCTTGCTCTTCATCCTGATGATCACATTCTGATCTTCTCCTCATTACTTAACCTCTATTTCATAGTCCCCACCCCATTGTCCTCTGGGCTGCATCCTAGGTACTTCCCTGTGTCCCCATCACTAGAAATCTGTTCAGCTGCAAAACGTGCTCTATAAGTACCTCATGCATTTCAGTTTTAGCGATGCCTTTCTTCACTGGCTAAGGTCTCATTTTTGTTCCTTTTTTTAGTCTACAATTCATTTTGCTATTGTCTTTTCCTATTCCCTATGACTATTCCTTTTTTGGATTTTTTAAAAATTATTTTAAGAATGCAGGGATCATCACATGGCCTCTTTGTTTTTGCTCCGTTACCTCAAGTTCCAAGAGAGCAATTTCTTCCAAATGCGTGTTGCCTGATTCCCTCAAGGTGTGATAGTTCCTCGCATGCTTTCTATTTTCTGCCTCATGAGCTCATTCGTAGCAGACTGTCTTCCTCCAAGAGTTCTAGGCACTTTGGTTTGGTTGTTACATAATCGCTTTGTTTTCCTTTTGTTTGGTTTTTGGTTTTCCTACACTCTGTTTTTCCCATGCTGGTTCTGAATGTTTTAACATTCAGTTTTGGCTGGAGGAATATAGCAGAAATATTTGTAAAATAACTAGTCGTTCAGACTAACTGAGGCTCTAGCATAGGACTTCAGGTTATTTCTTACTTGCTCAAGACAATGGTAGAGTCGACTCCTTTGTTGCTTCCTTAAGCAAACTTTTCCTACATCTTTTAAAATATTTTTCTTGATATTTGAGATGATCATGTTTATACAATGAAATATGACCATATCTGCTTCCCCTCCACCTACCCCCTTTATCCCCAGTCATGCTCCCTGCTTCCCACGTCATGTCATTTAATTTTTTTAAAATAAACCACTACTTCAGTTAGTGCTATCTATATGTGCTTGGGTGTATGGTCACCCACCACAGCAGGGGTAACTTTCCAGTTACAATATTCTCAATAAGAATGATGCCCTCTCCCCCCCCCCATTTCCAGCAACTATCCACTGCCTCAGTAAGTGGGGCAGGACTGGAGCTCATCCACCTCATCTATACTGGGAGTTGGCTGACTTATTCTTCTGCAGATAACCACTGTTGCACTTCTTATCAAGGTTTAGCTTTAAAACAGCTCCCCCCTCTCTCTCTCTCTGTCTCCCTCCTCTTCCCCTCCTCTTCTCTTCTCTTCTCTCTCTCTCTCTCTCTCTCTCTCTCTCTCTCTCTCTCTCTCTCAATCTCAATCTCTCCCTCTCTTTGTGTGTGTGTGTGTGTGTGTGTGTGTGTGTGTGTGTGTATTTGTGGTATGTGTGCACATGATTTGAGATACACTCCAGTATATGTATATGATACTCATGACCGGCAAGTGTCTTTTCTTGGACTTGAAAATCTGAGAGCCCCCATCCTAGGTCTCCAGGCTGCTTACAGGAAGTATTCAGATGGAAGAAACGTTCACAAGGAAGAGAGTTAGAGATGACGGAAACTGAATAGGAATTTCTGCTGGAATATAGACAGAGAGTAAAAGCAAAAGCTTTGGTACCTTTGGTAGTGGCACAACCCAGGGCTGTGAGGAGCTCACAAATCTAGTGGGAATCCCCCAAAGAGCAGAAAGAAGGGCAGGCCACTGAGGAAAATGGAGAATTAGTCCACTTACACAGGAACCAAATCAATGACCTTGAGGTTTAAGAGACATTAAAAGTCAATGGCAAAGTTTCTTTGATTATATGACACATGAAAAGCCACGAGAATAAAGGCACTTAAGGGGAAAAAAATCAACTAAGAATCAGAGCTTTAGAATTTTCAGTTACCAGAACTTCCAATAATTCCCTCTGTGTTCAATCATTGTTTATATTCAATAATCGTAACACTGGTGTAGTTCAGTCTGTATTGCTCTATTATTGACTTTTCAGGGGAGGAGATGGTTTCCCCATTCCCAGCTCTTTTTTTTCTGTTTTGTGAGTTTATTTGTTTTTAATATAATTTTTTATTAAAAATTTTTCTTTCCTTTTACATACTAACCCCTGTTCCCCCTCCCGCCTCTTCTCCCACTCCCTTCCCCCACCTATTCCCATCTCACCCCCATCCCCTCCTCATAGAGTGTAAGGCCTCCCTTGGGTAGTCAACAGAGGCTGTCACACCATGCTGGGGACAGACCTAGTCCCTCCCCCCAATCAAGGCTGAGTAAGGAATCGCACTATAGGGAATGGGGTCTAAAGTCAGTTCATGTACCCAGGATAAGTTCTAGTCCCATTGCCAGGGGACCCACAAACATATAAATCCACACAACTTTCACCCGCATTCAGAAGACCTAGTTTGGTCCCAATCCACAAGCTAGGTAGAGAAGGACACTAAGAGAGACATACATGGATCACCCTGGGAAGAGGCAAGGGTTAAGATCTCCTAGGAAAACTAAGAGTAGGGTATAGAGGGGATGGGATGGGAAGGGAAGGGAAGGTAGGAACATGGGGGAGAAACAGAGAGGGAGAGCAATGAAAGAGATATCTTAACAGAGTGTGCCATTAAGAGGATGGGGAGAAAGCTGCAGCTAGGGAAGACCCCAGGAACTCACAAGACTGTCCCCCGCTAAGACTCATAGCAACGGTGGAGAGGGTGCTTGAACTAGCCTTCCCCTGCACTCAGATTGGTGTCTACCCTAATGGTCATCATAGAACCTACATCCAGTAACTGATGGAAGCAGATGCAGAGAGCCACAGCCAAGTACTCAGCCAAGATCTTGGAGTTCAGTTGAAGAGAGGAGGGTGGTGAGAACAAAGCAGGTCAGAATCATGACGGGAAAACTGCAGAGATAGTTGACCCAAGCTAAGGGGAGCCCACGGACCCTGGACTGACAGCTGGGGAGCCTCCATTTCCAGCTCTTATCAGAGTGGCTGGACATGAGTTGCAGTTTCAACAACTGACTGTCCGATGTGAAAACATGAAACACAGCAAGATGCAGGGGCAAAGGACCAGGGAAACCAGGCATGTGGGATGCTGAACATAGTGGACACTTAGACAGGCCAACAGGGCATGTTCACTGAGGTGTCCCTAGACTGGAAATCATCAGGAGATGTCACTGAGCACAAGCTTCCCTGACTGCACACAGAGGAGAGGGGCTCCTGCAAGTGGAGAAAGGGCAGCAGAATGAGAGGGTGGAAAGAATAAAAAGCCTCAACCCATCTTAGTCCATTCCATTCCCGAGAAGAGTAAGGATGAATGACTGTGAATCAGATCTCACAGGAAGGATCATGGAACCATTAGGATAGCCTGGAGAAGGATAAAACATGTCAGATTAAATTACTTTTGCAACAGGATGCAGATTGTGAAAAGAAATAACTAAGATAATTCAATTAAACATTAATGAGGCTTCTGGTTACTCACCATGGTTACCTACTAGTTGGATGATTTGCTTAATGATATACTCCTAAGAAATATATGCATATATTTCAATGTTTATATCTTTAAATCACATTAAAATGATAGCAGTAAACATTTAAATAATTCATATACTTACATGAATTGTATATCTACCATATATGTATAAATTTCATTCTTAGCATCACACAGTTACATATCTGTACACTCTTTGGAAACCTAGTTTCTTGTGATGAATTAGAACAAGATACAAACTAAGTGAGGTTATTTGGGGCATAAGGAAATGATGGTCCTCTACTAGTATATACTTTCCTCCTCTTTTTTAAGCTCATGGAAATTGAAGATTGTGACAAGGTGCATAGCTTCCTAGGTGTTAGCATGCCCAGACTGAGTGATGCCTGAAAATCATGAGAAGACATGAAAGAGGCTATTCCATATCATCTTCTAAAAGGAAAAAAAACCTAGTGTTTTCCCTCTCCTTGGCATACATGAAATGGAAGCTTCTGGTACAGATGCACAGACTGCGAGAAGAAAGTCACATATTCAGGTACCAGAGACAACTCTGAAGCCTGATTGTCTGCAATACCTTACCAGGCACAATTCCCCTGCCAGCTTTGGACCACATATTGTAAGTGAGAGAGAATCAAGCTCCTATTTCATTAAAAGCATAAAGTTTGGAGATTATCTATCATCTGCTGATACATGATACATTGTCTTAGTTTCCACACCAAGTAGGTAAATAGACAAACAAGCATGCTACCTCTATTTATTCTTTCAAGAATCTCTTATAAAGTTTCACACTCATCTACACCTTAGGCTTGTTATCAGGACAGGACTGATAATACCATGCAGTGGTTAGCAGTAGTTTAGAAAGATTTCAAATATTAGTAGAGATGAGAATAAGTAGCAGTGTACTGGATCCCACACCACTTGGATGATCTATTTCATGTGGCCAAACCATGGACTATTGGTGTCAAGACTGACTGAGTCTGATGGGAGTCAGTGCTGGTAAAGTCAATGCACTATACCTGAAAGCAGTGTGTTATGAATGATTGTGTGAGAGAGAAAGTTGAATGAAAAGGCTGAAGGGTCAAAGAACTTACTTCAATGATCAAGACTAGTTGTTTCTTCATGTTAGGAAGAATGCAAGCAGAGCTGAAAGTCTGCGTCACAAGAACACACAGAGTCTGTAAAAGCAGAAATATTTGTCCCCATACGGATCCATCATAGCAATGTGTTCAAATGTGGAGTCTAGTTTTTAAAATATATATCAATATTTATCCTAACCCACACTGATAAATAATAAGATTGGTACCCTATTAAGAAGTAGAATCTCTAGAGGAATTCTGTGATCTTTTTTTTTTTTAATGTGAAAATAAGACAACAAGGAGAACCAACTTTACAAAGATATTCCTGGCTTTAGTGAATAAGAGACTAAAGTGGGGATCTGGTTATGAAACACATTCACAGATTTTCCAGGAGACAAGAGTAAGCACTGTCTCCAGGCCTGTAAATAGCATTTTTCCAATTCTAAGGTTGGGCTTACAGAGAATTTAAAAATACATTATTTGGCTTATTAATTAATCTCATTACTTGATAACTGCATCTCTTTGTACAAGCTGAATATGTACTTGTATATGTTATGGAAAGGAGATAACAAGAAGTTGTAAGATGAAACTTAATAATAGAAGCCTATTCATAATTATCTTCAGGGAGAGAATAGTCAAGATGTGATTGCTGGGATAGAAGAACATTTCCGAAATGGGGATGCCTGTGGCACATTGAGAAAGGGAAAAAGAGAATGGCTGTTCTGTTACAAGTGCAAAGAAATCATGTGTGCTAGTAAAAAAATCTGGATTTATTCTATAAACAACAGGGAATCAAAAGTTATTCATGGCTTAAACTGATATGGCCCAAAAAATAAAAAGCAGTTTTGAAAAGATCAATTCAACAGTGGGAGGCAAAATGCCTTTGAAAGAGTAGATGTCCGAGAGAAAGGATGCCAGAGGAAAAGCTACATCACTCATGTCAGCAGTACAGTGAGACATTGGGAGTTGAGATTCCTGTCCTTCCTGTGACTTGTGATAATAAAGAGAAAACTTAATCCATTCTGAGATGCTTTGGATGACAGACGATTATGTGCAGAGATAAGCACAGGGTTAGCTTTACAAAGAAGACTTGCTGCTTTTCCCACTGAATGTTCTCTTCTGAGGTCTTTTTATGAACAATAAAATAAATAAGCAATCAGTAACAAGTAGACAGCTCCATTAGATCTCAAATGATGCCATGTTAGCTTGGTTGTCAACTAATTGTTGAAAATAATTTCACCAAAACATTTTCTATTCATTTGGCTTTTAGAGCCTTGCTTTGTTTTTAAAGCAAAATAAAGAGTATATATACATATATATGTGTGTGTGTATTATATATAATATATAAATTTGAGTAGTTGTTGCAATTCTTTCCTTCCTTCAATTATTAATATAAATCCTATTTCAGTCAAATTAACTGCCTTAGGATAAGAATCATTTTGGGTTTGTTCTTGAACTATTCTCTGTGTCTGTGTGACACAGTTCCCTTGAAAGAATATGGTCTTTTGCTCTGGACAGATTAATAAAATCTTAATGGTGTCTCTGCAAATGCACATTTCATATACAAATAAAAGGAGCAGCAGAGAATCAGAAACAAGTTCTAGTTGATGAAAATCCTCATGGTGAGATTTGAATTTTGAATGTCTGGTTTTGGACAATAGAATACCTTTTATTCCTGTCATTAATATTCATTAATATTCTTGAGACAAAGTCTTGATTAATTTCACAATAGATTTCCATTTCCTTTTTCTGAAATTTAGTAAGCATTATACAAGTTTCTCATTATGGTTAGTTGATTAAAATATTCTAAGACTAAAATATTTGAATAATGGAATCACATTCAGAGGTTGCATTGCAAAAGATAGCACACGCAGAGATTCTGATTGAAAACACAGTCAATCTTTTGTGGAAACTGAGTGGATTGGGGTCATGATCAATACCAATAATCAACATTTCTGGCTCTTCTAGGCATACAGTAATATTGAAGTTCCCCTCTACAAGCTTGACATGGTCCCATGACCTGCTTTATTCAGTAGAATATGATAATGATTGACATTTATTATTTTTGATAACAGCCCTCAAAATTCTCCTCTGTCTGCCATTACATGCAGCAACACTCTAAACAAGTCTCCCTCACTGATGGTCTCCTCTGAAGCCAATGTATAATTGAAAGTGCAGGTAATGTAGATAATAAAAAATATGGATAATAAGTTTTCATGAGCTTAAACTGAAATAATTTTGTATGTATCTGTTACCAAGAATAATCAAGAATGTTTTAATTAATATGGGTGGGCACTTATATGAGAAAAATAAGTGGCTGAAACAAGCATATTTTTTAAACTACACAATGTCCACTGGCTGAGCAATAAATAGGTATGGAAACAATTGTTCTGAGTTGAGCATTGGGGAAACATCTGGTAAAGTTGTAGCCTGTCATAAATTGATATGCAAATCACATACCCAATGAACTCCAAACCCTTAGAGAAGGGGCTAGAGAAACAATATGTGGCATGTGCTGGTAACCATTTGTTCAGAAAAAAAATACTGGAGTTGCAATCAAAATGAAAAAGAAATATTTCCTACCCCAAAGAGCAAAAGATAAAAATCACAGTCTTTGAGTGGCAAAGGTGAAGTTAAACTCAGTTGTGTGGGCAAAGATCAAACTAAAGAAACTTGCTATTGGATTAAGATAACTTAATGTGAGTTTAAACTAAAGGAAATGTGTATAGCCCAGTCCAACTGGCTAAAAGTATTTACAATAAGGCAGGTTTAGAGATGTATGGATAAAGAAGTTGGGGAAAAAAAACACCTTTGTCCTAAGAGCCACGTTTTACAAAGAGCTGTGGGTAAAATTCCTAACACGATGTGCAGATTGGAATCAAACAGGTAAGACACCAGAAAAATATTGTAACAAAGCACCAGGATGGAGTAAAAGAGGGTACCATTGACTGAGGTTTCAATCAGTCCTGGAACTGTCAGCCATCTGTAAAAAGAAAGTGGACGTAGAAAGCCATTTGGGCCTGAAGAGAAGTTGTATTCTCCAATTCTCATTTTTCACAGTTGCCTACAAAGGATAACAGAAAAGAAAAATCTTCCAGAGGTCCACAAATAACAAGGAACACGGGAGCTATTCTTAGGAAGGGCAACAGGGTCTGTGCAAGAAGTATAGAGCTTTCTTAGCCTAGCTGCTAAGAATTTAAAATTGCTCTGACCAGGACAAGCACCTGCCACATGACTTCCATGATTTCTTTTCCAAATGAGAATATTCATTGAAATTATCCTGTTCTATTTTGGCTAGTGTATACTGTATGATGAGAGAAAGTTAACTAATATCTTAAATTCCTATATATCTGTATTAAAACGAGTACACACGGATAAGCTAGATATTGCTAGAAACTGTGGTCCATGAGATTTATTCTGTATTACACAAGAATTGTGAATGCATGGTGAACATATCTGATCAAGCATATGTTTTTCCTTAATATTTGCTTTGATAATGGATTGTTTTGAATATGTCTCTTCCATTTGGAAGTAGTATTGTATGTAGTAGTATTGTATATCCATATAGTAGTATTGTAGTTCCTTCACATAAAATAAAACTTCTTGTGGAATGTGACTGCTGTGTGGTAAATTTTTATTACAAGCATTCTAGCCAACACCTTCCCTTTTTGTTTCCATGGTAACCAGTGATCTAACAGATCATGAAGCTTTCATCAGGCAGTTGTTCTTGATGAGGACCACATGAAGCAGAGGGCCCATAAACATGAGATGATGTATAACATAAGGAATGAAGACATCTTTATTTCTAAGCCATTAAGGTAGTAATGTTGCTTGCTATTACACCACATAATCAATCTGAATGGATGGAATATGTAGCTATAGGTAACAAGCACTTTGCTTACTGCAAGATGCAATACAGATTTGGTTAATGTAAATGAATGCATACAGACATTTGAGTGTTAGGTAGCAAAACTCAGTCAAGGAAAATGTCGTTTAGTAGAGTCTCATAGCATTCAATGCAATAAAATTCAGGTAATTCCCACATGGGTAATTGAAAGACAGAAAAGAGGTATCAGTAGACAATAACAAGATTTCTCAGTAAACAGAACAATAGACTATTTCAGAAAGTAATGAATTTTCCATCCAGCAAAAATGAAAATAGAATAAACATGTTTAGAAAATCAGAGAGTTGTTGTTTTGAAAGTGAACTTGAGTGAAATGACCTTTACTTTTCTTTTTCTGATTTAAAGAAGATGGGATCATAATTATCTCCTCTCCTGTCTCTTGAAACTGATTTCAAACAAGATTGGTGGGAGCTAAGTGCTGAGACTGAACTCAAGATTTATGATAATCCTGCTCAACAATTTTTATCTTCTGTCAAGTGCTTTTTGATGACTGAGGTGACCCATTTTAATGTTGAATTCTTGGCGAAAGCCAGCGTGTTCCAGGACCTATATTCACAATGCTTCGGGGTTCTCAGTGGGGAGAAGACCTATTTAATTGACCACTCCAACTGTGATTTACAGGTTCCATGGCCTGATTATTATCACACTTCCCAAGATACATCATTTTTTTTTCAGCTGTGTTCCTATCCTTTACAGAAGCTGCACAAAACTTATCAAGTTTGACTTATTTAGAATATAAGTGAATAAAAGAAGCCGGGGCAGACATTGGAATCACCTAGCTGAGGAATCAGACTCAGGAGAGAAATGCACAGCAATTGGTTAACATCAGCTATGCGATCAGGCAAGACACATGGGTTTAAACAAGGATCAGAGATTTTCTTCAGAAAGCACACTGGACAAGATCACAGTGAGAGGCATGGGAAAGGGTCATGAAGAGCACCTATCCTGGGCCTTAAATAGATAGGAAATAAAACTTAAGGAGGTGATTAAGGACATGGAACTGGGTTCCTGCTCAACTTCTAGTAGCTAATTCCAAGACCAGGTACCACCGCTTTTCCTGTCACTACCTAATATTGTGTTTCCTCTCCATCTGTCACTTTACTTGACCTTCACGTCACTACTAAGAGGTAGGACAGAAACTAGCAGTTGTTTTCCCCAAAATCTACTTTCCTTCTCTTATATAACAGTCGCTGGTTATGCTCACGGCCTCTCAAAAAAAAAGTGGACAAAGTTTTCAGTGACCCGTGGAGATACATGTGGCATTTTAGCAAACCCCTTTTATTTGTATGACAAATAACTCATTGTAGTTCTTTGTCCTCTTATATAAAGACCCTTGGCTGTGTATGATCAGCAGTAGAGCTCTTGCCTAGCGTAAGCAAGGATCTAGGCTCTGGCCACCTCTATAAAAGAAGAAAGAGGATGACAAGAAGGAGGAAAGGGAAAAGAAGGAGTTGGAGGGAATATTTACTTTCCTTCTCTTGTCTTTCCAATGACTAGAGCATTGGAAATGTGGCTAAGTCATACTGAACCTTGATAATAAGAATACCAGATAGAACAGAAATGGAAAGGAACCAAAATCTTTAGACCCCATGGAGCAGTGATTCCCTATAAGTCTCTAAGTGCTTGTCTTAGTTAGGCTTTCTATTGCTGTGAAGAGACACCATGGCCACAGCAACTCTAATAAAGGAAAACATTTAATTGGGGTAGCTGGATTACAGTTTCAGAGGTTTAGTCTAATATCATCATGGTGGGGAGCATGGCAGCTGGCAGGCAGACATGGTGCAGTAAAGTAACTGAAAGTCCTACATCTTGCAGGCAATAGGAAATGAATGGACTCTTTGTGTCACACTGAGTGAAGCTTGAGTAAAAGAGACCTCCAAGCCCACCCCTACAGTGACACACTTCCTCCAACAAGGCCACATCTACTACAACAAGGCCACACCTCCCAATAGTGGCACATCTTATGAGCTTGTGGGAGCCAGTTACATTCAAACTACCGCAATGCTTACATTCAGGTTGTTAGTTTCAGTTTCATTTTTTTTTTATTTTAAACACTGTCTTTTTGAGACAGTATCAATCTGCAGCCCCGGCTAGCCTAGAATATATTATACAGCACAGACTGGTCTCAAACTCACTAAAGTCTTCCTGTCTCAGCTTTTCAAGTGCTGTGATAGCAGGCATGCGCCTTCATGCCTGTCTATCATTTTTCTGTAGTAAATTTTCCCAATTAGTAGGGAAAATCAAGTGACTTTATTACTAGTCTTATGAGGAAACGGTGATGCCTGCTTTGTTGAGGATACCTACTTAGTCATTGGTTAGTTCCTCTCTTCCTGGGAAGAGATGGAGTGGAGTGATTGACTGGTGTAATATTACATATGACTTGACACATGCTGCTAACTACCAAGTCTTATTTTAGGCGGGGGGAAAAATTAATCGCAAATATTCAATGCAAGGGATGGTCCTCTGCTTTGGTAACCTGAAAGTCTTTTCCTGAGAAAGACACCTACATAAATAAATTCAAAGTTTAAAACACATTTATGTTGAATCTGCTGAGTATTATATTTAAAGAGCATAAAAAAAAAGCCAAGTCATTGTTACCACTGCAATTCTGTCTGATCTCCTAACACAAGATGCAAATGAATGATTTTTGAAGTCTATTTCCAATTCAGACAATGTTACATGTACAGCTGTAACCAACTTAGGGGGAGCTGAGAGATGAAATTAGCTAATTTCTTGCAATCAAGACAAATTCAAAGGGAGGATGAGTTTTATCCACCTGTCATGTGGGAATTCTCCTAAGGAGAACTCTAGAAGCCATCTTCACAGGGAGAAACACTCAAAGAAGAGACAGAGCTCTCATCACCAAGCATACTGTTTCTCTTATTTATTAATGAAATAAGAGCATTTGCAAATCCTTTGCAGTCAATCTTCATGGTTTACATAAAAAAAAAACACAATTTTCAACACTTACCCTAAACTGAGCTATGAGTGGAAAGATTCCAACTCAGAAGAACAAAAGTGATCAGTAATTCTCACATCGTGTCCAATCAGATTTCTTTATTTTCAGTAAATGAGAGTTTATTGGGCAAATTGTGAAAATGCTTGACATAATCTTCCACAACATATACTAAAATTTCCTTTTGTTTATCCATTCTTTGGGAATTTCATACATGTATATAAAGTATGTTGATCAGAATGGTGATCACAATGTATAGTAGGTCTAAAATAGCTAATTCTTTTTAATCAGTATCCTTTTAACAACCTTCTATCATATTTTCTTTTTATGAACTGACGTTGTTCTTTGACAGTCTTATATGCATATATAATACATTCTGATTTCTCTCACTCCTACTCTCTCACTCATCTCCCTCCCTCTCCCCATCTACCTGCCTCCTTCGTTTCCACCAATCTCCTTCCCACACTCATGTCTTTTTGATCTGTTTGTGTCCTGAGTTTGGCTAGGACTCTCTGTGAGGCTCTGGCACTAGAGCCTGGTGGTCATAGCAGCAGGTACATAACCAAAGACAGCAGCTCCTCCTCTTGCAGACACCATCAGTAACCCTTAGTTCAGTAGTAAGGAGCGGGCTCCCATTAGCCACGCCCCTGTCCATGACTGACTATTAACTGGACTGTCTATGCAGGCCCAATGCAAGCAATCACTGCTGCTGTGAGTTCATGATTACATTGGTTGCTTTGTGTCTAGATGAAGAGACTTCACTGCCCTTCTTCCTATCATCTAGCTCTCATTCTTTCCATAGCCTCTTCCACAAGGTTCCCTGAGTCTTCGAGGGGGGAGTACAAATGACTTGTTTGCACCTGAGCCCCCATCCATCATTTGTTCTCTGAATTTTGGGTAGCCATGTGTCTGCATTCACCATCACTCACTGCAAATAGAAACTTTACTGATTGGGGTTGACAGACATTTTAGAAGGCAGAATTGTCTATTTAGCTGAACACTAGTACTAATTTTTCTTATGTGACCCATGACCTCCTAAGTCATGGGGTTTTACTAGGCTCACAGGATCAAGCACAGGATCCCTTCTGGTGGGTTGAACTCAAATCCAATCAGAATGGTTAATCACCACCAAAACAACCATGCCACTGTTGCCCACAGAGCACATCTTGACTGGTAAGTTGGTATTGTAATTCATACAGTTCAATGCTTGGTTAGGATCCTTGATATTCTTTCTCTCCCAGCAGCCTGAATAGCATCTTTTAGCAGTTTGAAAACTAGCCAGCAGAGAGTAGGTTTCCACTCAGTTCCAGCTTGATTCCTCCATCCCTTGCAACCACAGCATGTGTTATTTTCAGCAATACAGTCTTACCATGTAGTCTGGTAGACAAACAAGGCAAGAGTCTGTATTATTTGGGGGATCAATGGGACCTCCCTGACCAACAGCTTCCATGGAAGGTTCATATCTGTCCCTGGAACATTTTAGTATATTTTCCTTTTAATGGTCATTTTGCTTTTGTTAAACCTAGATAGTTAAATTACTGTTTGTTCCGAGAATAACTGTTTGTATAATAATAATAATAATAATAATAATAATAATAATAATAATAATTTGTTATATTCCTACCTTCCAGATTTTGGTTAATAATCCCACAATAATGAAAAGTTATCACATATTGATTTTCACTGTCAATTATTCTGACCCAAACTGTATCTGTGAACTCTTCTCACCTAATACTGGATTCAACATTTAGTTTTCAGCACTCTTGACAAATGAAAAAATGGCAAAAACTATTTCATTTGAAGCTTGATATCTTGAGTCAATCTATGATTTTCTTATATTCTCCCACCACTCAACTTGTACTAAATTTCTCCTTTTCAAGTTACCAAACAAAAATATATGAAGTGACTACTATGTACTAAATGCTCTAGACACATACTCAGAACATAAGCGTAATCGCAGAAGAGCAAACTTATGCTCAGCACAGTGAGGAGTTAAGAATATCCACCTCCCTTTTACATTTTCTTTTCTCACTTTTAAAACTGCAAGCTATTTTGGGATTTATTTTTTCTTAATCTTGGATATGTTCATATGTTAAGATGATGACATAAGACATATTTTATTTAGTGAACTGAAGTCACCATACAGGCTTGATTATTCAGTACCTTAAACATTTCATTTCCCACCATTACTCTTTGGCGAGTTTGGGGATTTTTGTTTTGTTTTGTTTTGGGTTTGGGTTTTTTTAAGAGGTGGCAAGTTATGTGTGAACATTTCAAGTTTCTTTCTAAGCTCATTCTATATTCATTGCAATCTCTCGCTGCAGCGCATTTGATATCCGTGAGCACCACACATCTATTTATGTACCTGAGGTGTGTTATTGCAAGTTCTCCTTGGTTGATGGACAGTGAAAAGAGTATCATCCCTGTCTTGGTTTAAAAGCTCCTCAGCGGACTACAATTATTCATGTCATAATCCCACGAGTCTAGAGTGTGCTATCAAATTGGGGGTTGTAACATTTTGAGTTTTTGTCCTCTATAAAACAATATTGAGAGCTGATAGGGCCTTCATGAAACATTTGAATCATGCAAACAATGTCTTCATGAATAAATTAAACATTCTTGAGAGACTGGGTAAAATCACTCAAGACTAGATTAGTTCTACCAGGAGTATATTATTCTTTCGACAGCAGGATCTTATCAAGAGGGCCTACAACCCTTCTACATGTGTTCTTCCTGAACAAAAACATGCCCCCTTTTGTTTATCTGCCATGATATGAAACAGTGTGAGGGTCTATTCAGAAGTTAAACAGGCTAACACAGTTCTCTTGAACATCATCTGCAAGCAAAAACAAACTTCTTTTTCTTTATAAATTACTTACAGTTGGATATTTTGTGTTAGCAGCAGAAAAAATAATGCCAAGGTAACACTGAGAATTTAAGTGTTTCAATAACGATATATGAAAATAAAGATGCCATTTTGGAACTGGGTAATTGAACAGAGGTTGAGAGAGTTTGAACAAGTAGACTAGAGAAATCTCAGCATGCCTTAAGAATGAAAAATTGCAGACAAATGGATGGAACCAGGCCTTCTGCATATATGTGATAGTTGTGCAGCTTGGCCCACATGTGGGACTCCTGACAATGGGAACAGGGACTGTCCTGGTGCTTTGACTGGCTCTTGAGATTTGATTCCTAGTGCTGGATTGCCTTGCTCAGCCTGAAAACATGGGGAAGTGCTTGGTCTTATGGAAGCTTGATACGGCATACTTTGCTAAAGTCCATTGGAGGCCTGCCCCTTTTTGAGCAATTATAGGGGAGGAGTGTATTGATGGGGCAGATGAGAGGCGGGGGGAGGGCGTGGGAGGAGAAGAGGGGAGGGAGGCTGCAGTCAGGATATAAAATCAATTACTGAAAAAAGAAAAAGAGTGAATCTGAAGCTGGTAGGATGGCTTAGTAGGTAAAGGGGTTTCTGTTTAGATCAGATGACCTGAGTTTGATTCCCAGGACTCACAATAGAAGAAGGTATCTGACCTTGAAGGATGTTCTCTGAGCTAGACACATGATCTGCTCCAGCCCCTATGCACATCCACACAATAAAAAGAAAACAAAAATTAAAAGAGTGGTTTTGGTGAAAACTAAGAAAACAAAGAGACTTGGATATTTTGTGGTAGCAAAGAACAAGTCTAACAAGGTTCCTGCAGCTAGACTAGGATCGGACTTCCTGATTTTTATGTATAGACATTACCTGAACGATTTCCTTTCAAAATATTCACCAGAGGTGAATTCTTTTTCAACATTCGATTGAACTGCTTCAGGCCACATATTAGAGCAATATTATTTCATAAAATCATTTTAAATCTAGAGTACAGTGCATTAAAAGAACAATTAGTCTGTGGGCTGGAAATTGTAAATCACGAGAAGCTAATAAAACTCCTAAGATAGAAACCAACTCTAATAAAGTTGACGTGAACAACATTTGGATGCTATAGTTCATTCTGATTCAGATGTGAAAAAAATGAAAATGATCAAAGTTAAATAAAATCTATTTGAGACAGAAACAGGGAAGACTGTTAGTCTTACCTCAGATGTAACAGGAAGGAAAGACTATCAGCTAGTACCCTCCCACAATGACTAGTATCTTACACTTGCTTTCATGAAACTTCAAGTACAAGCTTATCAGTTCTGCTTTGAAAAGAAACTTGTAAGTCTAGTCTCATGATACAAAATAAGTGAAGGCTACTTTCCCCTTAACTGATTAACTTAAATAAACTTCGGCTTTACCTTTCAAAATCAATCAAAGTAAACTAACCCTTCACTGGAAAATCTGATGGCTAACAAGAGCAGCAACAATATCTACCAAAGTGCTGATGTTATTGTATCCTATGGGGTGGTCTATCCACTGCTGGATAAACCGCATATATATTATATCACAATATTTGAAACATCATTTATAATCTAAGAAATGGCAGAAAAACATAAATAGCCTCTGATAAATTTTCCCAAAAACTCTTACAAGATCAAAGAATAAAAACAAGGAAGATTGAGGGTCTGCGTTATAACTATGGAAATGATTATGGCTGTGCATAATTTCCTCAGTGTGCACTGCCTTTTTCTCTTTGTGCAACTGAGTGAGCACAGTGTTCAGTCTATTGGCACTGCCAAGTCCTTTCTCCAAAGGCTTAGCTTGGATCACAAGGCCACTCTGCAAGTCCATCCTTCCTTGGGCCATCCAGCATGGCCAATGCCCTTCAGGCATTGGGGACTAACTTAGTCCTGCTATCTTAGGTCTGGAACACCCTGTCAAGTATTAGTTACATGCACATGAGAGTTGGTTTTATTTTCTTTAGTATACTTTATTGTTCCAGTCTGTATATTTGCAATTTTCCAATAGTGTATAGTCTATAGTCCACTTGATACCTGGAAACATTACTTCCAGTATGAGTCTGAATCTACTATTCTTCACAAGACATTTTTCAATCCCTACTTTCACTCCTATATCACCAGTCCCACATTACACCATTCCATGGGTGAGTCAATGGCTTTGACTTGAATAGGGTTTACCTTTACTGAGATTATCCAGCAGTGCCAAGATAATGTAGATAATGGAACAACAGCAAGTTAGTCCAGAGCAGACAGACCTAATCATGAGTTTCTCTGCATAGACATTTGATGGCTAAACAAGCCTTTGAATGAGAAAATAAATCATTTTAATATATAAAAATAAGGGCCAGCCTGGGCTACATAAGACCCTTACTTGAAGTAGAAAAAAGTAACTTAGAAAACCTGAATAAAGTAGAAATATTAACACTATCAGAATTTGTTTGTTAATTGTGACAAATATACCTTACTAATATAAAATATGGGTAACAAGGGACACTGGTGCTGGGTATAGAAAGGCTGTCTGCACTGCACTTTTGTTGTCTTTCCCCCCGTAAATCTTTTCTAGGAAGTATATGAGAGTAACATACAAAAATGGGCTCCAGAGGACTATTACAAAATACAGCCTCTAGGGTCCTATATTGCTTATATGGCCCTAAGAACAAGGTATTGACTTCGCACAATTTTCCAAGTCTATAATTCTGCTTTAAATATACTCTTCAATAAAGGATAAAGGGTAAAAATGTATTTGATGAGAAAGTCATCAAATAGATCAATAATTGTAGAGATACCATGTAAACAGAAAAAAAATACTAAAGGAAGGAAATTCAGTGTTCTGAAACATCACTCAGAAGAAATCTAACAAATGCATCAGTGTCCTGTATGATTCAATGTGTGATGGTCAGGGTTCATTGCTAACTTGACAGACTCTAGAATCATCTGGTAGAAGAGCCTCCAAGCCTGCCTTCAGGGGGATTTCTTTTTTTTTTTAATTAAAAAAGGTTCTTATTCATTTTTCTTAAATTAATTGATATGTGAAAACCCATCTTAATTGTGGTTGAGACCATCCCCCAGGCAGGCAATTCTGGACTGCGTAAATAGAGAATTAGAGCACAGCAGAAGTAAACGTGTTCACCTTCTGTTTCCCAATTGTAAATATAATATGACTTCTAGCTCCTGATGCCTTAACTTCCCCACCAAAGGGGACTGTCCCATGAACTGTGGCTCAGAATAAACATTTCTCCCTTTAAGTTGCTTTTGTCAACACATTTTATAACAGTAACAAAGAAATTGTGATAATGATTGTGTGGGGGTGAGGGTATAATACCATGGTCCAGCAGTTGCCTAGCATGTATGTGTGAGGCCCTGGTTTCCATTCCTAGCACCAGAAAAGAAAATACAACATTATGAAACTGAATGCTAGAAATTGAAGAATATTATGCATAATACATATATATAAATATTTATACATTGTATAACATAAATTTTAAATAATGACATTTTAAATACAGATTGAGTAGTGTCCTGGAGAAAACATGAAACATAACCTGCATAAGCTATTTCCAGAATAAACTGAGCAGAAAGAGAATTAAAAGAATCTAAGTTGTTTAGTATTATAAAATGAACCCAGCCCTTTCTATCTTTTGCTAGCCTGTTATGAGTTGTCAGAGAAGGTCCTGTCTGGGAATATGTGTCAGGTCTTGCTACACCTTGAGCTTAGGAAAGCAAATATTGGAACCAAGGTCTCAGGTGAGATTCACTGATTCTGCTGCTTCCCCTCCTGGTATCCTGCTAGGGAAAATGCAGACTAAAGCTGAATGTTTATGAAAGACAAAAAAAAAATATTGAGTCCAGCCAGTAACAGGTGACAATGCTTATGGGTCACATGTGCCAGTATAACACTACGTACTTAAAAATCAATTATCTCTATAAAGCCGTCACTTTCAATAGCCCTAACTGGGGAGGTGCCAAGCTGATTTCACCTTGCAGAAAGGTGACTTGCCAAGGTGTCAGCAGAAAATGGAGAAGATGGGGCCAGAATCATAACATTTATGACTATTGTGGCTGCTAGTCAAAATAATTCTGTTAGAATAATTTTTATGTAATTCAAGAAATAACATAATTGAAAAATGTAATCATCTCTTCTTAGAGCTTATTGAGTCAACTAATTAGGTTGATATATAATAGATACAGTTTCATTGTTACATAGAAAATTTGAAAGAATTACAGTATTTAACTTAAATGGAAACTTGCAGAATAGAGATGTTCCTTCTAGAGAAGATGGAGCCGATTAAATTTAGTAATTAAAATTTAGACATGATCTCTAAGTCTTTCTCAATGGTGGATCTACCCAACTCATTCTGAGATGTTCATTGGAATTCCAATTATAGCTATGTTCATCAGTACTCAAAAAGAAGCAAGCCTATTGATTTGTAAAGTCTAAAATCATGTTACAACACATTATGACCTAGTCACAAATACCAATAAATCATCTAGCATATCACTGCTTTCCAGGTCTGGTTAGATGGTTCTGTAACTTCAGTTTTACCATCTACAAGGAAATCTTACTGATCCCAATAGAAATCTATTTTCTTGTTGAATAATTGCAATTGTCAGTATCAATTAAGTTTTTATCACATTAATTAATATTAAGTGTGTATTGAATGGTTACTCAGAGTCAGGCATTGTTAAAAGAGTCTAGGCATTTAGCAAACACACACACAAATACCCTGTATTTATCATGTTTTTATCTAGTCCTTTAACATTCAAAAATTACTTTCATGATATGAGCAATATTTAACATATTTTAAGCTTTCTTTGTAAGTGAAGGTAGGAATTAGCGATTTCCTAAAGCTACAGTGATTTTATAACCTAAATGTTTGAATAAATGAGAATATGACCATTGTACTTTCAAAATTTGATGAGATCAATACTCTTTCATTAATAGGAAAGACTTTAGGACTTTCTTAGCCAACTAAGGGAATGATTTTATCTGTACATAAAGAACTGAAATTTTCACTTGGTGATTTTTTTCAAAACAGAAATTATATGAGAGATCAGAAGATATTTTGAATTCAGGACTTGGATTCTGAAATTGTAATTATGTGTATTATAGTCTTCACTTTTACAATTTATCATTTTGAAAGAAAACTTAAGTCAACTCAATCTATCAAAGTAAAATGCTCCTGATTTGAACATATTTTCTTGAGGTTCTATGGTACTATAATAAATGCAGTAAAGAAACACCCATATTGGTAAATTCAAACCAACAGTGGCAAGTTTTGCAACCAACAGTGGCAAGTTTTGTGGAGTCTGTATGACTAGATGGCGTTAGAGAAAATAGAAACTGTAATATGTATCTACTGAAGCCAGAAAACTCATATGACAATGCTTGCTAAGGGTACCAATGGCCTACAAAATGGTGTCATTTTGTAAGTTTCATTCTGATACTGGCTTTAATGTCATTAGCATAACGGCTTAAAAAACTAAAATGATTAAAAGGTAAATTCACTTATCTGGAAAACGTTAACTACAACTATAAGCATAAATGTTACTACAATGCAAACCATGACATCACAGCTACAGCCTGCTAACTCTCCCTTCCTTGTGCTGTCTTGAATCTCTGGACATGAAGACTTATTCTGAAGAGCAAAACCTGGAGAAAGCAATAGGATATCACCTGCAGAAGTAGATTAGAAAAAAAGCATGACTTCCCCCACTCCCTTGGTCAAACATAATGTAAGTGACACCACAGAAGGACCTATGTGACAAGAAGCTAAGAACTCTGGCAAAAAGTAGCAAGAACCTGAGACGTAGCTATGGCCCAGTGAGTGAGTTTAGAAGTGAACTGTCCTCAAGCCAAGCCTTACAGAAGGCTGTGGATAGATGAAAACTATTTGCATTTCTTAAGTCCTTCTTTACAGAATGTCAGGCTCAGCAAATGCCTTCCATCTCTTTGCAGAAAGGCTTAGGGATGAAAGTACAAACAGTCCAGATCTGATGATTAGAACCATAACTAATGAGCTCTCGGTTATCTTTCAGAAGTTACAAGCTTCATTAAGTGACTTTAGAGCAACCAATGTCATTTTTTTCCAACTGGATTTAATGACCAAAATCAGTTCATTGACTTAATAATTTTCAATATTCCCCTTTAGAAAACATGATAGCAAGCAGCTCTTCTATATTTCTTTCCTGAAACAAACTTTGGCAATTACAGCTTCCTTGCACTTTTTAAGCTAGGTTTGCGATCCCAGTAGACAATGACGAGTGAATTTTAATAACTATTCAATGTGCTATATTTGGTGAGCATAGAAGGAAAATATGTTTCCTTATTAGAAAAAATCAAACCCAGGAACCTTTTAGATCATACTCCCTACTTATTATTAGTGTTTCCACAAATTCTTGAAGCTGCACCTATATTTGGGGCACAGATAGATTGCCTAGGTAACTTCTAGTGAATATGCCCCTGTAAAGGGAAAATGAGTACTAAGGAGAAAAAAAAAAACTTAAAAATGACAAAGCTGACCAAAACCTATACAGTCTGTTTTGTGTTGGCCAACTACTCTTGGGCATGGGCCCTGCTCTGGAGTGTGGTTGATATACCCTGAGTCACTCCATTGGAGAAAACTGGTGGGTTTTTTTTTCTTCCCCAATAGGTCTCAATTGCTAATAACTTGTTGGTTAGGGGTAGTAGGACTTTGTGTCCACTTTCCCCTCTCGGAGCTCTTATTTTGTCTGTTATAAACCTATGAAGGTCCTGCACATGCTGTCACAGTCTTTGTGAGATCATATATGTATCAATCGTCTTGTGTCCAGAAGATACTCTTTTTTTGGAGTCATCCACCATCGCTGGATTTTACAGTCTTTCCTCCTCCTCTCCTCTTCCTCTTCAGCATAGATCCTTGAACCTTGAAAGGAGGAGCTTGATAAAGACATCCCAGTTAGGGTGGAGTGTTCCAAAGTCTTTCAGTCTCTGCACATTATCCAGTTGTGGGCCTCTTTGTTAATTAGCACCCACAGCAGAAGCTTCTCTGGCAAGGGCTGAGTGATACCCTGTGCTCTATGGGTATAGTAATATGTCAATAGGAGGAATTATTTTATTACTATGGAATCCATGGTGGAATTTTTATGTGTATTTTTTGTTTTGTTTTAGTTTGGGTTGTTGTTGTCTTACTGATTTTTTCTTTTATTTTTAAGTTCTTTTGGATTTGGTGAGGGTAGTATCTTTTCTGGTTTTGATCTTTTTTGAGAGAGAGGGAGAGAAAGAGAACATGAAGTTGGGTGGGGAGGGAGGTGGAGAGGGAGGTGGGGAGGACAGGGAGGTAGGGAGGATATGGGAGGAATTGGAGAAAGGGAAAAATATGATTAAAATATATTATATAAAATTTTTAAGTGAATTTTTAAATGATTAAAGTGGACTTTATAAGGCATGCTTTTTTATGGCACAATGTCTCAAAAAATGTGTAAAAAATGCAACTTATTGCTAAGAGATGCCAGATAAAAACAAAGGATCCTGGGCCATGAGGACGGCTCAGTTGGAGTGCTTTCCTAACATGCTTAGGGCTCTGGGTTAGGTTCAAACACTGCACAGCGTAGGCACGGTGGCTCACACCTGTCATCCCAGCACACAGGTGGGAAGAGGAGGGTCAGAACAGTGAAATTGAGGCCAACCTTGACTATATGAGATCAAAAGCGAAGGAGAGAGGAGGGAGGGTGGGAGGGAGGGAGGGAGGGAGGGAGGGAGGGGAGAGGCAGGCAGAAAAGCAAAGAGGAAGGACGGCTCCACATCTGATAAACATGGAATACACCTGATGCTGTAATTCCAAGAAGAACTCTGGGTAAACGTATTCGGGGGGGGGGGGGGAGGCAGAATTTCTTGTGTAATTGGCAGCCTTCCCAGCAGGAAAACCGTGGCTGTCTCTCATCTCTAGAATGGTAAGAACAATGATTCTTAACCGTTTCACTGTTCATCAAAATTAGTTTATCCTCAAATATTGGAGTTGCCAATAGCCAAGGGTTTCCAGCAGAAAGAATTTTCCTACAAGAACATTCCTCCCTGAACAAGCCACCACTGAAGCCCATGTAAATGGTCACCCCATGAATCCCTTGTTCTTGTGGATCCAGGGAAGCATAGCTGGTTCGCTTTTTTTTTTTTTAATTTTAGTTTTATTTGATTTCTCTTGAATACTTATGCCATATATTTTGCATTGTACATGAAACCATAGTAATGTACAAAGCACTTGTGCTTTAGGAGTTGCATTAGTTGTGTTAGTCAGGGTTGTCTACATGAACAGAACTGATAGAATGGACATGTATGTGTATATGTATGCATGTTTGTTTGTATGGGACTTATTAGAGTGACTTCCAGGCTGTGGTCCAGCTAGTCCAACAATGGCCATCTTCTGATGGAAAGTCCAGAATGTAACAGTTGTTCAGCAAATAAGGCTGAGTGTCTCAGCTGCTCCTCAGTATACGTCAGAATCCTGAAGAATTAGGCTCTAACATCAGTGAAGGTTCTCTTTTTTAAATCCAGCCCTCCCTCTTGCATTAATGACCCAGTATTCCCCACTGATTCATTTGACAGTGTTTTTCCAAAAAACTATAAAACATATGAAGTGCTACACACACACACACACACACACACACACACAAGTTTAAATAATATCATAGCAAATACAATGTAGTAAATCAATTCTAGAAATACAGTGAAAACCTTAATTAATTGCAAACTATTAACCCATCTTCCAGACTCACATGTTACCCTTGTAGAAATTCCACACCCTGAACCTTTGCACACCAGGTACCATTGTTATAGGTATGACCTTAATCAACACATCTGATCTCACAATTTCAATTTTTTCCCTGTCTTATTCATCTTTCTTCAACCTACCATCTCTCTAGTCTCTCTCATTTTTCCACCAAATGTTTCCTTAGCATTGCTTTTCTTTCTGGCAATCTGCTACCCACACTCTTCCTGGCTTTCTCCTCAGATCAATGAGCAGCCAAAGATATCCATGCACTCCTCACTGAAACCAGTAAATACACTAATTTACATAACAGAAGGGAGCTTAAGGTGGCAGATAGAATCAAAGTTTATTATAAGCTAGCCTTACATTATGGAGATGGTCCTGTATTATCTAGATGGGACCAAAGTAAATACAAAAGCCATTTATAATGGTAGAGAATCAGGCTGAAGAACTGAGGAGGTGGCACTGTGAGATAAAATCATTCAATTCTGTTGGCCTTGGAAGATGAAGACTAGAATAAGTCATGGGATGTGAGCAGACTTTAGAAGTAGGGACAGACCTGCTAATACCTTAAGTTTAAGCCAGTGATCTACATCAGACTTCTGACATCACGGTTTAATATTAAAGTTCTGTCTCATCTATATCATGGAACAATCATAAATATGCAAATGCGTGCATATATGTGTGTGTGTGTGTGTGTGTGTGTGTGTGTGTGTGTGTGTGTGTGTGTAATAAGCCAAACAGTCCATGTGACCACCTAGGGATGGTCTCTAGGCTACACAATAGAGAAAGGGAAGGGCAAGGACAGAAAACAGCTAATGATAGAAGATTGTGAGATAGATAGATAGATCTATTACATTACAGGTAAATTATAGAAATGTTGGTAATCGATTAATCGTTTCAATGAAGCACTATTTGACAGGGGTAAAATAGCCCTTCCTGCACCAATTAATCATAAAAAAAACCCTCACTCTTATCTCACAGCATAAAAACATTAACTCCTAATGAATCATAGCTAATATGAAATTAAAAATTACAAAACTGCTTAAAATGCATATGGCCTTGGAGCAGATGGACAAGTGTGAACCACCAAAGAAGAATCTGGTAGCTATGCTTTGTCAACATTAGATTTCATCTTCCAAACCGCCACTAAGAAAATCAAAGTTTCAGACACAGGAGAAAAGAAAACTTTGCTAAGTATATGTATGAACATTTCTGCTCAGAAGTGACCAAGAACTTCCACAACACCGCAATAATAAGACGAACAAACTGACAAAGAAATGGACCCAGCTGTACACAAGGGATTTCACCCACAAATGTATTCAAATGGCAAATAAGTGCATAAAAGTGTTCATACTATTAGTCATTAGGAAAATGCAAATTAAAACCACAGAGATGCCACTGCACACCCACTGGAACAGCTAAATGTGAAACGGCTGACAATCCTATTTTGGTGAAGCTGTGCAGGATTTAGAGTTCTCATACACTGCTGTTAGGATTGCAATCTTTCAGCCACTCTGGAGAACAGCTAGGTGGTTTGTTATAAAGTAACTTCTAAAATGAAAAGCATCACACATTTATGACCCATAAGCTCTTCTCTAGATACGTCTGAAGAAGAACTAAAGTGAGAAGACCACAAAAGAGTTGACCATAAATGTTCATTATTTAGAACAGATAGTTTATAATGAGACAATATAAATTCCTGTAGGTTGGCAAGTATATACATATATATATATATATATATATATATATATATATATATATGCAAATGAGCACATTCATGCCACTAGAATCTTACCTAGAAATAAAGAGGAAACTATCAGTGCAATTTTATCTGAATAGTGTTTTGATAATTAAGAGTCTGTGATGAATACAGAGATTCATGCCTGCTTGGGATGCTTAGACACTTATACCATCCCCACTAATGTCCAGTGACCATTATAGAGAAGGAAGCAGAAAGAAGGAGCCAGAAGATAGTGAGAAAAGATACAAAACGCTATCTTTAGGACAAGACACAGCTATTGCAACCATGATCTCACAGTAGCTATGGTTGCCTGTACTAGGCCTACACAAAACTGGGCCTGTGAAAAGCCAACATGGATCAGGGAGGTGTTAATGGGTTCCTACCTTTCCTGGTTGAGCTATTGCTGCTGATGGATTTGTGAGGAGGGGCAGTCACGGCCTTCAGTTGTGTACAAAATGATGAGCCTACAAAACTCCAGTGCATAGCTGCAAGCCTGTGGCCAGACAGTCCTAGTAAACTCAGTGGGTCACAAAACAAAACAAAAGGTGTGATTATAGGAAAGGAATAACAGGGGTGGAAGGAGACAAGAGAAAGTGGGGTGAAGTAAACAGAATACACTGTACGTGGATGAAATTGCGACAGAATGAATGTAATCAGTAACAAAATGAAAAGAAAATAGATACTATAATGGTCACCACAGTTGGAGCCATTACTTTCTATGGTAACTTTAAAAAAGAAAGAAAGAAAAAGAGGCACAAAAGACTACATTCAGTATGGTTTCCCAATGGCAGGAACCTATGGTTGTCTTTTTCTGGGAGTATGCAGAAACAAGTATTGGCTTTTTCAAAGGTATGGTTCCATAAATAAATAGGTGTATGCAGAAACAGAGGTACTGTGGTAGAAAAATAAAATGAGTTTTGAAAGACTTTATAAGCCCCTTTGTTGAATCATCATCTAAATAGTTAATACTAGAAAAGAAATGTAAAAGAGTCAGAGAAATAGTATAATCAGAAATGTAAAATAATTTTCTCATGTGATATGGTTACTTTAGCTTATTTTTTCCAAAGGAGGTAAATCTAAAAATAAAATGGGTGTCAGGAAGAGGAGGCAATCAGAAAGGAAATTAAATGCTGATACCAATGCCACTTAAACAAAGCAAACCCAGTCTGACTGATAGTGTAAGTTACTGCGTACAATCACAGAAGCTGATGTCTTGGTGCTAATGTTCAAATCTAGACTGCTTTTCTCTGTATCATTTAGAAATTACTTAAATTCTCCATGCAGCAATATGCAGGTAAGATTCACACCCTCCCATCACATGGCTGTGATAGTTAAGTGATCTAATACACACAATATATGTAGAATGCCTGGCAGGCAGTACATTCCAAACATATTCACATTATTATCATCATTAAAATAATCACTGTAGATATGGTGAGCATAATTCTAAGAACTGTCTTAAAATAATCATTTGGTACAGTCAAGAAGACATTATTCTTCTGCAGGATGATTACTATGACCAAACTTAGTTAGCTTACGTGGTGAGGATGCCATGCCTATTGGTCCAAAGTCATAGGCCCTGCAAACCTGCATGCTGGATCCAGGACCACAGATGAAAACTCTAAGCTCATTCAATGAATTCTGGGTTTAGCAAGGTAACTGGTGAGACAATGTAGATTAAATAACCCCAGTTCATGACTAAGAGTAGATAAAAATGAATCCATAAATACATTCCTATTGATCATATCTTCATCATACTATCATTATAAATTCTAAGGCTATGTAAATGCCTAACGAGGATCTAGAGTCAAATCTTTCATTTTTGCGGAGATAAAAATGGTCTCAGGAGTGAATCACTGAGTAACCAAAATCATGTGAGTACTCCATGGCAGAGTCATTACTCTGGGCCCATGGTTTGTTTTGTTCTGTTTTTCCATTATCTCACATTCTTTTGTTAAAGTATATTTTATTAACTTTAAGAAATCCCTTTTAAAGTTCTATTTTTTTGCAGCATAGTTTATTTTTCCATTATAGACAGTTCCCAGATGTGTGATAGTTTGACTTTTAATTCTCATTTTTATTTCCTAAGCTGAAATGGTGATACATTCAGTAGAAACTGTATCTTGCCACCAAATGAAGCATCAAGTACTGGGATTGCATTACATCTAATTGAGTGGTAGGCCAAGGGGGCCCCATGGGAACCCCCAAACAACCCAGTCTATTGCCAACACTATAGATTGCTTTCCACAAATTGGCAGCCACATCCCATGGCTGAAGATAACACCTACACAACTCATTGAACATGGAGAAGTAGCACTGGTGTCCACATAGACTTCACCCCTATGTTCTAGTGTGTTTGGTATAGAAAGATGCTCTGCTCACTACCAAAGGAGAAATGTAAGCATCAACTCAGCCACAAATCCTTTGACCAACAATGGTGTCCTGTCTACAAGATATGCTAGGGCAATGGTGGCACAAAGCTTGTGGGAGTAACCATCCAGTGTCTGATTTTACTTAAGAACCACTACACAAGATGGAACCCATACCCAACACTGCTAGGGTGACCAAGAACCTGAGAATAAATAGCCCAGGGGTCTAGAATAAAACCAAATACTACTATTATTTTTTTTAAAGTAGAAGCAAACTGACTTGTAATGACATTCTGATATACTGATAGATCAATGTCTTGCTCAGCCATCATCAGGAAAGCTTCCTCCTGCAGCAGCATGTGGGAACAAATTCAATCCACAGTCAGACATTATGCAGAATATTAGAGCCCTTGAAACACTCAGCCTTAAATGTGATGTCTCCATCAAATTCCTACCCTCAAGGACTCAGGGAACCCAGTGGAAGAAGAGGCAGAAATAGTGTAAAAAGCAGAGGGGATGAAAGACACAAAGAAAACAATCAACATGATCAGAACTCATATGAACTCACAGAGATCAAGAGAGCATGTACATGGCCTGCATGGATCTGTACCAGGTCCTTTGCCTATATATTATGGCTTCCAGTTTGGTGGGTTTTTTTTCACTATTAAGGTTTTTTTTTTTTTTTTGGTGTTTTCATTGGCATGACACTTGGGTAGTTGGTTGCATCATACATATAAAGATCTTACTTTTTACATAATATTTCAATGTACACTACAGACACATAATACATGGAATAATAATATACTTTAGAACAGTTATGCACAAGAAAAGCATGGATTTTATGGAATTTCTTAGTGTGTGAATAAGTGGGTCTCTGTTACTTCTGTCTTCTCTTAGACTCTTCTCCTTCTGTTCGTTTTGATCATTCTGATGTGTTAGTTTTTGTTTTATCTTATTTTATTTTATTTTATTATTATCCCCTAGAAGCCCATTTGTTTTCTAACGAGAAACAGAAAAAGAGTAGATCCAGATGGGAGGAGAGACAGGGATGACGTTGGGAGAATAAAGGGAGTGGAAACCATAATGGAGATAACATTATGTGGAAAAAAACTATTTTCCATAAAAAAGAAACTATACTCTGAATTTAGAGTTTTGATCTTTTCCAAACATGGTCATATTTGTATAATAATCTTCTCATGATGTCATAGCCACAGTTTCCAGTCAGACACATGGTAGGTATCAAGGGTACAATCAATAGTCCACAGCACATAGTCATTAAGCTATGGAGCTTGGTGTATGTGGTGATTTGAGTGAGAATGGCTCCCATGGTTTCATATATTTGAATGTTTGGTTCCCAGTTAGTGGAACTGTTAGGAAAGGATTAGGAGGTGTGGACTCATTGAAGGAGGTGTGTCGGTGGGGGTGGGCTTTGAGGTTTCAGCATTCAGGTTACAGCATTCTCAGTGTCTTTCTTTCTCTCTCTGTTTAATGCTTGTGTATCAATGTAAGCTCTCAGCTACTGTTCTCGTGCCATGTCTACCTGCCTAATGCAATTCTCCCCATCATGATGATCATGGACTCTATTCCACTCTCTAGAACTGATACCCCCAGTTAATTGCTTTCTTTTTTAAGTTGCCTTGGTCCTGGTGTCTCCAGAGAGGTAAAAAAGTAACTAAGACAGTTTATTTAATGGAGTCCAGGCTTAGAGATTTTTCAGTTCATAATTGGCTTACTAAGATTTAAGTCCATTGTCGGGTGATAGATCATCTGCTTAAAGACTTGACCACAGTGATAGGATTGGGGATTTTTGTATGGACTTTGTTATGAAAGACTCTATAATGCATTTTAAGGTATTGTTCATGAGATGTGAAGACCAGCATCACTTGACTTAAATTTTTCAGATTGTTCTAAGAACAGCTGGCTAAGAGTGGGGAGGCAATTGAGTGCAATTGTGCTAGGCCCAGTGAAGGAGGACCACACCTTAGAGGACGATGGAAGTAGCAGAAATCTTGAAATCCTGAAGTAACATGGCTTGATGGTAATGACGGCAAGTATTCCTAATGCATTGTGAAGTGTGAAGGGAAATGATAGCCATGGAAAGGGGGGCATGTAGATCTTCATTCCTGAAATTCTACTCATTTATAATAAAACAACTCCTATTGCAATCTACACTAAGACCTATTTGTCTTTCCCTCTATAAAAAGGGGCCCATTGTCACCTATACAATGCCCTCTTGTGAGCCATGTCAGAGGAAAGAAAATGAACTCCAAAAAGAATGGCTCCTGACCTTGTGTCCTGAGAGGAGGATGTATCTTTCAGCATTGCTAACTAGAAGTCTCTGATACCACTCTAGACATGTCTGCTGATTAGGGAGCTGATCTCACTCAGTGTCCGCTGGCAGCACTCAGGACAGAACTCATCCACTGAAAGAACAACTGGCCACCTGAAGGAAAGGCTAACCCTAAGGATGCATATGGTTGTAGTCAACACTGCCCCTTGGTCAGTTCCCAGTAGACTCATAGCTGGATCTTAAAGGAGTATTATGAACAAAACTATAAAATATGGTTTGCTTCAAAAACTTCTAAGAGACAGAAATAAAAGCCAACACCAGCTTGATAGACCATCATGGAAGACAGCCTAGAAAGGAAAAGACACTTTCCCTCATTTTGGCAGAATGTGGTACAGTTTTGGCACATCAAGGAATGCATGTCTCAATCGTAGTAACCATTGGTACAGGAAACAGTGTTCTTAAGAATGTGGGTGCTCGCCAGGTAGTGGTGGCAAATACCTTTAATCCCAGCGCTCGGGAGGCAGAGCCAGGGGGATCTCTGTAAGTTCGAGGCCAGCCTGGGCTACCAAGTGAGTTCCAGGAAAGGCGCAAAGCTACACAGAGAAACCCTCTCGAAGAAAAAAAAAAAAAAGAATCTGGGTGCTCGGTTTGACAATAGTTCCTAGGGGTGTGACAATAGAATCCCGTGGGGCAGGGGCAGGCAGACAATAAGAAGAATGAAAGAAGTGCAGGGACAAATGGCTGATCTCTTCAGGAGTGCATGTGAGACCCTCAGAATTGCTTACATAAGCCTAGTGTCCTTATTAGCAGACAAACTAGAGCCACAAAGGCTTAAGGTGTCATTTCATCACCTTCCCCAGTTTTTAAACCACAGTGACAGAACGGATTCACACTGCAGTGAGAGCGGCGCTTCTGATCATCATCCTTCATAAGCAGTGAGTCTGCACACCCCAAAGCTCACATCTGCCACATCTGTTCAAGATTTCTTAAACTAGGGTAGATCACTCCCAAGATATTAAAGAGACCTGAGTATCGTTGCTTTTGAAATGATAAACATCAGACTTTTAAAAGTAAACATTCTTTATATATATTTGAAAAAAACAGTAATAAGCATTTTATAGAAGTAATTGAAGAGTGACTATCTGGATGCCATCTGCCCCAGTGCTTATATTAAGAACAGCGTTCTGAGTAACACTTCAACAGTGCTGCTTACATCCTTTCCCTCCTAAGAGAGACAGGAATCTTCTTCAAATGCATCTCCTTAAAGGGGCTGCCTTTTTATGAATATTTTAAGTGGTTTCACACCCCAGCATCACTCCGAAGAAGCCAAGGTGATCACCATGAGTGAGTGCATGCGTGCCAATCTTACCCATACTCAGTAATTCCCAGAATTTGAATCACAGTATGACCTGGTCACCATACCTCTCCATTCCTGGAGTATCTCAATGTCTCTTCATTTGTTGGTTTGTATTTTTATCCTACCTGTTTCTCAAAAGCCAATGAGGTGTCTTGGGTTGCTAATTCCAGATGGTGGTTAGAGTGGACTTTGTAGTCATCACCACAGCCACAAGGCAGGAAGAAGAGTGTCCGCTGGGGACATGATAATGCTGCTGCTACCGTTTCACTGCTTCCAAGTGAAAGGGCCAGCAATTAAGGTCATTCTGTAGGAGCATCATGATTATACCCCATCCAGTGTAGGAAAAAGAGGGGCCACCAAAATCTGGAGGAGTGTGAGGGTACTGTGGACAGGTGCACCTTTGCTGAGGTGGAATCCGTAGGAAACAGCAGTTCATTCACGTAATATTAAGAAGATAACTAAGTAAGCAAGGAATCTGTTAGGTCAAAAATCCTGAGCAGGGGAAGGGAGAGGAGGCTGGCGATGGGTACTCACACAAGTCCACATCCTCCAGAAAGAGAAAAGAAATGTTGAACCCATCACAAGACATATGCAGAAATCACACTGGAACACCATGAAATAGTCTTCACACACACACACACACACACACACACACACACATACACACACACACAGTATGACAAGGGATTACATCATCATAAAGTCCTACTGCGTGTCTTCATGTTCATTTAGCCAGTTCTTTAAATTTCAACTCTTAATATCTATGTCCCGTTCCTGTTGCCGCCCTGTACTCACCAGTACTGTGCTTGGTATCATTTGCTCGGGATCTGGAGGAAGTCAACGCAAAGGACTATTTGCCAGGATGAGGAAACATTCTGGCAAACAACTTCCTGTCTCTAAAAGAATCTCATCAGCTTGTTATCAGCCATGCTGCTCGGCACGCCTCGCTCTATGCAGGACACACCAGCAGGTCTGCTCTGCATGAGGAGGGACACAAGTGCTCAGCATGGCGCTGCATGTGCCGCTCGCCTTGAGTCAAGAAGCTTGGTTTTGTATAAAGAATTCATGTATGTGCCAGCGATTTGAGGAGAAAGGGAGGGGGAGAGGGAGAGAGAACGAAACTGAGATTTACCTTCCAATGAGTGAGAACTCGCCCACAACACCCAGGCGTCGCATGGCACTCAGGAGTCCCCGCACTGTCATGCCCTCGCAGAAGCAGACCACAACTCTGGCCTTGGGAAGCCGCTCCCGGAGCTTGCGCAGGAGCCGGTCAAAGCTCTTCTCGCCTGCATTGCTGTAGATTTTGTCCGAGTGTGCGATGCAGAGGCCTTCCTGGGCAGCCAGCTCTTTGAAAGCGTCCATGCCACTCTCGCCGTAATTCCCTGTTCAGAAACAATCAGATGTTCAAGACCTCAGTGTCAGCCATAGTCTTGCTAACCCGAATGAGGACTTGCGGGTCTGGAGGTGGCGCGTGCATGAGGGGGTGGGTATTGCCCAATAACTTGTAAGTCTAACTGCAGTCGAGAGGAGACTTTGGTGGAATAGAAAGTGTCAGATACAGCCGACAATCAACTCTATGAAAGCCAACAGAAATTACTTAAGCTAGGTACCCACCTACAGTAGAACATCTTTTGTGAAATGAAGGATTGCTGCCCTATTTTACAGCCCTGATAAATAAAGCCTGTCCCATATTTTAACCATGTGGGACAGTTGAGCTTATTGAAATATGGGGGTCAACTGACTTCATCTGGATTCCAAGTCAAGGCACAGGCACTGAGACTACTTAAGAAGCTCTGCAGAATCTCTGAACCACGCATTCTACCCCGACCTCATCAACTGGGTTCCTCATTTCAGATTTCAACAAGAACAAAGAAGGAAAGTTAATAATTAATCCAACTGCTGACTGCAATGTCTACAAGTCTTTCCTCATTGACACTTATATCTCCTGTCATTCTTCCCAATGCAAGTCTTAAGTGCTTAGGGACAAAGTCAACCCCTGCTCAAGGTCAACGGCTCCCATCATTTCTTGTCTATTCTAATATTTTCCACTGTGATTCTTCTCTTTTTCTTGAATAATGGATTTCTTCCTTCTAATATGTCAACTAAAGGAAAATAGTTCTTGGATTAACTGCCTCACCTAAGTTATTATCTCATCCACTACTCCAGCTCCCTGCAGAAACAGCTGCTTAGATCAATGGATCTGCTTCTTAATCTCCCATTCTCTCCTTATTTTCTGTTTTTTAATTAAATATTTTTTGCATTTTATTGGTATGTCAAAAGTTTGCACACATTTAATGTTTAAGCTTCATTAATTTAGACATACATATACCCACCATCTCAAAATTGTCTCTCGCCATTCTTTTGTTATTAACGTTATTAATCACACCCTGTTGTCGTAACCCATGATCTTCATTTTTTTGTGTTTATTTTTAAAAAGTATTTTTTTCATTTTATGTACCAATCCCAGTTTCCCCTTCCTCCCTTCTGCCCCCTACCTCCCCCCACCCCACTCCCCATCAACTCTTCAGAGAGGGTAAAGCCTCCCTTAGGGAGTCAACAAAATCTGGCACACTAAATTGAGGCAGGACCAAGTTCTTCCCCACTGTGTCAAGGCTGAGCAAGGTATCCTACTTTAGGAAACGTGTTCCAAAAAGCCATTTCATGCACCTGGGATAAGTCCTGGTCCCACTGCTAGGGGCTCCCCAAACAGATCGAGCCACATAACTGTCACCCACATTCAGAGGGCCTAGTTCGGTCCCATGCATGTTCCCCACCAGAGTCCATGAGCTCCCACCAGCTTGGGTCAGTTGTCTCTGAAGTCTAAGAGCTCAGGCCACTGCTTGGTTGTGGATCACTGCATCTGCTTCCATCAGTTACCGGATGTAGGTTCTATGATGACAATTAGGGTAGTCACTAATATGATTATAGGGGAAGGTAAGTTCAGGTACCCTCTCCATTATTTCTGGGGGTCTTAGACCTAGCAATACCACTATTGAGCAAATACCCAAAAGATGCTCAATCATATCACAAGGTCACTTGCTCAAGCATGTTCATGGCAGCATTATTCATAATAGCCAGAAGCTGCAAACAACCTAGATGTCTCTCAACTGAAAAGTGGATAAGGAAAATGTGGTACATTTACACAATGGAGTATTACTCAAAGGCAAAAAAAAAAAAAAAATGACGTCATGAAATTTGTAGGCAGTGTCTATCTTTGAATTTGAGATGTGTTTCTTGTATGCAGCAGAAAGATGGGTCCTGCTTTTATATCCATTCTGTTAGCTTGTGTCTTTTCATAGGTGAATTAAGACCATTGATATTAAGGGATATTAATGACCAGTGATTGTTCATTCCTGTTATTTTTTGGTGGTAGTGTATGTGTACTTCCCTTCTTTGGGGTTTACTACTGTGGCATGATCTATTGCCTGTGTTTTTGTGAGTGTATCTGACTTCCTTAGGTTGGAATTTTCCTTCTAGTGCTTTCTGTAGGGCTGGGTTTGTGGATAAGTATTGGTTAAATCTGGCTTTGTCTTGGAATGTCTTGTTCACTCCATCTATGATGATTGAAAGTTTTGCTGGGTATATTAGTCTAGGCTGGCATCCATGGTCTCTTAGTGTCTGCATTACATCTGTCCAGGTCCTTCTGGCTTTCAAAGCCTCCTTTAGTGCGTGAGCTGGCTTTTTGGAGCTTGGGGTCTATGCTGGGATACTTTGCTCAGCCTGGGTGAAGGGAGGAGGGGACTGTACCTGTCTCAACTGAATCTACCAGGATGAGCTGAATTCCCCAGGGGAGTCCTTGCCCTGGAGGAGATGGGAATTGGGAGTGGATTTGGGGGAGGGCTGGGGGGGGAGGGAGGACAGGGGAATCCATGGCTGATATGTAAAATTAAATTAAATTATAAAATTAAAAAAGAAAGAAATTTGTAGACAAACGGATGGATCTAGCAAAAAATCATCCGGAGTGAGGTAACTCAGACCCAGAAAGACAAACATGGTATGTACTCACTCTTAAATGGATAGTAGACGTCAAGCAAAGGATAACCAGGCTACAATACACAACCCCAGAGTAGTTATGCTCTTCATTTTAATCAGCAGCTTGCTGCATTCAGGGCCACACACCCCTTAAGGCCCTTTATATCCCTGGCTCTTGAGACACAGCATGCTCTAGTCCCATCACTATTAAAAGGTCATCCCTTGGTTCATTTCCTTCATTTTCCATCTCTGCTCATTCTCTGAATATTGTCATGCTAGGTGTCCATCATAGGAAACTCTCTCTTTGTTCACACTCCCACCCCAGATGCTCCTTTCAGCTATGTACCCTCAAATATTGTATGAATGAGACTGTTTAGTCATATATCTGTAACTTCAGGCTGAAAGGTCCTTTGGAGTAAAAGACCAGGACATTCGTTTGTCTGCATATTCCATTTGTGGAGTTCTTAGTCTTAACATATCGGAATAATTCCTATTCCTTCTCTACTTCGTAAATATGCTTCCTCCATATACCTTCTATTAGAAGTTCCAGCCTCCCCCCATCAAGTTTCTCAATAACAAAATATAGGTATTAGTCTAATATCTGTATTTTCCCCCACATACAAGATCCATTTCTATAGCCCTTGTCTCCAGAACATTCTTAATGGAGTCTCTTTGCTCTGTTTCAGGCTCTTCTGTCTTAAACTATGTCTTAGGTCATGTTCCCTAAAAGAGGAGACTGAGATAAAGATTCTTCTTCATGGAATTGATGGAGGGCGAGAGGAGCAGAGATGTAGGGGAGGATAGGAGACAAGTGCTAATTAAGCAGGAAGCTTGTCTCAGCTAACAATTAGTCTCAGGCTGGTCCCACAGGAGATGATGGAGAACCTCATGTCACAGGTTCAGTCTCATCTCTGAGCAAGGATATTCTTGCCCGTCTGTCACCAAATATGATTCCAAATGGGAATAAGTAATAGCTTAGATTAACAGATGTCAACTTATGTTGTAATGTCTAAATAAGAGATAGATCAATGAACTAGAAAAAAAAAGGAATCAGGGAGGGCCACCAAGAGTGTCCTCTTCACCAAGCACTATCAGCTCTTACCTAGACAACTGCCTTAGCCTCATGATTAGACTCTTTACTTCCACTCGTGTTCCTAGTCATTCATTTCACACCTGGTGCTCTGCTAAGGTGTGGCTCACACTGCAAAGCTCCAATTGTTTTCCAACGTGCTGAAAAGAAAAGAAAACCTCACCCGGACTGCCAGGTTATACCCAGGCTGATCCTTCCACCTTCTACAACTCTGTCTCCTCCTTCTTTCCCTTCCTCGCCTTTCTCACCACCAGGGCCACCTTTCTCTTCTTGGAATTCCCCAAACGCATCCCTTTTCTGCACTAGCCTGTTACTAGCATCTGAACAGACATTCTTCTAGCAGATCATCTTGTCAATCATATTTCAATATTCACCCAATCTTGTCTGAAAAGCCTTCTAATTAGCTTAAATTACTCTCTCAGTAAACTTTGGTCATGTTCACTACTTTAATCCCAATATCTATATCTGATATTTTGCTTATGTTTTGTTTTTCCAAAAGCATAAGTTTCACGAGAATATCTCCATATGACTTGTTCTGTGATGTATGCTTAGTACTTAGAACGGTTTTATATACTTAAATTCACTACTGAGAATTTCACTCAAGATCATTTGTTATGACAGGCCAATTGAAAAATGGACAGGAAAATAAACAATTTTAAATAAACAGTCAGTGGACAGAAAGTTTACAAAAATCACTGGAGCTTATTAACTATTAAAATGGTGCAATTATAATAAAGCAAATTATTTTATCTATCAGAAAGCCCAGGATTACATTAGTAATATTCAGTATTGTCAGGCAAGGTGATGTATGCCTTTAATCTTAGCATTCAGAAGACAGAGGTAAATGGATCTCTGTGAGTTCAAGTCCAGCCTAATATATATAGCAAGTTCCAGGATAGCCAGGGCTATAGAGTCTCCAAAAAAGCATCAACAACAAAATTAATGATAACAAAAATAATAATAATCAGAATTAGTAAAGCATATATGCCTCCAGACCAGGAGAATGTGATTAGAAACATTTTCAGAGGCCGGGCAACATTGGTGCATGCCTTTAATCCCAGCACTCAGGAGGCAGAGCCAGGCAGATCTCTATGAGCTGGAGGCCAGCCTAGTCTACAGTGCAAGCTCCAGGATGGGCACCAAAACTACACAGAGAAACCCTGTCTCGAAAAACAATACAAAAAAATTTTTCAGAAAATTTGGCTGTATTTTTCAATAAAAATAGGGTGTCAGATAAATATAGCAATTATTTAGTCAAACAATTATGAAATAATTTGTTCTTGTAACTTGAATTTTAACATCTGTGAAAATGTCATAAGTACTGATTGCCCTGTATGTTTACAAAAAGCTCTCTTGTGTCCTTTTTCATAAGATTTTGTGATAAAATCATGTTTTTCCTTTTAACAACTGTAATGTCCTACCTAATCTAGTCTAGAGATGACCAAATTTAAGAATTAATACACGACGGGAACTTTAGGTCCCTGGACTGTGGAAACATGTCATAGCAAAACAAGAAGCATTGACTGGCTATAATGGAGAAAGCCAACAAGTGCCTTATTCATCTTAAGAGAGGGCATGAGGAAGGAAGTGAGATGCCACTCTCAGTAAATACAGGCTTGGGAATCCTCAAGACACTATGAATAGACTTAGCAAAAGTCAGTGTCAGTCTGTCAGGAGATGGCATACACGACAGATAACCTTACTGCTGAGTTGCCAACCCTTGGGCTTCAATCCCCAAAATTTCAGTCCTTCATCAAAACACACGCAAATCATGAGAATAAGAAAATGTTTGTGTTCTAAATCTAGTGCCGGCCATGGACATGCTTAGTTTAAATCCCCCACTTTACAAATAGACTGAGACACCAAGCAGTAAAATTTCTCAATGGGCATGAAGCCTGCTTATGGGAGAACTGAACGTTTGTGGTGGTGGTTTGAATAAGCTAGCTCCTATAAGCCCCTATATATTTGAATGCTTAGACACCAGTGAATGGAACTCTTTGATGGGATTAGAAGGGTTAGGAAGTGTTTGGCCTTATTAGAAGAGATGTATCATTGGGAGTGGGCTTTGAAGTTTCAAAAGCCCATGCCAGGCCCAAGATGGTCTGTCTGTCTGCACCCTCCCCCCCCTCAACTTATAAACAGGATGTAGTTCTTAGCTACTTCTACAATACCTCTTCTGCCTGCTGTGGTGCTCCCTGCTGCCATGTTACCCACCATGATGATAATGGACTAAGCCTTTGAAACTAAGCAAACCCCAATTAAATGCTTTCATTTACAAGAGCTTCCTTCATCATGGTCTCTTCACAGCCATGGAACAGTGACTAAGACAGCCATTAACCTGCCCTGACTCTTAGGCTCCTTTTTGTTGCTACGCACACACATACAGACACATACACACACACACATACACACACACACACACACACACACACACACACACATACACACACACACACACTTTTGCCTGTTTTGGGGACCCTTTTCCTCCTACAGTGTTGCTTCATCCAGCCTTGATATGAGGGTACGTGCCTGGTCTTCTTGTAACTTGTTATGCCATGTTTGGTTGCTATTCCTGGGAGGCCCGCTCTTTTCTGAAGGGAAATGGAGGAAAAGTGGATCTGGGGGAGAGGAGAAGTGGGAGGTGGGGACTGCGAGGAGAGGAGGGATCTGGGGAAACTGTGATCAGAATGCAATATATGAGAGAAGACCAAATAAAAAAGAAAAGAAAGAAGAATCCAACCATACCCATTAGCCTATTGAGGATCGGATGCAAATGACGGGAAAAGGGTGACGAAAAATCCCCTCCCCTTGAGCATACTCTGCCACTTTCAACTATAAGCAGCTGCAGCAATGGCATGGGAAGGACAAGTGTGAACGTGCCCTGCAGATGCCAATGACTGAAGGTCAGGAAAATGCGAAAAGTGTGCAATACTTGTTCTGAGTCTTAAAATACAAGAGTGGTTACTCCAGAAAGGAAACTAGGTGAGTTACATCTTTGAGCTCTCTGCCAGGCCATGAACACTGCCAGACTGACTGTAGTACACTCAGCCAGGGACTCCGTCCTCGGCCTCCTTAAACCAGCATCCTGCTCTCTGGCCTCCTCTCGCCTTTCCAGGTATTGAAGAATGTATTTAAATACTTCTCAGGATCTAGTCCTAGAGAAGAGTTGTGACTATGTAAAAATAATTTATACTAAAACACTTAAAAAGTAAAGAGTCTGTATAATTTTGAAAACTTGTAGCTACTAAAAGCTGTGTGTTTTATTTTCATTCTACTAGTGAGTTTTTTTTAATTGACCTTTCAACGTAAAAGTGCCTATGTTCTGCCCTTTAAGGGTTGCTGAGAAAGATCATGTACTGGCTTATCCTTCCATCTGATATGTATGGCTGTGTCTAGTGCTGCTGGGCTAATCCACTAAGTATTAATTATCCACTGAAGCAAACCCATATAAGCGAAATGCCCCCTTTTACCAGTGCAGGCTTGGAGACTTAAGCACCTCAGGTAGTTTTCCCAGGACAACCTATTGGTGCATCTAAGCCTTAACACTTGAGAAGTTCTTGCTCATAACCACCATTCTATGTGATTCCCTACACGAACTCACAATTAGCTACAGAAGCACAGCACAGGTGCACAAAATAGCATGAAGCTGAATATGCTGTATTAAAAAAAAAAGAAAACTGCAACAGTAATAGATTTGGGGATGAATGAACAGGAAATGATGAATGAACTAGTGAAAACCCTCCTGGGAAAAGGATGAATGAAACTGGCCCTTATGAACATGGGCTGAGGAAGGGCTGGAATTCAAGGGGGATGGAAATGGATGAGCGGCCACAGGTGGTATTTCTAGAGGCAGTGAGGAGTCATTCTGGAGCAGGAATTTCATGGTAGTTTATAGAATGACGTTCTGTGACACTCTCTAGTGAGGCATCTGGCATAAGATTATAGCATAAAAATGTGCTATGTGTTGCTGCAACATAACAGATTTTATGACAGACTTTGTTCCTGTTACAGTGTTATCTAAAACCTAGAGAGTAAGAGGCAAAGGGAAGAGTAGCCCATAAAATAGAAAATTCATGTCAGAAAGTGCTAGCCTCTATCTCAGCTATGTGACAAAAGAATCAGAGGAGGAAAAAAAGACATGCTATAAACTAAACATCCAATCATCTGATAACGGCACTTAGAGGGCACAGGACTCAGTAAGAAATCCCTATTATTGAATAACTAATGAATTGTGAGGCAATATGATTGGGCAAAGTTATCTAGACAATAGCAGCATGAGGAAAAGTACTGACAATGGGCATAAACATTGGAACTATCCAAAGAAGGAAAAACCAATGGCTACATCTCACTGGATTTTCTAACGTACATATGATTTCAAAGCAGTCAGATATGATAATATTGTGTGTCAATATTCTTAATGTTGCCCTTGTATAGATGAGAGCATCCACTTCTGCCACTTTAAAATACTTTTCTTGTTATTCAAATATTATTTCTGTTGAAATGTTGTCATTGGGGGGTCTGGAGAGATGACTCAGAGTTAAAGCCTTTGCCTTGCAAGCATGAAGGCTAGATTTCTGATCCCGAGAACCTTTGGAAATGCTGGGTAAACAGGAAACCCACCTGAAATTCCAGATCCAGAAAATGGAGAAGGAATCCCCAGAGAAAGTTGGGCAGTAAAACTAGCTTCATGGGCAAGCTCTGGGTTTGATTGACAGACCCTGACTCAGAGAATAAAGTAAACATGGTTGAGGATGATTTCCAACATCAATCTCTGGCCTCCACATACATGCATGTACATGTGCATGCATACTCACACATACAAACATGCTCACATACACACAAAAGAAAAATGATTAATCAATTTAATTAAAATGCTGTTATTTGACCTTCTTAAACCTTGGTCAAACAACCATATTCACCATTGCTCATTTACACATCTGCACATCAATTCTGGAAGGCAAACATGGAAGTATTTCTTCTGCCTCCTACAGAAGGAAGGCTTTAACTTTGGAAGTAACACTACTCTTACATCCTAGACATCCTTGTTTCACACAGTCACAGGGCCTCCTGAGGGGACCTGCCTTTCTAGTTTAGTCTGTAAATACAGTTCCAGACCAGTCTTTTGTCAACAGACAGCTTCTTGAGAAATACAAGGCAAATATGATAATGTCCCATTTTTAAAAAAAAAAAAGAATTATAATAAGGGATTGATTTCACAGCATATTCTAGAAATCCACAGTTGAACATCCATTACTCTCAAGAAATTCTTCCTTCTTTTATCCAATAGAAATCTAAATTCATTCTGTCGATACATGTAGATATGCACTCTAGAAGTCACCATTTAGCTTTGTTGTCTCCCAGTAGAAACATGACGTCTGTCGCTTCAACCTGACCTTGGAATTTGTTTGGTTCCCTAGCAAATATGATGGTTCCTTTGTCTCCATCCAAACACCTGCTGAGTCCTCCAATACATCAGCACCCTGGGTCTGGTCATCAGTGAGTGAGTCATCACCTGCCTTAGGACTTTCAGGTGACAGCATGTACAGAAACTGATACACAAGGTCATTGAAGGAACGGTTGTAAACAGGGCAGTCCTAGGGAACAGAGCTTTTACCAGAAATTCCCAAGCCTCTGTTTGGGAAGGTGCAAGGAAGGCATCAAAGAGATTTATCACAGTGTGGCTGCTTTCTTTATGGAATGGGACTAAGAATATGTGGTCCTTGGCTTTGTGCCACTCTGTGTCCTCACTGTACCTTACAGCTGCGTGGTTAAGAGGATGAGCTAGGAGCCAAAGTAACCTGTTTCAGTCCTGTTTACTGGGCACTAGATAACCTTAAGGAATTTCCTTTGAAAGCCCTGGGTGCTTCCTGAGTAAATTAGAGGTTATAATATGCAGCATAAAGCCTTCTTGAGTATATTAAGTAGTGTGTGGTAATGAATGTAAATTTTCTAGAACACAGGAAAATGCAGAGGAGTTTGGAGAGATAGTTCATCAATTAAGAGCACAGCACATACTGTTCTTGCTGAGGACCTGAGTTCAGTTCCCAGTACCCACTTCAAACAGCTCACAACCGCTTATAACTCCAGCTTCAGGGGACCTAGCATCTTCTGCTGGCCTCCCTGGGTACCTGCATTTATGTGTATGTACACAGACACACACACACACAGACACACACACACACACACACACACACACACACAACTAAAAATGTAAATCTTTTTCAAAAAAAAGGAAAGAAAAATGCAAGTTTCTCTCCCCATGTTTCTCTACAGTTGTAGAATCTAAAAATGACATACAAATTAACATTGACCTAAGAGCTCCAGAATCTTTAATTTCCATGGTCCTATTTATCAAACCCCAGCTCACGGTTGTTTCTAACTTCAGGAATTGACTTTGCACTCATGGTTTTATGTGCCAGGTTTTCCCTACGATATTTCGATGCCCTTGTCTTTTTCACTTTGGGGCATTTGATGTTTATATTTTAGAAATGTATTTAAGCCAGGTGGTGGTGGCGCATGCTGTTAATCCCAGCATTTAGGAGGCAGAGGCAGGCTGATCTCTATGAGTTGGAGACCAGCCTAGTCTACAGATTGAGTTCTAGGACAGCCAAGACTGTTACCCAGAGAAACCTTATCTCAAAAAAAAAATACATTTAAATTCTGTTTGTCTACAGTGAGTCTGTCACTGAGTCTTCAAGTGACAGCCATCAGGCTTCTTTGTGTGCATGTGAGAGTCTTATACAGAGGCCCAATGTGTTATCTGTAACCTAAGGTGACTGGGAAAAAAGAAGTTATGAGAAAGGAAATATAAAAAGGATAAAAATACAAAAGAATCACTATTCTTAGGATTTAAAAAAGGATGCTCTCTGTTTCAAGGATTCCAAACAGAGGGAACAGGTTTTCATGGGTAGCCTTCATTACACCTGTCTGCTTTCCTGTCATCTATGGTATCATAAACAATCAAAACTGGAAATGCTGCATCCAGCAGCTGGTTCTACAAACATGCTCTGAAATACATACCACCCTCCACATACAAGTGAAACTATATGAACTGTTTAATAATCCTAAGCATTGACAAGAGTTCATGTCATGGTAAGTAAATTATCCCTACTCTTTAGTGAAAGTTTTGATACCAATGCTCCACATCATTGGAATTATGTTAGATCATCTTCATATCCTTTGGCTCAGAAAATAATTTCATCATCCATGACATTACTAAAATCTTTATCACAGTACATTGTTGGGAGAAATAACAAGCAAAAACAAATAAAAAGAATGCCAATAATAGCACATTGGTTAAATAAGCATTATGTACATCAAAATGATATCTATAAATGTTCTCTAGGGTAATGCAGAATTGTATTAAGTAACAAGGAAAATATTTATTCCATATTGTTAAATTGTAAAGATAGCTAAAATATTTTACATAATACAAAGCTCATTAGAAGTCTATGTACATACAGAAGATTTGAAGAATACATAAAATATTAGCTGGATGTCTTTGTGTGATAGGATTGTACATGGTTACATTTTTATCTCCATTTTATAATTTATAATAATCATGGATTATTAAGAAAATAGCTTTTAAATTGCAATGTATAGAAGCAGAAACTGAAGACTGTGTCTAGCCCAGCACAGCTTCTGTAGAGCATTGTGGGAAATTCTTATAAAAGAGAAATTAACCTCTTATCATATCTAGATGACAAATTTTATTCTTTCATTTTTTTCATTTTTCAAGACAGAGTTTCTCTGTGAAGCTTTGCGTCTTTCCTGGAACTCACTCTGTAGCCCAGGTTGGCCTCGAACTCACAGAGACCCTCCTGCCTCTGCCTCCCGAGTGCTGGGATTAAAGGTATGCACCACCACCACCACCACCCCCCCCCGGCTCAAATTTTATCCTTAAAGAAAATGTAACTAATGTTATTGTGATTGCCTTAAAGCAAAGTTAACTATAGGCTATGTGCTACTTCTTATACCTATCTATCTCCATTTCTGTCTCTGTCTCTGCATATTTTAATGATTATCTTTGTCATTTCTATCTCCATCTTTGTCTGTAAATTCCCTATGTGTAAATGGTTTGCCTGGTTGTCTCTTTTTCATATAGGGAAGTAGCTTGGTTGAAACCAAGTTGCTTGTTTCACTGAAGTTAATTCCTAGTTGGCTTGAATCAGCTGGAATGATATTTAAATATTATCATGCATGGATAACACATTTTTCTTTTAAATGAAATATAACTAATAGTATTGAGACTACCCTTAAGTAAAGTTAGCCATAGCCTACTTCTTGCCTTATCTTCATACTTGGATTGAATTAGCAGATTTCCTATTTGAAATCACAATGAGTTTATTGGGGGAGGGGGGAGTGAGACTATAGGGACACATAGGCATGTTAATTCCATCAGAATAAATAGGACCTAGATTTTCTCAGACACAGAAGACCAAGATAAGTATATAACTCCCTCACCTGGACTCCATAAAATAGAGCTGGGGTGGACAACATTGCCTCACTGACTTGACATCTAACACACAGTGTGTGTGTGTGTGTGTGTGTGTGTGTGTGTGTGTGTGTGTGTGTGTGTGTGTATGTGTCAAGGACTGAACTCCTGACTGTTCTGGGCCTTAAGATGAACTTGATTCCCGGTATTGACATGGGCTGTGCAACTGCCATATGTCTGCCCAACTGCTCACCTGACCCAACTGTTCACCCGCTGACCTATCCAAGCTATTTCTGTTGTAGAACCAAACCCTTTTGTCTCTGCAACAGGCTATATCTTTGCCCTCACTCTGGACTTTACAGCAGCACCTTCTTCCCAGACACTGATTTGAGTTTCTTCCTTTATCAACACAGAATTCTATTTGCTTTTCTATCAGACCACTTCTGGAACTTCTAGGACTCTACTATAGCCTCTTTAACTTGCATTCGCTCCGTAACCAACATCTGTACAGATAGGCAGACAGGAGAGAGACAGAGAGAGACAGAGACAGAGAGGCAGAGAGAGAGACGAGATTTATTGCATACTGTATAATGTGTGGTAATGGGAGTTGATATTACTAAGTAAGATTGGAATAAGTAAGAACCTGTATTGACCTCATCCAGATTACCTAGACAAGTGGGATTATTTAACAGATCACTGCCATTGAAGCTTCTGCAGGGCTCATAAACGCATCATTATTCAATAAATTCTGGCACCATAGAAAGACACAAAGGTATTTGTCTGTTCCTGGCAAAGCAAGCCAAGGACAGGCAGCATTTTTGATGAGAAAATAATGGTGAATAGAAGTTGGTTAAACAGTTTCTGTCTGAACATCGTGTCATTGAAGTTAAAAATAGAAAGATGTCAAACCATGGTTTGGTCCAGAAAGGTAAGTACTTTACTGATTGTAAACAGTGGGAAAATGGGAAAATTTATGAAATAATGTCATTGTCTTCTTTATTTTTACTACAACTCTGTTGCCTCATGTAGTCACAACTTCAGGAGGACCCTGAAACCAAGCGATGTAAAATAACCCATCCAAACGTGTCAGATACAGGATTTGGGAGTCTGACCCTGAAGCCCGTGGCTCCAAATTCCTCATCCCTATCATTTTGAGTGTGTTTCAGACTCCAGTTGCTTCCCACACAGTATCCAGGTTCCCATTCTTCCTTCCTGAAATCTCCCTAATTCTGTTTGCAGTAACATCGGCAGTCAAGAATACCTACCTACCCACACTCCCTGGCAGTCAGAAAAGCAAAGTGACCAGTCCCAGAGAATGATCACTGAGCAGAAGGAGGCATCTAGGAAACTTGTGCAAGAGTGTGATAGCGGCACATGTCTTAAGCCTGGACAGAGCCTTCACACACAAGCAGAAAACAGACCAGTCAGTGCATAGATATGGGAGTAACACTAGGCTGCAAACCAGCCAGGCACTTCCCACTGATACATGTCTTATTGCATGGGAGAGCTGAATCCGTATCTAATAAGATTACACCAGGAGGCTGTTTTTCTGCTGTTTGCAAGTGAACACATTCTTGACACTGGTTCTGGACTGAATGCTTGTGTTTCCCCCACATAACCCTGGGCCACTTGAAAATCAGACTTTGAGGTGAGGTCATAAGGGTGGGGCTATGATCTGATAAGGCCATTGTTCTCAGAAAAGACACCTAAGAGTTCAGAAATAGCCTCTCTCTTCTCTCTTCTCTCTTCTCTCTCTCTCTCTCTCTCTCTCTCTCTCTCTCTCTCTCTCTCTCTCTCTCTCTCTCTCTCTCTCCCCCCCCCTGTAAGCCAGGAAATGCAAGCCAAGAAAAAGGTCCTCATCAGTCACCAGAACAGTCGGGGGCTAGAACTTTGCCTTTTGCCTTTGGTTTTTCTTGCCCCATAAGTGTAAAATTTTTATCTTTTTTATATGAGGCTGAGGCAGGCATGTTCAATATTCTGTGGCTGTTTTCTGGAGTCACAGGTTCTGTACCCATGAGTTCAATCAACACTATATAGAAACATCTAGGGGTAAAAACATTCCTAAGATTGCCAAAAAGCAAAATTTGAATTCACCATATAGCAGAAATGATGCTGAATCTTTGTGCATGAAGAGGTTCGCAGGCATTCCCAGCAACAGCATCCCTGGCTCTCTCCCCAGCTCTCATGAACACATCATTTGTTCTGTGTCTCACTTGCTCATTCCCTATGCCACTTCTCACCTTCACCAACGTGAAAATTTGTCTCCTAAAACTCAATTCAACCCCAAAACAAGCCTCTAAAATATCAACCCAATGACCAGTGCAAACCTTCTGTGTCTAAGAGGGAGTTTAAAGTGTTATCTCTCAAGAAAAGAAAAGTCTTGTGTCTTGAAGAGGAACACTGATAATGTTTGAGTGTATCACACATGCTGTGACTCTCTCCTGTCGGGATTCCTTAAACAATAGGGCATAACAATTTACATAGCATTTATATCACATTAGATATTATACATAATCCATTTTTTTATTTTATTCAACTTTGGTTCCTTGAGATATGGTTTCATTGTGCAGTACAGGCTAGCCTTGAACTTGTGATCCTCCTGTCTGAGTCTCCTGAATGCAAATATGTCACATCTAAAGATTATCGAAAATATATAGGATAATGAGCAAACCCAACATGAGCAGAGTCTGCTCAAGTCACTGTAGACACTCAGGAATGGCTATACGTGATATTTCACAGTAAAATGTCCAGAAGAAAGCCAAAAGTAGCTAATGCCTCTAACTAGCTGTATCCTTGAGCAACTTGTTATTTGATCTTCTTGGCTCACATCAAAATGTGGGGTTCATACTAGGAGATCCTTCAGGTTCCTTATAGCACAACATTTGGTGATTCTAGAACAATATGAATCAGCACTCTTTCATAATCTCAAGCTTCGTGTCAAAACATTTTTCATATTCTCAGTTCTCAGAGTAGACATCTGCTTAGCAAAATTTTTCCCCAACAGCTTTCTCCTTTCCCAATCTGATTTCTCTTACAAGTGTATTACTGTAGGAGAAGAGAAAGCACTTGCTATGGAACCATTTAAAAATCTATCTTGCCTGCAGACACATTTTCACCAATACTGACTTTTAGGTATAGTGGCAATGGAAGCCAGGGAAGGAGACACCACCCTCCAAAGTAGCTGACAAGCTAAGAAATAAGGTCATGTACAGAACAAGGTCATTAGGTGAACCTGAGCTAATAGACAAACTGCCCTGCATCATGGGATAACGTTCAGGAGCCAGCTGTTCCTCTACTTGTCTAAGTATCTACTTTTAGCCACCATTTGCTCAATGGAATTAGCCCAGTTCTGTTACTAACTTCTCAGTTTCCTTCTATGTAACCCACTTTTTATGTCTTGTACATCATCAGTGAAAAATGCTGCTTCATCAAATACATTCATTCAAAATACTTTTGTCCAAAAGGAAATTAAGTTCAGAAGTGAATAGTACCTTTAATTCAAAGGACATAATGTCATGTAGCAATAAGTGCAATGAGTTAAAAAACCAGTAGAGTTGAACCTGTAAATCCCACTCAAGGCTTAGATCTGCCTCATGGTAACCCTGACAATCTGCTAGTTCCGGTCCTGTCCAGGCTCCAGTCCCCTTGACTGCACAAGGAGGGGGCCACCATGGATAATCAAGTCTGTGTTGTGGGTCTGTAAATCTAGCCTGGTTTGTGTATCATGGTGGGGACAGCTCACTTTATCCTGCCATGAATTACAGAGCCTTAGTCTGACTTTTGTTTCATCTTCTATTTATACTGTGATGGGGAGATTCTTCCACTACTTCTCCCATTCTCTTAGACTAAATACACTATTTTTAGGAGAGGTCACATGCTAAAATGGTGAGAAGCAGGCACTTGCCTGTTTAGTGTCTGTGGGATTTGGAGCAAGTCAGTTACTTTCCCTGCCCTTGGTTCCCTTATCTTGAAATGGGGATCAATAATAGTAACCATCTCCAAACAGTTATTGTAAGAATTCAGTAATTTTAATATATGCAAATATCAACATTTGCATTCATCAAAAATTAGCATTTGCATGCATTAGTAGTATCTAAAAGTTTATTATTCATAATAAATAACATATGAAAGCTTGATATTACTTATGTAACATCATAAGCTGTAGTTCTGTGTTCTAACTGAAGTCTTTTACATCTTTAAATCCCTCTAACTTGTAGATAAAATTGAAGCATACACTAAATAAGGGAGGATGGCCTGAGGAGTCAGTTTCTAGAGTCCAGATCCATTCAGAATGCTGCATGGAATGAGGCATGTGACAAGAATGGGCATGGGTGAGTCAGATGGACCAGGGGAAGGGGGAGTGATGGGCTTTATCTTTAAGTAACAGTGAGCAAGGCAGAGTGAGTGACGTGCCAAGAACACAACCAAGGAAATGTCACTGGGCATCAGATCTGCTCTTCCGGCCAAGGCATTTGGAACAAGCCTTGAAGATGCTGCCGCTGCTGGAAGCACTGACAAATGCCCACTTCACCCTTTTACCTCTGTCTGAAATTCTACCACTAACAAGACATTACTTTTCTTTTTCTCTGAAAAGAAAATGGCCCTGGAGAGGAAACACATTAACCTTCAACCCCCTAATAGAATTTGGTTTTGTAGTACTTTCTGAAAGCAGTAGGCTGCTGAAGACAGCCTGAAGATGAGGTTAACAGAGTCCTGCATTAAAGGCAGAATTTGTCAAGTCCACGACACAATTGAGTCCTGGGTATGTTCCCTAGGTTATCCTTAGATTATTTACAAATAGCCTCTGATGGTGAATGATTCCTTAAGTGTATTGTTTTACATCTTCACACCTCATTTGAGGAACAGGACTCCCAATAGAAAAGGAGCTAGGCATGGAAGACTAGCACCTTCCATAAGAATATAAGAGACAGAGATGTAAACAGATGAAATAAAAAGGAAGTGATCTCAAAGACCTTGGACTAGAGCCCTTCCTCCATAGTTTTCTCTGGTAGTTTGCATCACTGTGAAAAAAAAAAAAAAACACCAGCAAAAACAACGCAAGGGAGGAAGGACTTATTTTGACTCACACTTTTGACGATTCCCGTCTATAGACTCTTGACCCCATTGCTTCTGGGTCTGTGTAAGAAGAGAGTAGAGCATCGTGGGAGGGAAGTGGCTCACTTCACAGCAGCCAGGAAATGGAGAGAGAGAGAGAGCTATAGGAGGACCCAGGACAAGATGTGGCATGGAGGTGGGCAGCAAACCAACTAATGTGCAAGAGTCATGTACAAGATAAGATCATAGATTTCCTGAAAAGACTTATGAATGAATAACTACTGATATAGAGATGGCTAGGAAAGACAAGATGGAGAAGGGAGTATCCTGACCTAATGAGAAGGATAGAAACAATTTGCCCAAGGAAGACACATACATGCTTTGGGGTATTTTTATTTGCTTTATTGTCTGAAGCTTGCTGCAAACTCACTACATAGCTAAGGATGACCTTGAATTTCTGATCTTCCAGCTTCCACATCCAGAATGCTAAGGATTGCAGGAGTATACCACCACACACAGTTTATATGCTGCTGGTGATTAACACAGGGCCTTGTCTGTGCTAAGTGACTACCCTGTCAATTAAGCTACATCACTGGCCTGCATCTGTGGCTTTAAAGAATCTGGGTCTTTTGACTGTAACGGTTCACAAAATAAGGGCATCAAAACCATATTTTTACCCTAAATCTGTTCCCTGGACTTGGTCTAAAGTGAGAGTAGTTACTGATCTTTGTAATTAAAAATAAAACAAAAGAAAAAGTATTAATTATGTACACTAGATAAATACACATGTATATAATATATGCATATAATACATGTAAAAATGCCCTTAGTAGAACTTAATTTGGATAAATTTTGTTGTCCCATTAATAGTGAAACCACATTCTTATGCTTACTTCTCTATAACCTCAATGGATAGGTTACCCATTCAACAGGAATCTACCTGTTGACAATCCTTTCACCCAAGTGGAAGCTTCCCTGTGACCTCTCTATCCCAGCCTTTTCCTCTCCAGTTTATTTCAAACCAAGTATTCCTTAGCTTAAATACAAATGAATCAGTTCACTTACTTCTCAGTCTTCTTTTGTGTTTCCCTAGCAATGGGAAGCCTTTCATGACCTGAAATGTCCCATGTGAGGCCCAGCCTCCCCACCTTGCCGTCCTTTTCTCTTACAACCCCATTGTCTCACTTTTGTAATCATATTCAACTTTGCTTTCAAATGTGGCAAGTCCTTTTCCTGATGGAGACTCCAGTGGTTGGATTCCCTCTGCCTTCTCCAGGGTTCAGACTCTCAAATCTTTCTTTATTCATGAGATTTTTGCCAACTGCTCTAGAAAGTAGCCCAACCATGGCTCAATCTCCACTCCCTGCTTATTTCCTTCATGGAACTTGTGATTCCATATAGATACATGTATAATCATTTATTAGGGTGGATATTTGCCTAATGCCTTCACATTCAAAAAGTAAGGACTGTATCTACACATGCTCTGCCCATCACAGTCAACATAGTGCCTAGTGTGTATTGACTCAGTAACATGCAATGGCTGAATAAACTCAACACAGATAACGGTTGATTATTTGAAACAGCAATTATATGATTAATCTCCCTGTAAACTCTCTGTCCTCCTGTAGTAAGATTAAATAGTCTTCCTTGCTTATTATGTGTAATTGGTTATAGGACTTCCAATAAATGCCAAAATCTAGATGTTCAGTACCTATAAAAGGAATAGTGTTTGCATGTAATTTATGCACACCTCCTTCTATACTACTGTATGAGGAAAATTATACTATATTGTCCAGAAAATAATAACAAGAAAAAGCTGTCTTTACACGTCCAAGTATAGAACTAAGGAGTATGCATGTGTGTGTGCACTCATGCATGCATGTATGGGGAATTGAACTCAAGCCTTCACAGGGGCTAGGCAATACTCTCTCATTGAGTTATATCCCCACTCATGTCATTTTATTTTAATACAGAGTCTTACTAAGTTTCCCAGAGTGACCTTGAACTCACTCTGTATCTCAAGCATGTTTTGAAAGTGTTATACTCCTACGTCAGCCTACAGGAGCTGGCTTAGGCAGGTATCATTTCTTTTGAATACTTGAACCCATGTCTGGTTGGCTCTATGCATGTGGAACCCACGGAAGCAGAGAGTTGGCTGAATTGAATTTCTGGACTTACAATCACTCCCCTTCAGCAGCCCCTAAAGCAGCAGTGTGTACATGTGGACTTTCTATATCATATTAAAAATTATGCAACTAGGAAAATGGTTTGATGAAGAAAGCACTTGCCTATGCAAGAATGAGGGATTGAGTTTGAATAACCAAAATCTGTGTAAAGCCAGGCACAGCAGTGCACATCTGTAATCACAGAGCTCCTACAGAAATATTCTTGAATGAAGTAATCTATTAAATGGACACCCTTGCAAGTGTCCAGGTCTGAGCTGATTAGGTGGACATTTACTGAAGCAGTCAGTGGCTAGCTCTTCTGACTCCTGAAGCATTAAGCAATGTTCTAATGGTTATTGCAAAACAACTTTCAAGGATGAAAAAGTAACCCTTAGAGGACAAGGAGAACATTAAACATTAAGGCATTGCAATGTATTATTGTTAATTGGACAAAATACATCAAAACTTAATCTGTGATGATATGCCTACTAAACTTACTCCAAGGAGAATCACCTCGCAGAGAAAGTTGAGGATTCACAATGGTAGATAATCTTTGGTGTGTATATTACCTCCCTTGTGTGATTACATGGAACTTCGGAGATGAGCTATTCCATTATCTGTAGCACTGTGCAAGACAACATCCAAAACCAGCAAGGGTAAAGACTCTAGCTTCCCAATACTGAACTGATCAAATATCAAATGTCACCTTCCTTGGATTTAGTTGCTTTCTTCTTAGGTTTCTTCTGGAAAAATTAATGATTTAACATAGAAAATAACACTCAAAGACAGGCCTGGTGACACATGTCTGTAATCTCAACAGGTGATAAACTGAAGCAAGAAAATTGCAAGTTCAAAGTCAATCTGGGATATATAGTAAGACTCTATCAGGAAAAAAAAAAGAAGGATGGGGAGGATGAAGCTTTTGTTTAGTAGCCCATGGTTTCTGTGAGTTTTTCCAACAATGCAGGGCGTCTCCCTTCTAATTCTTTATATATATATATATATATATATATATATATATATATATATATATATATATATATTATATATATATAAACACTGAGTTATTGAACTCATTAAAATGTGATTTGTCTCTTTTGAAGGAAGGCAACAAGGTCCCAAAGCAAGGAGCAAGGAGCAAGAGGCAGAATGAAGAAAGAAGAAAATTAAAGCCCAGAGTCTCAGGAAGCAGTTGAAATAAAATCAAACATGTTCACATCAAGTCTCAAGCTCCTGAGCTGCAGGAGTGATTGGATGAGACCATCGTCGCCTACAGTTCCCTGATTATCTTACCATATACAGAAGCACCATGCTGAGAACCCAGCGCCAGGTGTTTTCTCCCTGCCAACACACTTGAAATCTTGGAGTCTGACAACCAAAAATGTCTATTCTGTGAGGGAGATGTCTGTCTTCTGAATGATATGGATAGAAAAAACAATAAAATAAAATAAACTTCATTCTATTACTAGGTGATCCATTTGGGGTCCAAGCTCGGGGGCTAGCTACCCCCATGGTTTTTGAGCTTATCACCCAAGGCCCAGGAGGAAGTCAAACCAATCTGCCCCACACAAGATGCCAAGAGCAAGCTGGGTCCTTCTGTGGCAGAGGAAACCTTGGAAACAAAGAAATCCTAACTCTATTACACAAGGATAGCGTTCTGGGTCTTTAACAGCAGGCAACAATCACCAGCATGTGATGGCTCTTCTCTACAGAGCACAGGGGTTCACCTGAGAACTCAGTCTGAGCCTCAGCTCAAGGTAAGCTGGAGCTGTCTGCGATCTTCCCAGGTTGTCCCATACAGCCCCTCCCCACGAACCATGGGGATTTATCATAGAAGGGAGTTCTAGCTTTATTCTGCCCACAGCCACTCACAGAAAGGTTCACCTCTACACTGACTGGTGCTTGTTTAGAAATGAAATTGATTTCCCTGCCACAAACACACCGTCATACACCTTCAGGGATCTTTTGTCTTGTTCAGTGAAATGTAATACCTCAAAAAAATGCCACATATTCTCTCCCTAACACATCTTGGAGACTCAAAGCAATCAGTTTTGCAGGCTACTTCCTATGCAAAGCAAGCTCTGGGGTGTGGGGACATTACCTTCTGTTCTCTTTCCTGCACTGCCCACATATTGCTATTCAGTTAAACATTAACAGATTAAAAACGAGAAAAAGTCCCACAAAATGCCCAAATATTTAAACACAAAAATGACTTTAAAAGAATCTTTCACCCCAAGTCTCTCCTTCTTCAGGACTAAATACTTCTAGAAATGTTACATTTACCTGAAAACATCAAGGGAAACTACTCTACATCAATAATTATTTCTCAACATCATGAGTTTGCTAAAGAACATATAAAGACTCTTGAAATACAAATGTGAACTGTGCCATATAGCATCAAAGACTTCTTACAGCTTTCACATTCTTTGATGGCATAATTTAAATACAGGGCTGGCCAAGGATGCTGGGATGAGGACATAGAGTGATCAGAAAACATGAAATCGAGATATTTCCTAGTTTTTCCATTGTAAAATACCAAAACTTAATTGGTACACTATTATTACAATACTGCAGCCAGCCAGGCACAACTACTGTGGCTGAAATTGTCATTATCAATGATCTGAAAATTTCCCTGTTTTCCTCTTTAAAAACACTTAAGTTTGCATAATATCCACAAAGTTCTTGTTTATGCCAAAGAACAAGTCTTCGGTGAAGGAGTAAAAGCATGGGCTCTAAGAAAACAGGTTCAAAATCTTAACTCCACCTCTTATTCTCTAGTTTACATTTCTCTCATCTGGAAAATAGGTAGATGATAGTGCTATCTACCCCACAGTGTTGTAGTAAGGTGTTAAATGACGTAGTATGAGGCTACAAATCTCAAAACTCTTGAGATACATATTAAGTGCTCTTGATAAACACCTACTATGATGTGACAGATGGCATTTTCTGCAGATGGCCACAGCAATATATCCCATCCCACATATTCTTCCTACAATGTGACATTATCATTCTTCCATAGAAGACAACAGTCTGTGCTCCTTCCTTCTGAACAACAATAGAACTGTGACGACGGCCAAAGTGACCCTGGATAGCTCTGAAGATGAGTCACAAATGATAACAGCTTTGGCTTGGAGAGCTATGTACTTGCCCTTGACAGCTGGATACTGTGCTGTGAGTAAGCCATTCTCGTAAGCATGTGTAGGCACTGTAGCCACAACCTGAGGTCCCACCAGCTTGCCAGCATTAGCCATCAGACAGGTGAATGAGCTCAGTGAGGACAAGTGATGGTGCCACTAACCCGAAGCATTTAAGCTAGCCTATTGTCTCCAAATAGAACAGTCCAGCTGCCCTCACTGAGCCCAGCCCGTGTTTCAAATTCACAGTAAAAAAAAATAAATAAATAAACAAGGTTTATTTCAGGCCACTGAATTTGGGGGCAGTTTGTTACAATCGGGTTGTATCAATAGCCCAAAAAATACATTATCAAACTGCAGATAAGAACACAAAATCAGAGAGAAATTAAAATCTTGTTGGAAAAAAAAAACAGTTAATAACAAGTAGGAAGACAACTAATGCAGATATTTGGATTCCAACTCACATGTTCCGTCCGTAATTTGATATTTGGAAAATTGTCTTGATAACTTTCTTTACTAAGAAGTTGCCAGGATCATGGTCATACTTAAGTCTCTGATCTTTGAGAGAGATGTTCCTTCTAACTCTATCCAACACACATACCTCAGGGGCAAGTGACAGGCTTTCAAGAGCATCTGTGGCCCCCATCCCACGCCTTTGGGACATATCCTTGGCTCCTGAGACAGAGTTAAGTTCTTGGGTTTGGCATCCTCTCTGTTGGCTATCAGCTTGCACTGTTTGTTTTCACATCTGCCTCTAAACTAATCACATATTTAACATAATCCCTGATAGGACTATCACCTAAAACTTCAGGTAGACACTAGGTTCATCTCAGAAGTGGGCAAACTCTTCAAAACAATCTTACTTTACATATGCCCAGCCTCACAGTCTCTTTCTATAGATAAGTATCATCATCTCCCTATAGGTACAAGTTCTGCACTCAAGATTTCAGCCAATCATAAATTAAAGATATTTTAAAAATGTAAATATTGGATATATATGGACATTTTCATTATCATCATTCCATCAACAGTACAGAATTAGCAACTATTTACACTCTGTGAGGAATTATGACTAAGCTAGAGATATAAGTAGATAAAAGAAGTGTGTCGGCTGTATATAAATCCTATGCCATTTTCCCTAAGACATGAGGCATCCTTAGATGTTTGTCTGTACAGGGAGCGCTAGAATAAAATTCCTTGGATATCAAGAGTTGGCTTCCTAGGAGACCACACTCAGCAATGTGATGTTGTAGAATGTAGTTGTGCTTCCGGAAGGAAAAACAATGTCAATGCCTGAGCCAAAGTAAATTGAACATGAAGTCAATGAAACATCAAGCTTCAGGGTTGCTCACTTATACGTAGTACTTCCAAAATCTGAAGAAGGGCCCCAGCAATGAACTTACAGAAACATTGTTTTACTCCATGCACCAAGTGCACTATAATTTTTGTGCTGTTCTTCGAGGTCTTGTCAATCAAATGCAAAAGCCTTGAATCTGAACAGAAATTAGAAAGTGGCTTAGCCAAAATGGATCCTACAGTTCTTGTCTCTGTTTCAGTAGAAATGCCTATTGCCCTTACTCAAGGGCCTTAAACAGCTTGCAGCAGCAAATTTAAGTTTCTTTGCAGAGTTTAAAACTTTTTCTATAGTACAGATCATCAGAGCTTCTCAAATGCATGAATAAAATTAGAATTTCAACAACCAAATGCACAGGAAATCTTCACTCTCTTCCCTGATGATTACAAATTAAAATGATGTGAAACAACTAATGAGGCCATTTAGACGAACATCCAGAGACTGACACATCCCCATAATTAATGAATTTTAAATAAGCTAATTGTTTCGTTTAGAGAATATTGTGACGCTCCTATTGAATCATCTCAGAAAATGAGTTTGTTTTAACTTTGTACCAATAAACTGGATAAAAAAAATACTTAAAGATGTTTAAAAATCTGCATGGCTTTGTGTATAAACATGGATGTAGCAAAAAGAGATGGGAAAGCAGTATGCTACAGGAAGTGCCTCGTGGTGATAAGGTTAAGGTTGCTGCTTCCTTCCTCTTCAACATCCTCTGCCTCAAGAATGTTAGCAAGTGTATAGGGACTATTTATGATGATAAACATCCTTTGTCTGTATCAAAAATGTCTTTTTAACAGTTGTTATTCACATAGTTGCTTTTGGTTCAGGCTTCACAAACATTAGTGTAGTTTTTTCTAAAATGGGTCAACTGTAGCTCCCTTTTTACAAGAAGCTTCCAAAAGAAGTCAACAAAAAATAATAAAGCACTGACTTTTTGAAACCAAAAGACATTTTTCTCTCATTCTGGCTATCACTGGAAATGGATGGGATAGAAACCTATCATTACTTTAGCGTTGTGGTGATATTTTATTTGTGCTAAAATGTGGTGATATTCTATTTGTATGTTAATAAATAAAGTTTGCCTAGAGATCAGAGGAAATAGCAAGTCATTAACACAAAAGTCAGGTAGTGGGTAGCACATGCCCTTAATCCAATCACTTATCAGGCAGGGTCTCTATGTGTTCAAGGCCATACTAGGGAACAGAGCCAAGAGTAGTGACACACCTTTAATCCCAGTACCAACCATAGAGGCCTAGAGGTCTGTACAGACAGGCAGTGACAAGGAGGTGAAGTAGCTGAGCTAAGAGCCAATGAGAGGGCAGAACAGCAAGGCAATAAAGGCGTGGGTAGACAGGAAGTAGCTCACTTTTGGGAGCTTCAGAGCAGGTGAGGTAAGGTTGGTTGGTGGCTCTCACTATTTCCCTGATCTCTAAGGCTTTCACCGCTATATTTGGCTCCATGTTTCTATTTAATAAGACCATTTAGAAATTCGGCTACACGGTGCCAAGCAAAGTAGACTAAAAGCAGGAGTGTGATTAGAGCCAGCGAGATAGATGGTCCATTAAATAAAGGTGCTTGCTGCCAGACCTGACAATCTGAGATTGATACCATGGAACTCATATAGGAAGAGGGGAAAAAAACAGCTCCCACCAGCTGTCCTCTCACCTACACATGTACATCACAGCCCACACACGTGTATAGATAGATAGATAGATAGATAGATAGATAGATAGATAGATGATAGATAGATAGATGATAGATAGATAGATGATAGATAGATAGATAGATAGATAGATGATAGATAGATAGATGATAGATAGATAGATAGATAGATAGATAGATAGATAGATAGATAGATAGATGATAGATAGATAGATGATAGATAGATAGATAGATAGATAGATAGATAGATAGATAGATGATAGATAGATAGATGATAGATAGATAGATAGATGATAGATAGATAGATAGATAGATAGATAGATAGATAGATGATAGATAGATAGATAGATAGATAGATAGATAGATAGATAGATGATAGATAGATAGATAGATGATAGATAGATAGATAGATGATAGATAGATAGATAGATGATAGATAGATAGATAGATAGATAGATAGATAGATAGATGATAGATAGATAGATAGATGATAGATAGATAGATAGATAGATAGATAGATAGATAGATGATAGATGATAGATAGATAGATAGATAGATGATAGATAGATAGATAGATAGATAGATAGATAGATAGATAGATAGATAGATAGATGACAGATAGATAGATGATAGATAGATAGATAGATAGATAGATGATAGATAGATAGATAGATGATAGATAGATAGATAGATAGATAGATAGATAGATAGATAGATAATAAATAAATGTTCTTAAAGTGTGACTTAAAAACCTAAACCTGTAAGATCAAAGATAAATATTCTAGTAATCCATTCGATTAAATCATGAATTCACTTCCATGTTATGTCTTTATTTCCATTGTTTTCCCTCAAGAACCAGGTGACAAAATGAAGAAATGATTCACCACTAATTAGCAGTCTATGTGAATGAGAGAGACACATATTCAAGCATGACAAGTACTCACATAAACAGCAACTCAGAATGCAAACCCTATTCATCTAAGAATTCGTAAATGAGGTCAAATTACTATAGCCTCCAAAACCTCTAGAATATAGACACATTCTCTCAATCATCCTTTCATTCTAAGAATAAAGTGGTGACTGTGAAAAACAGTGAAATGAAAAGGGAAGAGGAAGCACTAGAGGTGAGAAGAGAGGAAACAGAGGAAAGGAAAGGAGGAGAAAAGGGAGAAAAGGAGGGGAAAAATTCTCGCTGCACTCTAAATACCAGCCACACCTCTCCCCTGAAGGCTTAGAAAATGGCTAAAGATACCCAGAAACCATTGCTTGCCATAGCTGAATTAATATACAATGATTCCTATAAATGTTTAATAGTCACCATTTTAAAAAATCAGTTAAAAATAAAGTCAAATGTTTGATGAGTGGCAATACAAGTATACATTTTTTCCCAACGGCTTCTTTCTTATGAAATATAATGAATTTGTCTAATTCCAGGTTCCTTTACTTAGCATGTGGCCACTACTGAAGAAAGTGAACACTAACATTCTTAGAGCTCAGACTCATGTGGAGAGACAGCCAGTTATAACAATGCTGAGGAGACATCAGTTATAACAATGCCGGAGAGACATTAGACACAGCAGTGCCAGGGAGACATCAGTTCCGGCAGTGCTGGGGATTTAAGAAGAATTGTTTTCTAGGGGCTGGTACAATTGCTCAGGTTTGGTAAAATGCCTTTCATCCAAGCATAAGGAGTGGAATTTGATATCCAGAAAATATGTCTTTTAAAAAAGGCAGATGTAATAATTTGTACTTAAAATCCCAGAGATTGGGAGGCAGAGAGAGAGGGGTGGATCCCAGGAGCTCATTGGCAAGTCAGTCTAGAGTAGTGGGTGAGTTCCACACCTGTGGAGACACTGTCTCAAAAAAAAAAAAAAAACATGATAGGGTAGGCAGCACCTGTGGAAAAACACTCAAGACTGGGCCTCTGACCTCCACAAATACAAATGTACCTGTACATACATCAGAACGCACATGCAAATCCCCACAATAAAGAAAGAGAAGGAAAAAGAATGCTTTTCGGTCATTTCAGTGATGTCATTAATATTAGATAATTAATAGTTTGCTCACACCAGTAATCAGTTTTCTCTTGTTTAAATACTGAGCTGAGTTATTTTTAATCCCTTACTTTAAGAAAAACCTAATCAGTTTTTCTCTCCCAGAGTCCTTTTGTGGTTATTAATGATAATTTGAAGAAAACGCACTGCCCTGGCTTCTTATAACCACAGATGATCACAGATGAAGTGTAAGAAATATGGGAAGGCATCCAGTCTTGTTAAAAATGCTCCAGGTTCATCTCTATTCATGTGTATCATCATTTAACTCTGGGGTACATACTTGTTTCACTTTTTGAGAAATGTTTATTGTAGTATTGGAAAATCTTTATGCCAATGAACTAGACATACTTGAAATTCAGGCTATAGAGATGATTGTTTTCAAGCAGTGATACATGTGTGTGCGTGCACACGTGCGCGCACACACACATTCATATAATGTAATACAGACACCAATATGTATTTGCTAATGCATTATAGTAGATTTTATATCCAAGGAGACAAGACAAAGTGTTAATGAATGATTCATGTGGAAAAACTAGCTAGTGGATTTAGATACCATCTCTCTCCAAAATCAATACTAGTATTTAATATCCTTTTAAAAACACACATGAGAGAATTTTACATAAAGTACGAGGCTTGAGCTAAACAGTAAAGCCACAAACTTTGTATTTTATGTGTATGTTATGGAGTCTCCAATGTTCTATATTTAGATCAATTTGTTTTTAAAAGAATGACTTCTGGGCCGCAGAGATGACTCAGTGTCTACTATTCAAGTGTGAGAGCCTGAGCTTAGATCTCCAGGACCCTGTGAACCTCAGGCGGGGGGGGGGGGGTGTAGCTGTAACCTCAGTGCTAAGGAGGACAGAGACAGGAGGATTTTCAGAGTCCATTGGAGAGCCAGCTAACCTAAGTCAATGTGCTCTGGGTTCAGAGAAATTCTGGCTCAAATGATAAAGTGGACAGGAATAGAGGAAGACACCTGGTGTTAATCTATGTGACCTACATACTTGCATGTGCACATGTACACACATGCCTCATGAACAGGTATCTATAGCACACACAAACTCACACATACACACACACACACACACACACACACACACACACACACATTCCCCCCCACACACACATCCCAGGATGTTTTTTGGTAAATGTTACACGGTTTAAAAGTCAATTACAAATTAAGAAAGCTGAGAAAAAAGATTTAATCTGTGAAATAGGAGAAATGTTGGATTCATGTTTTTAGAAAGATGTGGAAGACAACTAAGAGTGTGGCTATACTCAGAACTTAGTATTTCTGAAACAATAATTCAGAGTGAACAAACAAACAGAAACTGATGATTCCTCAGATGAAAACAGCTTTCACAGCTAACACTAAAACTTGAGTTTCTTATTTCATGAACTATATTTGGGCATATGATACCCAAGACGCCACTCCACTAGCAAAATACATTCAAAAATAATGATGAATCCATGGTAGCATTAGAATCTTGGGAAGGGTGCCAGCCGCTCACCACAGTGGGGACATTTCTGGAAAATGTGAGGCTGATGAGACCAGATCAGTGGTAAAATTTGAAAGAGCTAAACCTGGAACACTGAGAGACATGTGGAGAGTCCACCAGAAGTCGCCTCCTGGAACCTGTAAAGAATACCAAAGTCAAAGACAGCAGAGGTTGTTCTACTGATGATTGAACAATAGATCTCAGACTAGAAGTCAGTAATTAAGACTAAGAATCTGCCACATGATGTAACTGAAAGTTTTCCTAGGTCCCACCTGGTCCGCAGATGCTCAGACCCAGGTAAACACACAGAGGCTTATATTAATTAAAACTGCTCAGCCATTAGCTCAGACCTACCAATGACTAGCTCCTACACTCAAACTCAGCCCATTTCTGTTAATCTATATGTTGCCCCACGTTCCATGGCTTTACCTGTGTGCCATTACATGCTGCTCCCCAGATGGCAGGCTGGTGTCTCACGACTCAGCCTTCATCTTTCCAGAATTCTCTTTGTTTCTTATTCCACCTATACTTCCTGCCTAGCTACTGACCAATCAGCATTTTATTTATCAACCAATCAGAGCAATACATATTCACAGCCTACAGAACATTCCACAGCAGCATGATGCTTACACAATTTATCTAGGTCAATGAAAAAGCTCCCTCAGTGGTGTTCAGGGCAACTCCAGGTCTTTTGTCAATAAATAGCCTCTGAATCTAGTAGATTCTCCAGGTAGCCTGGAAGAACATCTGCTGGTCACAAACATGCATCATTCCTCATGAAGCTGCTTTAGTAAGAAGTATCTCAAGGGCTGGGGATGCAGCTCAACTGGTAAAGCACTTAGCTAGCATGCACCAAGCCCTGGATTTGGTCTTCAGCAGGTCATAAATGGGCTTAGTGGTGCACACTCATAATCCCAATGCTTGGGAAGTAGAGGTGGGAGGATGGGGAGTTGAAGGTCACCCTTAACAACATAATGTGTTTAAGGCAAACTAGAATTGAATATATAATAGAATTGATTACTAATGTTTAAACAAGCATTACAGGGCTAGCATGACAGTTTAGCAGGTAAAGGTGCTTGTTGCCACCCCTGACAGCCTGGATCTGACTCCCACATAGTAGAAAGAGAAAACCCACACCTGCAAGTTGTCCTCACTTCCACATACACATTGGAGCATGCTCATACGCTCACACGTGCGCTCACGCACACACACACACACACACACACACACACACACACAATATATGTATCTATATACATATATATAAATTAAAGCAGTATAAATATTATTGATAGGTCAATACATTTTAGTAGAATCACTCACCACAAATAATACATGAATCATATAAACAAAAGTGCAGCTAAAAACTTAAGTCCTTGACTTTAACAAAAATCCTGAAGAGGGCAAATGGAAAAAAAGTAAATAAATGTGTTAAAGTTCTCTCTCTCTTTTGTGTGTGTGTGTGCACATCTGTGTATGCGTGGTGTGCACATACATACAAATGCACAGAAGAAAGGCTATAGGTATTGCTTCACTTCTGAAAACTGCAGAAAAATTAATTATAAATATTAAAAGTTTAAAGTAAGCCGGACGGTGATGGCGCACGCCTTTAATCCCAGCACTCAGGAGGCAGAGCCAGGCGGATCTCTGTGAGTTTGAGGCCAGCCTGGTCTACAAAGTGAGTTCCAGGAAAGGTGCAAAGCTACACAGAGAAACCCTTTCTCGAAAAAAAAAAAAAAGTTTAAAGTAGAAGAACAGCAAATCACTTTTGAAGTGGAGAATAAATAAAACAATCAATTTGACCAAGAGGATTAAAAATAAAAATAAAGAAAATGAGAACTCTTACAATAAAATGGCATGATGCTATTAATATAAAGGTGATCATCATAAATATAAACAAATGAAACTTTCAAGCTAGATTAATAAATATCCAGTTACATGGAAGTTACTAAACAAAACAAAAAGCAACAATAAATAAAATAGAGGGGTTAGAGAGGTTGTTCAGTGGTTAAGAGTGCATACTGCTCTTCTAAAGAACCCGAGTTCAATTTCTAGCAACCATAGCAAGCAGCTCTCAGCTGCCCCTAATTCCAGCTTCAGCAGATCATACACCCTCTTCTGGCCTCTGTGAGCACTGTCCTCATGGACACAAACCTGCACAAACATATGTACATAATTTTTTTAAAGTAATATAAGGGGCTGGAGAGGTGGCTCAGAGGTTAAGGGCACTGGCTGCTCTTTCATGGGTCCTGAGTTCAATTCCCAGCAATCACATGGTGGCTCACAACCATCTATAATGAGATCTAGTGCCCTCTTCTGGACTGCAGGCATACATGCAGACAGAACACTGTAGCTGTATACGGAATAAATAAATAAATCTTTTTTAAAAAATAAAAAAAAATAAAAAATTAAAATTAAAAAGTAATATAAATGCAGAATAAGGGGCAGAAAGAGTGTAAGAGCCAGAAGCTGTCTTCTTGATACATCAGGGGCAGCTGCACATAAGAGCTCAGAGTGGCTGCTACAGCATGCACAGTACCAGTGTAAGCCCAAGACAGAGCAGAGACCGTCAAGGAGACGACAGTCGGGCATGTAATCCCACTTCTAGTCATGAATCAATCGGCAATTGTTAGCTTCTTGGAAAGGGAGAAACAGTTTTCTCTAGGAGTAGCACTTGGTAAGTCAGCCACACTCCAATGAAAGACAATACATCCAAGAATTTTGAGGCACAAAAAAAAAAAACAGGACGCAATGTTGCAAGGATAGAAAGGCGGAAGTGGATCTAGGAAGAGTTGGGGGAGGAGTGAGTATGATCAAATCATATTATTAAAACTCGAGAAGAATTAATAAAAACTTTAGAAATTTTAAAAAATAAAATATTTTTAAACCCATAAAAAATGTCACAGACAGGTAGAAATAAAGTAAGATCTATCTACAAGGCAAATTTCAATTACAATTTAAAAGAGAAGTAATAAAAATATATTAATAACAAAGAAAGTGTACAGCCAAAAAAATTCTATGTTGTACAGGGGCATAAATATTCTTATTTGAATTATAAATTAACATTTGTTAATTTGATACAAATTAAATGTTATCAAGATATTGACAACCATTCAAATCCAGAAAGTAGGGCAGAAAAACAGAAGAAAATTAACCCAAATAAAATTTTAAAAGATTCATAAACAAATGTGCAGGATTACAGTGTAGAAAATACACTAAAGACTTTTAAAAATAATAGATAAACTAAATCAGTTTTCTCTAGATTTGACCAAGAAAGAAGGTAAAATGAAAGTAAATCACATTTGAAGTAAAGGGAAATTATTCATAAATGTGCCATTGTACATGCCCAATAAAACATGATAAGAGAACAGATGAGTTATTAAACATTGGAAATCTTAAAAATAGTTCTTTTCCAGATTACATGTCTGTCTATTAGTGAATAAATGCATATGAACCTCAAAATAACCCTATGATTAGAGTGTTTGAGGATGAAGAAATTAAGTCACAGAGAAGTTAAATAGCATACTTTAATTCACACAGCTAGTACTTTAAAATGATAGGGTTGAAGGAGGCCATTCAGTTTCCTCTTTCAAACAGCAGTCTAGTTTTTAACCAAAACTATAATTTTTCTCTTTTTTATTTTTTTTTTTTTTTGAGACAGGGTTTCTGTGAGTAGCCCTGGCTGTCCTAGAACTCACCCTGTAGACCAGGCTGGCTTTGAACTTGGAGATCCGCCTGAAGTTCATATTCTGAGAGTTATGTAAATTAGTTCTCATATGAATTAAGAGTAATTAGACACTTGACAAAACTGATTATTTTAAGGAAAAATGAATAGCTCAGTATACCTTTAATATTCTCAGTAATGGAATAACAATTTGAGGAATAAAGCATTGGATTATTTATGAACTGCCCTGACCACTTAAATGAAGAGAGGAATATAAAGTGTTCAGAGTTCATATAAGAATTAAATTAAAGTATATGTAATTTATGTAGCCTAGTTTTGGATTAATAAATAAAGAATACTATCAACCCAAACATAATTAGTGTAATAGTCTTAATATATTTATTCCTAATCAGCTTGAGAGTTGTGATACTACAATACAATTAAGGAGTAAGCTTGTTTTTACTATCATTGTGCCGTAAAAATTTCACCATGTTTATGATAGCAATTATCCATGATCTGGAGAGCCATACAATGTTCCACTAAGTAGAAGCATCCTAATTTCAAAAACTTCTCACAACTATTGTTTATGTTGTTTTGTTTTATTTTCCAATCATAGATATCAGTGAGTCTGCTCACAAATGTGATTTCCTCATATTTCTAATTATCTCCCTAGAAAATGGAATTTCTGGAGAAAGGTTATACACATTTTTATCTTTAATATACATATCAGATTTCTAATTATTGGAAAAGTAATTATAGCATCAAAGTACAAGAATATTAGTTTCAAACTCTGCAACTGTACATATTCATTAATTAATAGACTGTTTAATAGAATAAAACAATCAAAATTATACTGCAATGTCAAAGCAATATTCCTCACATCACAGCTGTTTTCAATAAGATGTTTTGTCCAAATTCTTGAGATAGAAATTTTAAGCACTAGAATGCATAAGCCCAAGTGTTAAATATACACCCTCTCACACTGCCTTTTGGGTTTCAATATACTGTTAAGGTTTATACTACTTATTAAAGAGGGGTCCATTTTTGGATCTAGAAACTGAGTCTTTTAAAAGAAGGTGATTTAGGAGGAGTATGTGGATTAACTTGAGAGTTATAATAAGAAATCATCCAGCAGAGTGTCTTTCAGTTTAGGAGAAGATAGAGGACTGATTGCTCAAAGCGGTGTCCCAGACCAGCTCTGACTCATGAGAAATGGTGAGAGGCTTGTTAAGATCTATCACTGTCCATCTGAGAGAAACGAGTCATTATTTTTATTTCCATAAAACCTTACTTTGAAGCATGCAATTTGTTTCACTGTCATTCATAAGCTTTGTTGCAAAACTTGGAGAGAATATTTGTCAACACTCTAGGCATTAAAACATCACTGGCATTACCTGATGACCTTCAGTGAAAAGCTTCAAAGAATGCTGTGCTGTGCCATACACATTTAAAAAGGAAAGATTTAAACTATGCCCATTTGTACCCTGCCTCGCTTTTGAAGTCCTTCATCTTTACAGTAAGCCATACATATGCTTTCTCCTGGAGGATCTAAATGTGTGACATAAACACAGAGTGTAGTGAGCATAAATTAAGACCCGATTAGTACTCTGTCCTCTCCTACAGCATGTCAAATTGGAAGTCTTAGACGTTAAATATAGTTTAATTACTGTCACAAGTAAGATGTCCTGAGGTTTACATGTTAGAGGAGGAAATCATGAAGCAACAATACAAATACAACGTCTCAAAATATTCCATTCCTTTACTACTTGTGTGTTGAGTGTCTAATCAAGGGTTTGGCACTGTGCAGCAGCTTACATCACCAAGCACAATCTTCCCCCAACCCTACAGTTTCCATTTCAGTAGGATGACAAGCCTTAAGATAGAAGAGGCATATCAAAGGATTAAGAATACTTTTGATTGGTTTCCATTGTGTTTATGGGACTGTTGGATTTAATCTGGTCGCTTTAGCAGAAAGTGATATAGAGCTTGAAACCTGTGGAAAACAAAGATAATTTCATTTAAAAATGAACTGCTTTAACTTACATGTTGTAACCCCTCATTGATTGTTTCCAAACTAAGCTAGGTGGCTGAAACTAAATGTTTTTAAATGTGTATTGAAGCTCATTTCAAACATACCTGTTCACCGTCTGAAGGTGACCTTCTGTGAATAAAATAAGAAGAAACTACAAAAAAGGCCACCAATTTAGGGGAGAACTAAATTGGCTTGGGTTTGTAGTTGCATAAAACCCAAGAGGCATCTCTAATTCCAAACAGCAGACAATTTAAAAAACCAGTGCATGTCCCCAAGTGAGTGATCTGAATGTGAATGTACAAAGAATAGACACAAAAATCTTTCCACTTCTTATACATAGAAGCAGTGACAAATGGCTCCTGGGAAGCTGCTACTCCAGAAAAAGCCTTTTACCAAGGAAGGCCGGGGGGGGGGGGGGTGTCTCTGTCCTGACCTCTCTTCTGTCCAAAGAAAAAGGATTCATGCTGGAAAGTACAGAAAAATACAAATGCATGGCATTTCCAAACAGAAATAAACTTTCAGGGTCTAAGTAACAGTGTGTATTTTAATAAAGAACTCACTATCATAGCTTATCTGTAAAGCAGATGGTATGGCAAAGAAAGAGAACTTCCCGAAGATCCTGCCTTTCCAAAATGCTAAGTGGATGCTTCGTCCCTTGCATTCGTGTTGTTCTTTTATATCTCATTTTTATTTTTTTTTGGATAATCACAAAAAGCCAATGTTTTCAAAAATGCCATTTAAATATAGATTGAGCTGAGAATTATGCAGACTTAACGGCTCTGCTGTGTACTAGCTGCCATTACAGAACTCATCTCAGACAACCTCGTGTGTGTGAGGGGAGTGTGATGGGCAGAACTAGGCAATCGGCTAGATTACTCTGAAGAGCACACGCCATCTACTTGGAAACGACTGTTTCCCAGTGGCCTGGCAGGCTGACACCCACACCTAACAAACTGATCAATCTGTGTCACAGTGTGCCGCACAGACCCTGAACTGAGGAGCTTACAATGTAGCTATAACAAAATGTACCTATAATAAGAGAATATGTTGAACACTGAACTATCATCAAACATTGCGCTAAGTGCTTTTTTTATGTTAATCCATTCACATGGGCCTTGTTGTCTTCTCTCTTGACTTCTTAATGCAGTTACATAAAGCCCAAACTCCTGCCCAGCACCCCCAGGAGCAATCCAATCATTGCCAGTGTGACCAAGAACTTGCTTACTTTCCCCAGCTATGCTAGCCTTCTTTCTGACCTTGAACTAAGCTGAGATCTGGACTTCAATCTTTCTGTCTGAACATCATCCACGTTTTTTGCAGGACCATAATGTGATTGACACATCAGTCAGGTTCTGGGTGAAGCATCATCTTCTTCAGAGATGTCTCCCAGAACCTTCCTGTCTCATCTGTGAGCTTTCTGCAGCCACCATTCTGTCATCTGTGTGACACAAATTCTAATATAGGTCTTTTAACAAAAACCTCAGAGCCACATACTGGGGTAAATGCTGAAAGGCCAGAAAGACAAAGGAACCAGCCACTGCCATGTCTCACCTTGCCGACTACATGAATCCTCTGAGTCCTCACCTGAAAGGTCTCCAGCCAAAATGTCTCTAGCCAAAAGGGCTTTAGTTCCTATCTCCTCATGCCTTATATACCTTTCTCCGCCCAGCCATATCACTTCCTTCTTAGTGCTGGGATTAAAGGCATTTGTGCTTCCCAAGCAAAGACAGTATGATTGATTCCCAAGTACTGGGATTAAAGGTGTGTGCCACCACGGCCTGGTTCTATTTCTCTCCTAGACTGAGTCAATCTTATGTAGTCCAGGGTAGCTTTGAACTCACAGAGATCCAGATGGATCTCTGCCTCCCAAGCACTAGGATTAAAGGTGTGTGCCAACACTGCCTGGCCTCTATGTTTAGTCCAGTGGCTTGTTCTGTTCTCTGATCTTCAGGCAAGTTGCATTAGGGTACACAATATATCACCACACATCTGCATTGATCTCTTAAATCACACAGCTTGCTCCATCACTGACTTTGTTTTACTTAAGTGTCCCCCTCACACTCCTCATTGTATTTTGTCCACATCTATTCGTACTTGGCATACAGTGGGCACTCAAGAAATATTTTTAAGCAAATGTATAAGCCTCACTTTACAGATGCATTAGCAGGAACCCAAGGTCCTCAAAGCAGGTAGATAGTAGTCAGGGTTTGAACCCAAGTCTAGGTAGCTCCGAACCTTTTGCTTTGTCCTGTATCTTTACATGTCATTCATATAATCATAAATCGAAAGACCAGTGAGCAGACAGGAAAAAAAAAAAACAGAAGAAATGTCAACTACGTATTGTAAAATAGCTAGACTGTCTTATCAGGACAGCTTTTAAGAGGAAGGTTGATTCTGAGAAGAGTCTTGAAAAGTGGGTCACCTCATTATTGGTCCAGAGAAGGGACTCAGTGAACACAAAGAGGAGCAAGCTGCATGCCGTCTCCTCAGGGTTGGCAGGTCATAGTGATAGAAAGTAATGAAAGTTCCTTGAACTTAGAATCATTACATTCAACCTTCAGCAAGCTATCTATTAGTTAGGTGACTTTGCAAATACATAATCTCTGATTAACAAATGTAAAAATTAATGGAAATACTGTGTGTGTAACACATACAGATACATATATATATACATGATAGATAGATAGATAGATAGATAGATAGATAGATAGATAGATAGATAGATAGATAGATTCAACAAATACAAATACATACATGATAGATAGATAGATACAACTAATACATATATACTTACATTCACAGATATATAAATAGACGATAGAAAGATAGATAGATGATAATAGATATCAATGATACATACATACACATATACTTATATATACATACATATATAGATGATAAATGTATGAATAGATGAAAGAAGGAAAGAAAAAAGAAAGAAAGGAAGGAAGGAAGGAAGGAAGGAAGGAAGGAAGGAAGGAAGATAGGCATACTTGAAAGCACATAGGAAAATGTAAATCTCTCAAAAGCCAAAGCAACCATTTTTATGAAATGGTGAGAGCTAATTGGAACTAGATAGAAAATTTTTATCTATAGTCAGTCAAAAATAAGTAAAGACTTTCATAAATGACAATTTTTTAAAAAACAGATCCAACAACTAAAAGTCTGTTGTAAGACAGACTGACGACCAAAAACGATCTCAGAGATTAATAAAGTTTTTCCTCAGATCAGCCCAGTCATGGCTTTCAAAACGAGATCCTCAAATGGGAGGGATGGAAAGGCTGATATTTCCGTTCACACTGCAGACAGAGGTTTTCTGGGATAACTGCAAATCCTTTTGAGGCTTAGAGAGGTGGAAATTCCAGGGAGAATCATCAAGAACAAAGCTTCAGGGACCAAGAGGAAACTTTTCTTTGGGGTGGGGTGTGCTCAGCCTACCCATACCCTGGTGTTGTTTTCAGAGCCTGGAGGCCCTGTAAGAGAATAAAAGAATCAAATGCAGAAAATACCTGTAATGGAGAGGAAAGCCGCAGCATCTGGGTTTGGAAAAAATTACTACCATGCTTTCACTAGATGTTTCTATTTACATGTTACACAGCACATTTATTATATTTCTATACTTTTGTCACATAGGTATTCACATTATTTATATAAATATTCATAGAAAGAAAATTCAGGAATGTGCTAGATGCCTCTGAATCTCTGAAAAGAGGAAGAGAAGGAATGATTACAGGCCACCGCCTAGTAACAGAGACAGAATTTCCTGAGTATGGTGTCTATAAATTCATCCTCGTGTAGCAAAAGCCACCGGGGTCAGGAGAGTAGAAAGCACCTGTGATCGCATTATTAAATGCTGCCCCAGGGTCATAAAGCAAGTTAGGAGCCCTTGGAAATACAGAAGCAATACAGTAACAAAGGTTGGGAGACCTTTTTATTCGACTAGTGGCTAGTGAAAAGCTACTCTGTACATATTACCACTAGGTACATGGAGTAGTTTTGGAAGGGGCTCAGCCTCTGAATACATCCTCAAAATATCTGCCATGTTATAAAGATGTTAGTTTTACATATGCAGAACTACACAAGGTCAATTAGACTTGAGTGACTTGAGAACTATACATGATGAAAGATGCTCAATGATGGCTAAACTCAAAGATTTCATTCATGGTCTCTGAGAAGTCCATGGCTCCAAGATACACAGGCTGTCTCAATATAAAGTTCTTACTTGGAGATGTAACCCTAAGGAGTATCAAGGGTTAAAGAAAAAAAACAACTCTTAAGAAGAACTAGATTGACAGATTTTTCTTTACATCGCCCAGTATGTCACACGGGACACTACTATGCAGAGGGTAATTTTGCTATAAGAAGAACAAGGGCAGACTATAAATAAACTCCATGAAGGTCAGGATATGTATGGGAATCTATCCTAAGCTCACCACCAAAGGAGCCAGAGATTCATTTCCTCGCTGTCCCTCTGTAAGGAAATGGGAGTCCTTGTCATCCACAACAATTTGGAAAGGTCTGTAACAAGCCAACTCAGTGTACTCACATTGCAAAGGACGTGGCTTACCATCCATCTCAGAATTAGCCTTATACAATGAGCTGCATTTAAAGAGAGTATCAATCAATCGAGTCATTTTCCAACAACATTCTACAAGAGATGATTTCTTCCTAATTAAATGTTACCACCCTACAGCAGAATACAAATAGCACTTAACCATTTGTTATTGTATCTTTTATAACCAGGGTGTAAGGAAAAATAATTTCTGAATACAAAATGTTCTATATGGGCACAAAGTTCTGAAATAACCAAGCCCCTGGAGCCTGCTCAGAATTTTTATGGCAAGACTTGACCTATGAAAAATAGGTTGAGCATCACTAATCCAAAATTCTACAGTTCTTCAAAATTCGAAGTCTTTTAATTTCCTCACCCACATGAAATCACAGGTGAAAAATGCTACACTTTATTTCATGTGATAGATCACAGCTAAAATACAGGTACAGTATATATATATATATATATATATATATATATATAAAATCACTTCAAGGCTATGTGTACAAGACATATGAAACATAAAGGAGTTTCATGTTTAGACTTTAGTATCAAACCAAAGACATCTCATTATGTATGTGAAAATATTCCAAGTCTTCACAACATCTGAAAACAAAATTCCTCATCTGGAACATTTAAGTATAGCATATTTCATGTGTACTGCTTTGGCAGTGGTTTTAGTGAGGTTATCAGGGGACAGGCTTTAGTCTTACTTTCCAGTGACTTTGTGACATGGGTACTAACATTCAATTCCCCAGGACTCAGAGTCCCATGCTGTTGAATTTGTCCCTTGACTTTTAAAGGAGACTATTTAATGTGGTCTACAAGTCTCTGGTACAAGGAAGTTAAACATGTTGCATTTTGCTATCTCAAAGATATCACAGAATATGAATACTATGTAAAAGTAAAATTACTAATATAGCAAAGATTTCAATCCTGTGAAGGAAAGAAATTGACAGCATGTATTTGAACAGCTTGTTCCTATAGGGTTTTGTCATATTTTTTCACAAGTAGTCCCTTCACAGCTGCAAGTCTCTAAGAGTCATTCATTAGGGTCAGGACAACTATGAACAAAGCATTCAAAACCCTGGATTTTTAAAGGCACTTGCTTACCGTAATGACCTTTTAACCACTGCATATGAAGCCTTCTTTGGATAGCCATAATGTATGTCCGTCTACTTCTATGTGTTAGAATTTTTAAGTGAAGACCTTTACCCTGGAAGTAGAGCTACTTTATGGATTACTTACTTTAAAATGTCATCTTTGTTCTTCTATCCCTTGCCATCCTGCAGAACAGATGCTCCACATACCCACATCCTGTTGATTTCATTCCTCAACACAGGATGATCATGCTCCCACCAACCACCACTCTACCAAAAAGTCCCAGGGAAAGCCACCCAGACTCTGGAATCAATCATTCCGATTGTTTAGCTTGGTAACCCTAGTTATTGTTAGATATAAATTATATCACACACACAAAAAAAAATTTTTTTAAACCAGAAACAGATAACCCAAAGAACCCAGGAAAATGCTCATGAAGCATACTCCGGTCAACAAACAACTTTTCATAACTAGCAGACCCTCACATGCCCACTTAAGATCGCCTCTCTCCTTTCAAAGCAACCTCTCCTGATGACTGCCATTTTATCCGTCTTTCACATTGATGCTACCTAAGCAGGCATTGCTAAGCACTTTGTTTCACTGGAAATGTCTTTGGAGTTTATCTACTGTTTCCAACTGAACTATCCTACTGTGAGATTTATTGCTTTCTCTCACAGAAACCCGTCTGTTGGTTGCTGCTTTTGGTCCTGTGGCGTTCCATTTCTGAATAGGCCATCATGTGTCTGCCTGTTACACTTTAGACTTAGGAGCATCTCCCAGTGAGTAACACTGTGCCTCTGGGAAATTCTCTTTCCTACAGCGCATTTCTGATAACCCCATCGCCACGCCCACTACTGTCACATGACTGACTTTTCAGGGATTTCTGCGTATTGTTCTTCCTCCATGCTCTCCATGGGAGTCATTGGTGTCCTTTTTGGTATCTTCAGCTCTTCATCTCACTAGGCATCAGCTTCTTCTCTAGCTCAGGTCTCAACCGTACTAAGACACATTTTATTAATTAGTCCTCTTCCTCAGCCATATTTCCTAGCCAGACAGCTCATATAGCTAGCTGCCAGGCAAACCTACCTTCCACCTCTTCACTCCCTTTTGACTTTGACTTTCATGTCCTGCTCCCCAGCTGGGAATTCTCTTTCTAGATTTACTCTCTAATTTCCCAATAATGTTTCGTGCCATGAAACATTCAGGGATTTCTGGGCAATTTTCATCACTCTCCCGTCTGCATACCCAAAGCACAGTGTGCAGTCCTCTTCCACAGTACTGATAGTATTCCGTTATAACTGTTCATTTGTGTCTCTCCCTCCACAGAAAACAAGAATCTTATCTTAATCATTTCTGTCTCCCTGAGAGCCCTGGATGAGTAAATGTTGCCAAAATGAAGACTGTTTATTGGTGACCTTTGTGAGTTTCCTGTGCAAGCAGAAAGGCATTTCCATTCATGCTATGCATCTTGGCATAGCCTCATCCAACTTTATGTGGTGGGTGTTGCAGGTAAAACTCCCTAGGAGCAGACTCTGAGGTGGAGATTAACATGCAGGATGTTTACTGCCGAAAGCTGCTGAATCAAGCCTGTGGAAGAGAGCGGAAAGGAAAAAAGAAAGAAGCAAGATTTGGCAGAGGAAGCCAAGCTGTGATGTAGAGTCTATGGATGCCTTAGCTGAAAGCACAGGGAATTCTGAGGACACACTTACTGAGGCAGAATGAGAACGACTTGTCCTCAGACCCCGCACCTGCTTCAGAGGACCGACTTGACCTTTCAGACCCCAATAATCTCTAAAGGACTCTGAGAGATGGAGCAGATGCTATGGTGTCTCCACATCACTGGAGCTCAGTGGTACAGGGTTTACTTCGCATACATGAGGTCCTGGCTTCAATTCCTTATCCTAAACAAATAAATACTAAATAAATGCAATTCATAAGCCACCCTCCTAAGTTATGAATATCTGTCAGGAATTTTTGTGTCTCTAAGTACAGCTGCATCATAGTAAGGAAAATGGCAATGACTCATTTCAAAATGTTTGGTGCAAAATTTTGTGTTATAACTCTACAACCTTGGTTTTTATCCCTCTGGTATGTGACAGGTCTCAAGAGGACCTCCTAGAAGCTACACAGAGACTCCTGCCATGAGGATCTAAGGGGACTGCATTTGGAAGGACTAAGGCGACAGCAATCTCCAAATTTAATTATTCCCCAGCTGATTTTAATGAAGTGCACTCACTGTTCAGTATTTCACTTTGTGAAAACTGAAAAGAGAAATTTCAAAAAATCTCTAAGTTCCAAAGCATCTGACCATCAATTCTTCGCCTTTATTTCCTGTCATTATTTAGACACTGAAAAACATTCAGGAAATGGGTACTTATGTGGCCCTTTCTTAGACAATCTCAAAATATAATTAAGCCTTGAAGGGACTCTGGCTGGCTCAAGTATGGTGAGAATGGCTGGGGCAGACCTTGCCCTTCTCTCCACTTCCCTTTATCTTGCTGAAAACAAAAACAAAAACAAACAAACAAAAAACTATAGGTTACCTTCCTAAAGCTAGCCATCAAGGTCTATTCCCTCATTTAGCCACTTTCTCCACTGAGGCTGACTACCAAGGTCCAGCTACCAAAGTACTAAAGTCCAGCAATCAAAAGCCCCCTTTGGTTCACCTAATTAACATGCCCAATCAAAAAATACCACCACATCCTAGCCCATTCTAACACAGACCTCTTCTTTTTCTCTTGCAAGGTCAATTTGCTACTGTTTTTCTGCCTGAGTCAGAAAGCAGCCACTTTAACTTTTCTTCCCCATTTAAGAAAGAATGTCCTCTGTGGAAAGAGGTGTTTGGGTATGGAGCAGGCTAGGTTGGTGCCTAATCTAGGATCTGGGAGGGACCCCCACTGTCCAGTGGTCTCCTTCAAACCTGCTTCCATTTTAGGCTTCTTATAGTAAAGACTAGGTTCATCCCTGTTTATGATTAAATCTCTGTTTTTCAAGAACTGGGCTATACCCCACCTGTAACCTTAACTGCAATTGGTTCTGTACTGCCTGTTCCAGGAAAGAGCAACCATGACTTTGTATCAAAATGTTGTTTATAACCATCTTGCAACCCTACTTTTGTTTCAAAAGGTTATATAACAACCTATGACTACCTTGTTATGATGACCTGTCGTTATGACTACCTTGTTATGCCCACCTTACAATCATGTCTTTGTTTCTGGAAATTGTTATGACTAACTTGTTATGCTTATGTTCTGCTCCTGCAATCCCACCTATTTGCCCACCAAATCATTTGGAAACCCCTTACCCCTGAGTTATAAAAAACGTTTTCTTCCTCATGTCCAGTGCTAACCTCTTGAACCCTGTCTTAGGGGGAGGCACCTCTTGTACGTGAATAAAAAGCTTGCTTTAATTAATTGCTTGCTTTAATTAATTTGACCATGATGATTTGAATCAGTGGTCTTTTTCCTTATATCTTTGAGATTAACAACAAGGCACTAAACTAGAAAGATTCATATTTTGACATGAGAAAACAGTTAACGTACTCAGGTTCAAGTACAGTTGCCCACCTTATACAATACAGACCCATTTGCTTAGGGATTGTACATCCCATAGTGGGCTGGGTTCTCTTACATCACCTAGTAGTCAAAAAAAATGACCAACAGACATACCACAGGCTAATTTAATGGAGACAATTCTCCAACTTCCCAGGAGTGTGAGGTTGGATTACAAGCTATAAAGTGAAATAAACCCCTCCATCCCAAACTGCTTTCGATCATGGTATTTTATCACAATAGAAATCCTAGAACACTTGCATTTATACTAAGACTCCATTTTTTTAAAAAGGGGTGAGGGGATTAAAAGGCAATCGCTAGGGGCTGGAGAGATGGCTCAGAGGTTAAGAGCACTGCTTGCTCTTCCAAAGGTCCTGAGTTCAATTCCCAGCAACCACATGGTGGCTCACAGCCATCTGTAATGAGATCTGGTGCCCTCTTCTGGCCTGCAGGGATATGTGCAGACAGAACACTGTATACATAATGAATAAATAAATCTTTAAAAAAAAAAAAAAAAGGCAATCGCTAAGTGGAAAACTATTTGAAAAGCAGTAGACAATTCCAGTACACAACAAAGTCAGAAGAACTATCAGTAAATGAAGAGATACAAATGGGTATAAATTATGTTTAGAAAGAAGTTGATGTTATTTAGACTAAGCTAAACAATAGTATTAAGTTCTCTTCTGATGATGATGATGTATGGCCTCCCAGTAATGGGTTTTCAACTGGATTTACAGTACAACGTCTGACTTCCATCCTGTGGGGTGGGCTTCAAATAATTCAGAACAGTTGGTTGCCTCCCTAACAGTTGTGCCAATATTGCACCAGTTGGTACATCTTCTCTGGTATCATAATTCATAGAGTTTACACTGGGTAAAACCACCAACATCTTTTCTCTCCCAGCAGCCTGAATAGTGCTTGCTGGAATTATGTAAGCTAGCCAGCAAAGAAGAAGCTGCTTGCTAGATTAGCACTGGCTCGATTTCTCTGTGTCTTACAATCAAAGTGTGTGAGGGCAATGAAATATTTTAAATCAACGTACAAGCCAAATTTACACTCAAGCATGTGAATGACTTTTACTACCCTAAGGTTGAGGGATGGAAAGGTATCTGTGTAAAGTTGAAAAAAATTTTTTAAAAGTAGCTTTTTGCTTTGGGATGTGTACTTTACTGGGAAAAAAATCAAAAGATGAGCAAGGATACTGCTACTATAGATGGCAGAATAGTGAAAGTTCTGAGGAAAGGAGGCAGGAACACATAGGGAGGCAGGTTTGCCTTGTGGGTTCTATATGTATTCTATATAAAATGTTCTCTATCTATGCAATCACATTAGGTAGAGATGGGTGAATTATGATAATGTGTGGCCAATAAAGAAACCACCCAAATTTATTTCAAAGGATCAATGTGAAATGAATTATCCATAAATCAAATCTGACGTAAACACAAAAGCAGTAAGTGGTGCAATATTTGGATATTTAATTCAGACTGTTTAATCAAACAGACTGTCATTTGAATTAGACCCATATATGACCCCAAATGGGGATGTTCTTGGGGTGTTCAAGTGTTATAAAGCTAGAGCAGTGCGTTTGTAAAAGAATGTAAAGGGAAAAGATATCTCATAGGCAATCTGAAAGCTGACTTGGTCCAATTTCTATAATAGAATATCTAAGACTGTAATTTCTAAGGAGTAGAGATTTATTTGGTTCATGGAGCTGAGATGTTCAAGCATCAGGTGAGGTCCTCAATGTTGCTTCATCCCATAAAGGAAGGCAGAAAGGCAAGACCAAAGGGGCAAGAGGGAGCTGAATTCACTCACAACAATTGACCCATTTTTAATACATAGGGGATCCATTCAAAAGGACAAAACCTTTATGACCTCTTAGCCAGCTATATCTCCCCACTCTGCTGCATTGAGTGTAAGTGTCCAACACATAAACCTGGGAGAAATATTCAAGATATAGCAAAATCCATCCTTAATAACATAGGGAAAGTCTTAAGATTTTATAGAATGAGTAAAACTGGATCTAACATGAGGCAAAATAATGTGACCCAGAAAAATTTGAAAAAAAAATCAGAATTATAAGTTTTTACAAAATTCTCTTTTCTTCAAATTTCCTCACCCACATTTACTTGTTCCATAGATGCTTCCTACCCTGTACTAGCAAATGCTGTCTTACATCTTTATATATTTCTTTCATTCACGAAACTAAAATTTTTATACTGAAATTTTGGGGATCATCAAAAAGTGAGCTAATTTACTCAAAATATAAATTTAAGATAATCAAGCTGTGAGTGTGCATGTATATGTGTGCATGTGTGTGTGTGTGTGTGTGTGTGTGTGTGTGTGTGTTCATGTGGTATCACATATGTTCATGTAGAGAGTCCAGCGGTCAACATCAGATGTTCTTCTTCAATCACTCTCCATGTTATTTTTAAGGAAGGGTCTCTCACCTGAAGCTAACCAATATGGCTAGACTATCTGGCAGGTGAACTTTGGGGATCCTACACCTCTGTACTCCCTCTACCATGGGAGTTAGATGCATAGCTCTGTGCCAGACTTTTTGCAGAGTGCTGGGGATCTGAACTCTGGACTTCATGTTCATGTGGTGGGAACCTTATCAACTGAGTCCTTTCCCTAACCCACATGTGATAACATTTTAAGATGAAGATTTAGACAATTTACAGAGATAGTGTCTGCAAGCTGTAGAAAAATGAAGAAGCAGAATTTACTTTGGGAACTCCCCATTAAACAAGACTCTCTCTCTCTCTCTCTCTCTGAAAAGTAGTATAATATCCCACAGACTGTGTTTAATTCCTGAGCAAAGTTTAAGTACGTACAACACCAAGTTTTTAAAGTATGTTTCCCATAAACAGAGCCACATTTTAACCCAAGCCATTTATTTCCTCAGCTTGCTGTTGTTGGTTATATAATGTAACATAATTATTCCCTGGCTCAGAAGAATATGAATTTTTCAAGTAAGCAACATTCTGTGAATAAAAGTAAATTCACAGAGTGTTTTCAGACCAGATATCATCTGTTTCATGTGCTAAAGCCCAAATGCATCTCAGCAGATAGCATTAAATGCTACTTAACACTGTAACAGATTATCCTTTTCATGAGAGTCAAAACTCTCTCTTAGCTGAAAAGTTATGTCATCAGTTTTATTACTGGAACATGGTGCTAGGATGAATTTCCAACTATCTCTTCTTAATAAACATAAACAGCCAGTCAGCATCTCTCAGTCAGTTGAAGGATGCAAGGCGTTGTCTATGTGGTCATGGGTCACATGTGAGCAAGTGGACAAAGAAGGGGTTTGGAGGAGGGTGATAATTTTTATCCTTATAATTTAATGAATGCAATGAATCTTGCATCACCAAAGGAAAAAGTTTCTGCATATACAAAGCATATGGACTAAATAGCCACTGAACCCTTTAAAGAAGAGCAGCATCTGGAAATGTACTCACCTGCCCATTCCAGTAGCTAGTGATTACAACTAACGTGTATGATTCAACAAGCCCCTTCCTCTCTTGAGACTCAATTTGATGCTCTTAAAATCAAGTTAGCTGAATTGGCTAGGTTCCAGACATCTTCCACTCCCCTGAATCCATAAAAGCCAATGAGTTTTAAGATAATGACAGAGGACAGCAGTATCACAGGCATATAGATATGTCCAAACTGATCAAACTGTATACATTGAACACGTGCAGTGTTACACGCCAACTGTATCTTAATAAAACTGAACAAAACAAAAGACATGTGAAAGGAAGATTTTGGCAAACGCAAATGGAATCTGGACAACTCTAGGTTTTAGGTTAATTTGAAGACTATACTCAGTCTAATTATCTTAAAGTAGTCATCTTAGTGAACTGGGAATAGATCTGAGTGTTGGGGTCAGAGTATTGCCAAGGATGGAGGAAGTCATTGACACTAGAGCAGTGTGAAATGTAGTAAATCACCTCTGGGGGAAAGAAGTTGACCAGCTCAGGCCAGGAGGATACTTAATGGGGCAGTATAAAGAACTAAAAATCCTGTAAGCCATGATCCCTCTAATCTTAGTGCATAAAGTGTCACCTTAAACTGTCATATCAGAATCCAGGATGCTTCCTCTGATTAACTCCATGGAAGAACTGAATCTCATCATTCACCAAACACATTTTTTTAAAGCCTACTCTGAACCACACACTATGGAAGTCCCACCAGGCATACAAAGATGATTAAAAGAATAGATGATGGAGCCTTGACATTGAGGGGCAAAAGAGGAACATGGTAGCCCCCTGGCAACCCACAAGATGAGGCACAGAAGCACAGACCACTTAGACAGAACTTTATGAAGACGTACAGGCTGTTTCCAGTCTCATGAAGTAAGCATGGGGCACTGATAATGAGTGTTTAGAACAAAAGGTAGAACAATGAGGGGCATGGAGGGAATAGACATACAAGACTTCCCATTCCTTAGGGTCTGTGCTTCGAAGAGTAGTCCACAATATCATGGAGACATGCAGAGATACAATGGAAACTCTGCACTAAAGTATTATTTTCTTTCCTTTCTTGGTGGTGATGGTGGTGGTGGTAGTGGTACATTCACTATGTATATGTTTGTTTGTGTGTGTGTGTGTGTGTGTGTGTGTGTGTGTGTGTGCACTGCACACGTGCATGAATATGATCACAGTATATTTTATTTACATATATATAATGTGATGAAACCTAGTCTTTTATACAATTAATATATGCTAATAAAAAGCCAGGAAATAAATGTAAACCAATTTTTTAAAAGCTCCATATTCCCGTCTTTCTGACTATTATTAGGCTAGTGGGGCAAGAGCCAAGGGGACACACCCTCCCATCCAGAGAATGTAGACCAAAACAGGAGTTCACACTGAGCATAGAATCAGGACTGCATTTTGATCATCTCTTAGAAAGACCATCAAGTATTAAAGCCTTATCTGAAATGTTCACAGTAAGATCAATTTCAATAAAGATATTGTAGTATTAGGTGAGAAGGCCTTTGTCTGTGGACATTGGCTCTGGTGTCAAGAAAATTCTGAGTTAGAAACAAGAGTCCTAGTTCTAAATTAGAAAATAATAGCTAAGATAAATTTTGGGGTAAAAAAAAAATGTACTCCTGCTCACCACAGCCTTTCTTCAATCAAAATTTAATATTGTATTCCAATATCTGGGAAAAGGGAGGATGTCGTTACTAGACAAGTTTCAGCAACAACTCCATAAATTGTTTTTTTTCTCAGGAGGGAAGAAAAACAAAGCAATTCAGAGGAATGGGAACGGCCTAATTTTCACTGGGCCGGGCTGCAAGGGGAAGACGTTATCTCCAAAGCTAAAGGAAATTTACACTTTTCATTTACTTCCTCTTAGTTCTGCTTCCCAGGCTGCTGCAGGCACCAACCTTCCACATTCTCTGTCGGAAGGTTGCTCAGTGAGCATCATGACTATTTGTACCTAGCCGGATGGGTAAATTCAATCTATGGAGAGACCCCGATTTTCTACAAGATAGAATGGTAGCCTTCTCACGGCGGAGCCTGCTTGGGTTTTAATTTCTTAACATTCTGCCCTTATTAGAAGTGCTTGCACACCTGTCTCATCCCCCCGCCCCTTCTCGCATTTCCAAAGCAGGAAGAGCATTCCGCCTCCAGCCCAGAACTGTCTGCTTCTCACTTACACTTGCCTACAGGAGGACTTGCCTGATCCTGACGACGGGGAGAAGGAACAAAGATGGGCATTTTAGTCCTGCCTTTTTCAGAATGCAGTATCCTTAGCACCCATACTGTTTCTTTTCATCCATTACGAAAAAGGTTCTGCCTCTGCAAGCCCAGATGTTGTAAGCAATGAGTTTAGTTCCTAGATTGTGAGGGAAGCATAGAAGAAAGGCAGTACAGGGTTGGCTATGGGTCCAATTCAGTTCCCAGTTTGGGGAGCATATGCAGGAGATGCTGTGTGGCTGCCATGGGTTAAGCAAAGCTCTCTAATGTATCAATAATGACAAAAACAAAACAATTTTTTTCATTATCTGTTTGGACCTCTGCCTTGATTTTTGTGGTTTGGGGGTTTGGCTTTTACTTTTTTGTTTGCTTGTTTGTTTTTCTTGGATTTTCTTCCATACTCTGGAAGAATTTTATGTACCATTTCTCTCTAGTTCCTAATTTACCAGTTCTTGGGCCAGAAATGTAGGCAGCACATAGAAGAACAGACTGGGAGCCTTAAGCCACCAAGGCCATGTGAATTGGACTTTATTGGTTTTCTGTGGCTTTTACTGTCACTTTGTGGCTGTTTCTTAATTGTTGAGGGAATTTGAGGCTTAGTAATCACGGTCTCTGTAGTTCCATGTGGCTAAACTTGACCTGACTTATGCCAGTAAAGCCGTAGCTTAAAGCAGGCTACTGGGACAGGGATGAAATCACAGGTTAAAGAATCGCTTGTTCCTCAGTAAAGAGACAGTTGGGGTGCATCAGACTTGGCTGATTCTATTGCATTTCTCCAGTCAAATATGCAGACTCATTTTTACAGTGTACCAACAGGAAAGTGACAGGTACAGAGTTCTACTAAGGTGAATCACATGTCAGGCACAGGTACATAGGCTTACAATGGTGCAACACATTGTATACTTCCATTTGTTCTGAAAAAAATAAGATTATAAAGGAAATTATATAGAATCTAAACTGTTGGTTTCATTGAGACTGTTTATAAGCTTTTAAAAATCATGCCAAATCTATGGCTTCAAAGACATTACGATTCACTATTGAAATAAAAAATTTGACTGTGGGTTTTGGAGACTTACTTCATCCTTACACAGAAAGGGGGGCATAGAGGTTGTTCATTAAACTCAACAAGGAGCAGGATCCTATGGGGAGGGGAGAAAACAAAAGAAAGTCAATGTCGTTGTATTCAGTCAGGAGGCTGACAGAGGAGATTCACTTGAGCCTGAGAGCTGGAGACCAGCTTGGATAATGATGCAAGAGGAGGGCAGGGAGACAGAGATGTCTGAACTCTCCTAAATTAAGAGGACATTATAAATGCCTTTCCAGGAGCACACTTTTGTTAAACATTCCATTTATTGAGGACCAAGGAAGGGATGTACTAGCTCATTCAATACATGTCAGTCTTATTAGAACAGAGGCAAAAGAAAAAGGAACAACAATAACACATCCAAGTTCTCCAAACTGAGGGAGTTTTCCTTAGAAGAATGTTGAGATCTGAGGACACAAGTTAGACAGATATCAAAGAAGGGGCAAGTAAGATTTTCAAAGCTAGGCTAGAAAGAAATTAAAAAAAAAAAAAAGTCCGAGTCTAACTTCTCCTAAAGAGGGACCTGGAGGGGAAGAGATGGTCAGCGGTTAGTGCTTTAAAGAGTGTAACAAGCCCATTGCAGGGTAATAGAGCAAAGGAACTGGGACCTTGGAAAGCAATTTGGAAGACTTCACAGAAAGAACTATGATCTAGGAAGCTGCTGAGAACACGCCTGAAAACACTTGTAAAGAATAGATAGGCGCCAGGCGGTGTTGGCGCACGCCTTTAATCCCAGCGCTCGGGAGGCAGAGCCAGGTGGATCTCTGTGAGTTCGAGGCCAGCCTGGGCTACCAAGTGAGTTCCAGGAGAGGCGCAAAGCTACACAGAGAAACCCTCTCTCGAAAAACCAAAAAAAAAAAAAAAATAGATAGGCCACGTAGAGAAAGCAAGCAAGGACTTACCCTCAAATTTGTAGTGCTTATAAAAAATGTTAGAGGATATGTAAGAGAAATAACACAGCTATCATATTTAATAATACATACTGTAACTATTATATGTAAAACCATTATAGTTATATTAACTACCAGATTCTACATAATAGCTATTTTAAATATATATTATATATGAAGTATATAATTGTACTATATTATATATTAAGACAGCAGCTATAGTAGATATGTAATGACTGCCTGTGTTCTGGAGGCATGGGCCCAAGACATGAATAAACTGTGAACACTTGGCAATGACCAAGGAAGATGAACTACTGTAAAAGGAAGGTAGACAAGACAAGGATAACTTAGGTTCACACACAGTTCTGATGGAAGAATTCATCCTGATCTTGGTCCATAAATTCAAATAGTAGTATGAGGAGAGATATTACATCAAGAACACAAATGTCCATACCTGAAAACAGAGAGAGAACTCATCCATAGATGGTTTTGTCAGCATGTACACCATCAATTTGAAGGACATTGTTTGACAATAACAAGTTAGAGACTTCAGAATAGAATAATAAAAGACAGTCATGAGCAAATTTTTATCTCTGGCTGCCTGTCTTATCTGTCTATCTATCATCTATCTATTTATCTATCATCTATCTATCTATTTATCTATCTATCATCTGTCTATCCATCCATTACACTAAATAGAGGTCTTTTTCCATACAGATCTCAATGAAAATAAAAAAATAAAGGGTTAGGCATTGAGATACTTGCTTATAATCCTAGCACTCTGGAAAACGAAAAAGGAAGCTTTTGAGCTCAGATCAGCCTGCGGTGCATATGAAGACTGTCTAAAAAGAAAAAAAATGTACAGAGAGAAAGGAATCAAAAATAATCATGAATTCAACAAATATAAAGAATATTTAGTTTTTGTTTGTCAAGGCAACCTTTACAAAAATCAAAAATATAATTAAACGCAGTAAGATTTTCAATATTTTCAAAGTAGAGAGGATATCATAAAGCAAGCATATTAGTATTTTATTAAAAATTAAAGTTCATAATTCTAAACATCATTCAAAAACAAAATAAAGTGAAAACTTTGGTCACAAACTACAGAGCACAGTAAAACCTATTGTACACTGGAGTGCAAGATTACTTATTTTGCTTGTGAACAAAAAGAAAATCATTTCATATTCATTTAAAAATTAAAAGTAGAGCAAAAGAAGCTAGAAGAATTAAAGTAAAAAGGAATATAAATGAGAGAAGATAGTTACAGAATAAAAACAAAAATATGACTCTGAAAAAGACCACCATGACTGATATACTCTATGTACATATCAATAAGAAGAATGGCAGTTAAAAAAGAAAATATAGGTTAATACAATATAGCAGGGTTTACGAGCTGCTGAAAGCATTATAAATGGACCCCTCATGGGATTCTATAGCACCATTGAGTTCTAGTGAGCTGTCCAAGTCTTTTCTTATCTGCGGTGGTTTAAATCAGTGTTGTTCAAACACAAACAGATAGACAAATCACCCAGGGTTTGGTGTAAATTCAGGTCCTGACTCACTAGGTCAAGGGTCTAGCCAAGATATTTATAATGGTTCCTAAAATCCTCTCGAAGGATGTCGAGCCTGTGGTTCTGGGATCTCATTTTGAGTAGTGTAGGTTTCAGTTACATTGACATGCACTGTCATTCACAGGATAATAAAAAGTATGGTGATGGCTTCAGCTACATCTGTTCTTTCAAAAAATCATTTCTCAATAACTTTCATGGTAGTGTATTTATTCTGTTTCCTAACTTCTCTTGGGTTTATCTGGCAATTGATATTTTGATGGTACTACTGGCTATACACCTTGCAGGACATAAAGGTAATCTTTAATTATGCCAAGTATATAAAAAAGAAATTTGAATTTAAAAAATTGAATAAAAAAAACTTAAAATTATCAGCATCTTAGAAGGGACCCCAAAAATCAGAAAACAAAACTTGAAAATTTGAAGTTTATAGTTTATTAATATAAGCTATCTACAATCTACAATCTATAAAACCACAGAGGCTGGGTATAGAGTAAGGGACTGGTGGGAGACAGATAGACCTCTCTAGGAAAGGGAAATAGAACAAATAATTATGAATGGAGAGAGGATCTAGAATGAGAGGATTAAGAGGGGAACAAGAGAAGAAATATGGGAGAAATAGTTAAAGTTACAAGCCATTTAAGGGGTAGTACAGAAACCTAAGGCAACAGAAGTTTCATAAAATATATACATATATGAAGGTGATCTGAATGGAATCACCAAATAATGGGAAGACAGAGCCTCAACTGGCAATCCCTTTTCACCAAATGAAGTTTTCAGTACCTGGATGGGGTTATGTCTAGTTGAATTGTTGGCCCAAAGGGCCCTATGGGAACCCCCAAGCAACCCAGGCTATTACCAAGACTATAGGTTACTCTCCACAAATTGATAACAAGGCCCCATTGATGAAGACAACACCTACACAACTCATTGAACAAGGAGAAGTCAAGCTGTATCTACACAGACCCTTCACCCCTATTTATTAATGCCTTTAGTACAGGAAGGTACTCTGCGTGCTACCAAAAGAGAAACATAAACACCAAACCAGCCACAGACCCTTTGATCTACCACGGTGTCCTACTTGCAAGATATGCTAGTGCGATGGTAGCGTAAAGCTTGTAGGAGTAACCAATCAATATCTGATTTGACTTAAGGCCCACTCCACAAGATGGAACCTACTGCTTGGGTGACCAAGGACCTGAGGCTAGATAGCCCAGGGAACAAGAGTAAAGCCAAATGCTAAGGTACTTTTTAAAAAAAAGTATCAACAAAATGACTCATTGACATTCTACTAGACTCAGAGATTAGTGCCTTACTCAACCATCATCAGAGAAGCTTCCTCCTATAGCAGATAGGAACAAATACAGAGACTCACATCCAGACATTATATAGAGAATGAGAGATCTTAGAATATACTCAGCCCTAAATGGGGTGTCTCCATCAAATCCTTCCCCTCTGGGCTCAGGGAACCCTGTGGAAGAGGAGGCAGAAAAATAGTAAAAGGCAAAGGGAGTGAGGACACCAAGAAAACATGGGCCTTTAAATCAACATGATCGATGCACATAAAACTCACAGATACTGAGGCAATATGCAGGGCCTGCACTGGTCTGCACCAGATGGGTCCTAGAACTGAAAGAAGTGTATACAAGCCACCACCCCTAACTCAGAAGCTATCTGCAATTGACAAACACTTGCAAATGAAAATTTAGTTTTCTTCCAGGGAGTCTCACTTGAGAAACAAACTCCTCTCAAGGGTAGTAGGCTTCGTGTCCAGCATTAAATGGCCAACAGAAAATGAACTCAACAGCATCACTGGGAGTTCCTTGTCTCATAATGTGATGTCAAGGGTTTTTTTAAATTTTATCTTGTTTTTTATTTTTATTTTATTTATATATTTTTTTCTTTCCTTTTACCCTACAGGTCCTTTGTGTATTAAGGCTTCAGTTTAGTGTTTTAATGGGAATTGTGAATGTGCAAATAAGTGTGTCTCTGAATCTATATCTGTTTCATTTGGCTTTTTCTTGGGCTCTTTTTCTTCTTTGTGTTTGTGTGTTCTGATGTATTAGTTCTTGTTCTATTATAATGTACCTTGTTTTATTTTATTACTATCCCTTGGAAGCCTTTGTTTTCTAATGAAAGACAGAAAGGAGGTGAGTCTGGATGGGAGGAAAGGTAAGGAGGAACAGGGAGGAGTAGAAGGAGGGGAAACTGTAATCAGAATATATTATAAGAGAGAAAAAAAGCTATTTAAAAAAGAAAAGTTAACAAAGCCAGGCATGATGGGTCTTTAATCCCAACACTCAGGAGACAGAGGAAGGTGGTTCTCTGTGAGTTATGGACCAACCTGGTCTACATGACAAGTTCCAGGTCTGCAGGAATATGCAGTGAACCCGCCTCAAAATAAAGTAAAATAAAATCATCCTGCAACATACAAGCAGGCAATTTAATATCTGTAGCAGTAGGACCGAATTCCAAGGAATCTGGGAGGAATTTGCTACAGAAACTAGGGAGATGGGCTCACTGGTTAAGATGCTTGCTCCACAAGCATGAGGCCCCAAGTCCCAATCCCTTAAAAAGGCATGGCTGAATGTGCCTGTAGCCGAGCACTCTAGAAGACTGTTGGGGTTTAATGGACAACAGCCTAGTCCCAGCTTTCATGAGAGACTTTGTCCAAATGAAATAAGGTAGAGCACAATACAGTAGGACACTAGATATCATCCTCTGGTCTCTGCATGTACACAGGGTCATGTGCCCTGTACACATGCATTTATACCACACACACACATACCCATACACACACACACACACACACACACACACACACAAATACACACACATATACACAATAAAAAAATAATATTAAATGACAAAATTTAAATCACCTACTGAGGGAAAACTGCCGTGGGATGTCATTCTGTATGCTGTGAATATGTGTTGCTCTGATTGGTTGATAAATAAATCTGTTTGGCCAATGGTGAGGCAGAATAAGATTAGGCAATACATTCTAACTGGAGAGAGAAGAAGAAGAAAGGCAGAGCTGAGAAGACACTGCCAGACACTGCCAGGAGAAGCAGGATGAAAAGTACCAGTAAGCCACAAGCCATGTGGCGAGGTATAGATTTATAGAAATGGGTTAATTTAAGATATAAGAGCTATCTAGCAAGAAGCCTGTCATGTCCATAGTATTTAAAATATATATATATATATATATATATATATATATATATATATATATATGCCTCTGTGTGTTTATTTGGGTCTGAGCAACCACGGGACCAGACAGGACACAGGAAAACTTCTAACTACAGAAAACCACAGAGAATCTGAAAGATCATTCCACAAAAGAAGCAATCCCTGTGATCAAAAAAACATTAAAATTGTGTTCAAACTCACTGGCAGGTAGTAAAATACAGATTTTTATAACAATCTCTTTTTTTCAATGTTTGAGGCTAAAGATAAAAGCTTCACTGGGCCCATTGCTGAGGCTGCAGCAAACAGTACACACTTGGAACGTGGCCAGTGAACCATGAACTTTCAGAAGTGAAGAAAAAAAAACACTCTAACACTGGTTAACACAGTGAAAAGGAGTTGGCCTGATGGTATATGCCTGTAATCCCAGCCCTTGGAAGACAGAATACCTAGGCAAGGGAGGAGGACAGTGAGTTCCAGGACAGCCAGGGATACAACAGGATGGGCTAGGCTCTGAGTTCCAGTCTCAGCACCACAAAAACAAAACTAACAGCAGCCAGAACTCCATAGGGAAAGTCTATCCTACTGGAGAAATCGCTTGATGAGCATGGCTACGTGAGCAAAAGTATTTATTGAGCCTTGTTGCCAGTGACACACACAGGCAGGATCTAGGAGAAGGAACGTAACGATAGTTTTCTACTACAGGGTAATGAATGCCCACGAATCTGGTAAGAAACAACATGTGTTTATTGTCTCTTGGTTAGTGGGGGTTGGGACTGAAAGCACAGCTCTGCAGTGGCTGCTATGTCATGTCTCATAGGTGACAAGTAAGTTGTAAGTCCCTCCTGGTGGCTCACCTGGAGTGAATCTGCTTCCTTCTCACTCAGTCTATCAGCAGAATTCACTTCTGTGGGATTGGTGTCTCTGGATTCTTGATGGTTCTTAGGTTCTCATCTCTCATGGGGCACCTGCACTCAGCTTGCCAGTCCTGGCCATGTAACCATCACCAGGACAGCACTTAATGTTAAGCCAGCAAAGAAAGTCTCTAGGATCTCTAGACAAGATTAAGTTACTTACATACGATAAAAGAGTCATGATAATGCCATCCTCTCCCCTTTACTATATTGTGTGTCCTTGTCTTAAAAACCACCACTCAAGGAGGACTCACAGAGGCATGAATACCAAGGAGCACTGAAATAGAGCTGTATCTCTGAGGATAAATCTAATCAATTTCATCATACCATTAACTACTGTGCCACCACCACAAAGAAAGAATTAGGGTTATGTCACTTGGTCTGCGAGGATGTTCAAAGACGTAACTGAAGAAGCAAAGCAAATGCAGAGCAAACATGAATAATATGATCGTAAATTTATACAACAAGTATTACCTGTAGTGGACAGCTGTTCTGTCTATGACCTTGAAGCACCACCCCTAGAGATGCAGCAGGTTACTGCTCCACCTGCCTATGGCCGTGAAATACAAGCCCCTGGGGCGTGGCCTCTCTGAGACCCTTAGGACCTGAGATGCACGTAGGCATCGCTCTCTTTGCTCCCTCGTGGGACTTGGATGCAGGACTGATTCAGGTGGCCGGAACAGCGTTCCAGAACCTGTGTCAACTACGTTTTGTAGATGAGTTCTTCCCGAGTAAATTCTTTTGCATATTAAACAGGCTCTGTGGATTTCTCCTTATACTTACCCACACTTGGGGAGACTCAAGTGCCCGGCTTATAGAAAATAGCGGTAGCACATGGGTAAGGAAGAGGAGAAGGAAGGGCAGTGTAAACCTCAGGAGCTGGTTTCACAGCCAGAGGCACAGGTGGAAGACTGAGATGGGACATGACACCACTCATGCCAGATAGTCTGCCCCTGTTTATACTAAATGCATGTTGTCAAACTGACATTGTGATAAATGATATCTCACAGCAGAGCCTCAATTTACAGTTCCTGGTGTTTGGACCACTGGCATCCTAGTAAGACTTGAAACAAAACTGCCTCTGTCTCCCTTCCTTTAATCAGTCAAGGAATGTCTACTCATCTTCCAGCTAGGCAGCAGGAACAAGGTCAGACTAAACTCTGGATTCTGTAAACAGTTTGCTCAGAGTACCATTTTTGTTTTTTGGTGTTTGTTTTGTTGTTTTTGTGGCCAAGATATTGTTCTTTTAGTGTTAATAGTTTTAGTACTGTTTTTGAAACTTTAAAATGAGGCACATGAATATATATCACATGTGTCTATAACATATATCACAAAGCTGAAATTCAATAACAAAAGAATAAAAATAAAAACACAAACAATCTTATTATAAAATGAGGGAAAATGTATGAATGGATTTACACTACAGAGGGTATTGCAACAAGAGTAGTATGGAAAGATACCCAACATTGCTTGAAATAGGTGAAACACATTTCAGAACCCCAGTGAGCTATTAGTCCACATTTCTGAATCACTAAAATAAAAAACAGGGATAACTTCAAGGAATAGCGAGGATGCAGAGAAAAATATATCACTCATACATTTCTGGTGGAGATGTACATTGTTACGACTTCCCTGAAAAATAGTCTTGCAGCTACTAAAAATATTAAATATGCACTTACCAAGTGACATATCAACAGCATCTCTGGGTATTTATCATAGAAAAATGGAAAGTCGGTCCATCTAAACTGCCCACAAGTGTTCATGGCAGCTTTCCATGTAACAGCCTCAACCTGGATGCAAATGGAATGCCCTTCAAGAATGGAGCTCTTGACACTGTTAACAAATTGACCTCACTGCAAGAACAGGAACATCTAGTTATGGGTCCCCATTTCAAGAGGTCATGAGCTATACCATCGGGTGCCAGGAGCTAGAGTGTAGGTCATGAGGTTGGCCATGAACAGTCAGCAGACAGAAGTTCTGTGACAGTAGAATAGGTCTTCACTAGCTGTGGTAGTGGCCGTGCCAATGTTCACAATGTGACAATATTTCTCTCTCTCTCTCTCTCTCTCTCTCTCTCTCTCTCTCTCTCTCTCTCACACACACACACACACACACACACACACACACACACACTCACACACACACACAGTGCATGTCAGATTAGGAAGATGTAAATAAGATCTGGGATGTTATCAGTGCCTGTGCTATTTTCTAAGTTTTGTTATTATGCTGTGGGCCAGGAAGATATATTATGGAGTTAAGGTGCTGGCTGTGAAAACCTGACAACCTGCCGAGTTCAGAGTCTCAGAACCTGTGTAAAAGCAGGATGCAGTCTAATTCAGCACTTCAACCTGGGACTGAGAAGCAGACAGGAGAATCACCTCACAGTCCATGGGCCAGCTAGCCTGGAATATGCAGCACACTGACAAGAAACAGCAGGATGGAGCATGCCTCAGAAACAAGATGGATGGCAGGAACTAACTCCCAAAACTTGCCCTCTGACACACACACACACACACACACACACACACACACACACACACACACACATGCACTGCACAGAGAGATATAATCTATTTGTTTGCTTGCTTGCTTGTTTGTTTGTCTAAAGCATGCTGGTCATGGGGTTGGGGAGAGACAAATGAAGGGCGCACAGGTTCCCTTCATGTTACTTCTTGCAACTGCACTCGAACCTCTAATTATATCCAATCATTTTTTTTTTTTTAGTTGTGGTCCAAGAGAGGCTCATGAAGAGTGCACAATTTTCTCTTGACTGTGAAGAAGGTGTTTTCATGTTAGACTGAACAGGAAGAGAAACTAGTTCAGAATTTTTTAAACTTGAGTTATTTAGGTTTTAATATAAGGATGTTGGGCCCTAAGGATTCAAGGTTTATTTGTTTGTTTTCTAAGTGATTTTTGCATGTGATATGAAAGTGAAGGATATGGATACTGGGAGTTAAGGCATAATGAGGATGGAGACAGAGGAATGTGGGAAAGGAGAGTTGGGAGTGGACTAACCAAAAGTAGGTGTGTACAGAAAACCTGTTATTTTGTAGTTAATTAAAAAAACCGTATTTTTTGTTTGCTTATTTTTAGAGAAAGGAATTTGTACCCCACAGAGGTGAACAGTACTCTCCCTAGAAGGCATGACTTATGAAATGAAAATCACAGCGTCAGGCACAGGCTATTCCCTATGAGTTATTGGTCAGAAAATCTTCAGAGGCCCCCAAAGGAACACAAGCAATTGTCACTGCTCTTTGTTGCCCACCATAACTACCTAGTAAGACCCTATTGTTCAAGACACAGTAGATGCTGGTTGCAGCACATAGACCAATCAAGTTGAAACTGGCCTGGAAACTTCCTCCCGCTGGCTGGTTTCATAGTGCCAAAGGTGCTGTGCAAACTGCCAGAAGAGAAAAGTTGTCAATTAACTTTCCAGGCAGTAGATCCCACATGTTAGAATACTGACTTGCTGGGGAAGATGTGCCCACCTGTGCAATAGTGGTGGAACTGTTACAAAGGCAACCAACTGTTTTCTATTGAATGTGAGGCCTGGTCTAAGGCTGAGAAGGTCACAGGTGCTCAGTGAGGGCATGCTACTGCCGTTGTGTTGACCTTGTCAAACTGCTTTTTAAATATTTATGTTTCTATCCATAGATCAATGCTGTTCTCAGCTTTGGTCAAAGAAGTTTCTTTTTGCAGTGAGCAGCTAATGCAGTCTCATAATGGGTCCAAGTGCTGAGAATGTGTGGCAGTTGGATGCACAGCCAGAAATGAAAAACCTGCATCAACCCTTACAAAGTTCAGGGAACACTGAGGAAGAGGAGGTGGAAAGAATGTAAGAGCCAGAAGATGGGGAGGAAGGCCATGAAATGCTGTCTTTGGGATATGATGTGGCCATTGCACTTTTGATTTCACTACAGCTGTGATCACCTGCTAAAGGCCTGTACAAGATAAAGCTATTCAAATTTCCAGTGAGGACAGGGGAGGGTCTCATGAGTCCCCACTCTTGGCTGAGATGCTATTTGGCAATGGGTGCCTGCTGGGGGTGGGAGTCATTTTTCTTTGGGAATGTAACTACTGGTTGGTTTCCAATGCTTGCGCAGGCATCACTAATTGTACTCAGTGGGTTATTATTTTAAAGACATGAAAATCGGAGGGATATGATGTGGATATCCACGGAGAAAGGGAGGAACTGGGATTGATATTATCAAGATACATTGTATATATTTGTGAAATCCTCAAAGAATACATAAAAATATCAAATAAATTAATATGTTGACCTAGTTTAAAAAGGCAATTTTGGGTTGGGGATTTAGCTCAGTGGTAGAGCACTTGCCTAGCAAGCTCAAGGCCCTGGGTTCGGTCCTCAGTTCAGAAAAAAAAAGGGGGGGGGGAAAAAGGCAATTTTGATTTTTCTTTTAATGGGAATCTCATAAAAGGGGAATTTCACATCTGCAAGCATTTTTTTCCTATTGCTTTCATAACATTACTGAAGTTCCTTTATGCTGCCATTTGGTCTCCCTGAATAACTTTGCTACAGTTATGTTAATTATGAGACTAGACATAATTTGGGAGGAGAATTAGCATAGGTAACGACTTCTATCCATTGCTAATGGCAAGCAAGGTCTTAGCATTGATTTCACTGATGTGCAGATCTGATTCTCTGTATATCTACATTGCTCACCAGGGGTCCCAAAGAAACCGAGGAAAGGGGAAGGAGGCCAGGAAGGTAATACCAGCCCTTAGAGGAACTCAAGAAATTAGACATCAAAATGCCCAACAGTCCAATTAAGAAATGGGCTATAGAACTAAACAGAGAATTCTCAACAGAGGAAACTCAAATGGCTGAAAGACATTTAAGGAATTGCTCAACATCCCTAATCATCAGGGAAATGCAAATCAAAACAACTCTGAGATACCACCTTATGCCTGTCAGAATGGCTAAGATCAAAAACACTGAAGACACCTTATGCTGGAGAGGATGTAGAGCTAGGGGAACTCTCCTCCACTGCTGGTGGGAATGCAAGCTTGTACAACCACTTTGGAAATCAATATGGCACTTTCTTAGAAAATTGGGAATCCATCTCCCCCAAGATCCAGCTATACCACTCTTGGGCATATACCCAAGGAATGCTCAACCACACCACAAGAGCACTTGTTCAGCTATATTCATATCAGCATTGTTTGTAATAGCCAGAACATGGAAACAACCTAGATGCCCTTCAACTGAAGAATGGATAAACAAAATGTGGTACATATACACAATGGAATACTACTCAGCAGAGAAAAACAATGATATCATGAGGTTTGCAGACAAATGGATGGATCTAGAAAAAAATCATCCTGAGTGAGGTAACCCAGACTCAGAAAGACAAACATGGTATGTACTCACTCATAGGAGGATACTAGATGTGGAACAAGGATGACTGGACTGCTACTCACATCACCAGGGAGGCTACCTGGAAAACAGGACCCCAAGAAAGACACGGGGATTGCCCAATGACAGAGAAATGGAATGAGATCTACATGAACAGCCTGGACATGAGTGGGGGTAGTGAAGGGCAAGGGTCGAGGGAAAGAGAGCTTGGGGGAGTGGGAGATCCCAGCTGTATCAACAACAGAGAGGGAGAACAAGGAATAAGAGACCATGGTAAATGAAGACCACATGAGAATAGGAAGAAGCGAAGTGCTAGAGAGGCCCACAGAAATCCACAAAGATAGCCCCACAACAGACTGCTGGCAATGGTCTAGAGACAGCCCAAACTGACCTACTCTGGTGATGGGATGGCCAAACACCCTAATTGTCGTGCTAGAAACCTCATCCAACTACTGAGGGATCTGGATGCAGAGATCCATGGCTAGGCCCCGGGTGGATCTCTGGGAGTCCAATTAGCGAGAATGAGGAGGGTTTATATGAGCGAGAATTGTTGAGACCAAGGTTGGATAAAGCACAGGGACAAATAGCCAAACGAATGGAAACACATAAACTATGAACCAATGGCTGAGGGGTCACCAACTGGATCAGGCCCTCTGAATGGGTGAGACAGTTGATTGGCTTGAACTGTTTGGGAGGCATCCAGGCAGTGGGACCGGGTCCTGTGCTCATTGCATGAGTTGGCTGTTTGAAACCTGGGGCCTATGCAGGATCACTTGGCTCGGCCTGGGAGGAGGGGACTGGACCTACCTGGACTGAGTCTACCAGGTTGATCTCAGTCCGCCGGGGAAGGCTTTGACCTGGAGGAGATTGGAATGGGGGGTGGGCTGGGGGGAAGGTGAGGGAAGCGGGAGGGGGGAGAACAAGGGAATCCATGGCTGATATGTAGAACTGAATTGTATTGCAAAATAAAAATAAAAATATATATATATATATATCAGCCCTTAGAGACACTGAACCACCTAGATGACCAGAACCCTAGGTCTTGACATACTAGATAGACTTACCTTCCACTTTTCACATATCTGCACAGGAGAAAATTCCCTTCTTGGATGAAAATAAATCTGATCTCAGGGATCTCTCCAAGATAAGACCATGACCTGAGTTCTTCCTTTTGGAAGGAGCTACTGAGCATGCTCACTCAGTCCTTTTTTTTTTTTTTTCTTACAATATTCTGGCCACGAGACACAAACTTTTCTAACCCCTTTTACTATTATTTTGAAAGCTAACAGGGATGGGGTTTATCACCCAGAGAGAAAGCTGAAGTTTTAGAATGACACATTCAGTTTGTTAGGTGGTATAGGGTAAAATGACAAATCAGAATTCGTATAACAGATTATCACTAGAGGTCAAGTCTAACACTCTAATTGAGCTTTAGTGAAAGAGAGTAAAATTTGTTTTTTCTCCTTTTGAGATAGAGTCTCTCTTTGTAGCCCGGGTTGGTCTGGAACTCATTATTTAATACATCCTGACCTCAAAATTGTGCTGCTCCTGTTGCCTAGCCTACTGAGTGCTTAGCTTGCTGGTATGAGCCACCATAACTAGAGGAAAAATGATACTTTGACCACTGTCTTTTTGATTCCTTCCTAAGCATCCCTGAAGTGGAAGGAATCGGGTATATCACATTGGGTCCTTTCAGACCTGCTCTCTGGCCCCATTCAACAGTATATCCCATTGGTCACACACCTCAGAGCAAGTCTTAGTAGCCAGAACACTTCCTGTCTCTTTCACCCCAGTTTGAAGACTTGGTCTGACTGTATTAACATAAATTAATCAAGTCTATGATTAGCTTTCAACAATCATATCGAAGTGTCATTCTCTATAGAGTACATAACACAAGAAATTATCTAAGAAATCTCACTCAGGTCCTTCTTCCTCAAAGAGAATAAGTGTATAACCCTTGGATCAAAGAAACTAACGGCAGACTGCAAGGGTGCTAAAATCAGCATGCAACCACAAGGAACACAGAGAGAGGCCTGGGGCTCCAAGTAAAGCACTTGTCTCCATGCTTGATGTCCCTGCACACAGAAGATTCTACTTTCTTCTATTCCTCTTTATTTAGATATAGAAACTGCAATGTGCAGAGGAGAAATTAAAATAAAAACTTGATCGAAGCTTTAATAGAGTTTGGAGCCTTACCAATTCGGCAGCTAGAGGAAGGAGTGGAAGGATCCTTACTTTAAAACCAACATCAAAATATAATCGAGATGAAAAAAAAAAACCTCAGGTAAATGATTAAAGAGATGTAACTACAGAATTTCTTCAAGGGAACTAGGTGCTCTGGCAAGAGTTCTAATGTGAGACCCTTCACCCCATGCTTATGTCATGCTTGTGAAATAAAATATAAGAGTGGGATAGTGAAAATATTTCAGCCATACTTTTTCCTCTGAGGGGATTTTTGTATGTGTGTGTCTGTGAGATGTTTAGTTTTAAATACTGGAAAATCCCAATTCTAATAATAAATAAGGCAATTTTGTCTTGTCGTTCACCCATGTACATTCAATCTAATTCAATGTATCTTTACATCCTGTGCCAATGGAAATGGTTATAAATGCTTTCCTGTCATTTCTCCCAATATCTCTGTCCTAGAACTTTAGGGCTATCAACACTTCCCAGGAGAAACTAGCACAGCCCAGCATGCTCATGCTAGTCTTCGCATATGTGCTGAACGTGCTAGTGTTCAGCATATATGCTGAACAGCTCAGATCTTTCTTTCTGTTAACAATGTATTTTCACAGCTGCTTTATCAAAAGTGAGTTTTATTCATCTGAGGCTTTCAGATTACCATTAAAAACAGAGTCTGAAGAAAGCGTTTCTGAAATGGCACAGGAAAAGCACTAAGCAACAAAAATCCTGCACTTCATCTTCTATCACACCAATGGATCTCCACCTGAATAATAATGAAGAAGCTTAAACTGTGATCTTGCTCTAAACACCAGGAAGCATTCCCAGTCAGTATAAAAAAATTTGCTGACAATGCCTACGCCTCTTATTGCACAGAAGGAAAAAAAGAGGAAGCTCTTTTCCCTAATAATGTTCATTTGCTTATGCTTTGCTCCGTGTGTCAACTAAGCTTGCATCTGTTTTGACAGAGGATTCAAAGCAGAACTCGGTGCCACATTTTTATGCAGCACACCTCTGCTAGGCTGTTTACATTCCCATCCTCTGCTAGACTATCTATCTGCATTCCCATCCCTCTGCTAGATTGTCTATATTCCCATCCTCTGCTAGACTGTCTATATTCCCATCCCTCAGCTAGACTATATTCCTATCCTCTGCTAGATTGTCTATATTCCCATCCTCTGCTAGACTATATTCTCATCCTCTGCTAGACTATCTATATTCCCATCCCTCTGCTAGACTGTCTATATTCCATCCCTCTGCTAGGCTGTCTGTATCCCCACCCTCTTCTAGGCTGTTTACATTATCATCCATCTTCTCGAATGTCTGTCTATGTTCTCATTCCCCTACTAGGCTGTCTACATTCTTATTCTTCTACTCTGTAGGATCAACTCTTGTTCTGGGACCTCACCAGCAGCACCTCATCTCAACAAAATAGAACCTAAGCAACAAAACAGAACCTAAGGTCAGGTTCTGCCCACCCTTGAGCTCTTGGACTTTTCTTCTTGCAAGCTTCATATTTTCACCACCATGAGGGAAAGAATCAGTGCTCAGACCATGGCCTGATACATGGAGGTATTCAATAAATATTTAAAGAAGCAAAAAACTGAACTATATAATGTAGGAAGTGTATTTAAAAAGCAAAAGGAACTCTTGGGAATTTCCTGGGAATTAGGCTAAGTAAGATGTTTACCCTGGATTACTACACAAATGTCAAGTTAATTTTCTAAGTTTTAAAGCAGTATATAATTCACTATTACTTTTATCTGTTCCAAAATGCAAAACATAAAAAAAATGGTAGATATCACCGATGCCCAATCCAGACAGGGCTTGCTCTACTGCAACAATCCATACCTTTGTACTGAGAAAATGCCTGTCTCCTTCGTGCCTTGCTGGAAATGGAAAAGGAGGAGGAAAAGAGCAATACAGAGTGAGAAAGATCAGCCTCTGGATCAGAGCAGAAAGAACTGAAAGCCACAGGGGTGCAAGTGAGATGCCTCCTGCACCCTCCACTACTTGAACCCCATGAAGTGTCGTGTACCAAATATAATCTGGAAGGAACAGCTGGGCTGGGTGTATCCGTGCATGCCATAGCAAGGATGGTATGAATGATTCATATTTATATTCAAACCATAATGCTCAAGCCATAGTGTTCTGAAGTCTTCAAGTCTAGTTTTGAAAGATTGGAGATCACACAGTTCTATCTGAAATATAGACCACTCACTGGGTCCTGAGGTTTCAATCACAAAAGTCGTAGGACATTCAATTGAGGTGGGGAAATGTAAAATAATGCTTACTTTTAATTCAAGTAGCAAGAAATAGGCAAAAAAGTGAAACAGGACAACACCCACAGGGTAACTGAAATAGGTTCTCTGAGTGTGTGTGTGTGTGTGTGTGTGTGTGTGTGTGTGTGTGTGTGCAGGTAGAGGAGACAACACTGAGTATTTTCCTCTATCACTCTCCATTTTAGTTTTTGAGATGAAATTTCTTGTTGGACCTAGGGCTCACTGATTGGCTAAACTGGCTGGCCCGCAAGTCTCTGGGATGTTCTTGTCTCTATCTTTCCAGTACAAATTAGTACATGTCCAAATTTCTGCGTGAGTGTTGGGGATTCCAACGCAGGTCCTCATACTTGAACAGCATGCACTGTACCCACTGAAACATTTCCCCAGCCCGACAGCAAAGATTCTCCTTTGAAATCACACTGAGTTCAATAATCCTTGTGAAGAGTTTCACAGAAGAAACTTCGTAGGGAAGCCAGGTGTGAAGCAACCCCACACTTCTCAGCAAAATGTTGAGCTAAAACCCTCAACGACCCTGGAGGCAAAGCAGTTTAAAGCTTACCATCAAATTTTTACAGCCTTGGGGGCTGAAGAGATGGCTCAACAGTTAAAAGCACCTGTTGCCCTTGGAGAACCCCAACTTTGGTTCCCAATACTCCCATCAGGCAGCTCACAACAGCCTAGACACCCTATTATAAGGGATCCAGCACCCTCTTGTGGTAGATACACACCAAGAGATACATACATATAAACAAAAAGAAAATACATCTGAAAAAAAAAAACTTCTTTAATGAAATTTGGTAAATAACTACTGAGAATCTTTCATTCATTAATTTAGAGATGAATGATGTTCAGTTAATGTGAGGATACATGCCCAATAATGCATTGTTAGGTGGTCTTAGGTTTATGTAGGCATCATTGAGCATATGTACGCAAACCCAAATCAATCTCTCCATGTGACTTATTAATTCAATGGAGATTGCATGTAAAATTAAGTATTGCACATATGAGGTTGATGCTAGAGTGGCATGACATAGCTTATAATGAATTTTTGTTTTCTTCTATAAGTAGGCATATACTAAAATAACAGCAAAAGTATAGTGAGCATGATTGTGTAACAAAATCCTCTATAGCCATGCACCAAATAGGATGCATTATACCTCTCATATCTGCTATCTCTTTATGTGACTGGCACAACAGTCAAACAAGGCACACTATAAACATGGAGAAATACTTGGCCATGACATAAGAACATCTTCCATGTCAGCAAGCAACTGGGATATTTTCAGCATCATTGTCCTCTTATGGAACCAGTGTCACACATGTCCATAGTCATTAAGATGTTATTTGAAAGCATATGACCGACCGTATGTGGACCTGTGTGTGTGTGTGTGTGTGTGTGTGTGTGTGTGTGTGTGTCTGTCTGTCTGTCTGTCTGTCACTGGTAGGCACAAAGAAAAAGTTGCAAATGTAAGTTAGTCTCTAAGCCAACATGGCCTGGCTTTCCATGAGTGATACCTCTTCAGCTGGCAAAACCAAAACAATAAAAAAATAATGGCAGCTTTGCCAGAGAGAATAGTCCAAAATCCATCTCCTCCGGTGTTAAATTGTCTGCATCTTCGTTCCTGACAAATATCATTGTATGGAAGAGGATTAAAAGCCAGAACCCGGCTTTCTGTGTAGAAGAAAAGAAGGGGTTTGTGGCAGACGTTGCTCTCAAACATTGTAAGTGTTGTTAGCACTGTATGGAGGCTCCCAGGAGGAGGAGTGACAGGGATAATATTCCTGGTCCAGAGCTTTGCTGGTACAGAAGAGTACCAGGTACCTGCTCCTAATTTGTGCACATACTCTCTGGAAAGAGGCGGCTTCTCTAGCAGGTCTCTCCATTGAACTCCAAAGTTGTATTCAAAAATGATTAGCAAAGTCTCCATGCTGCTGCTATGCAGCAAGGTACCTTAAACATCACATCTAACTATTCTCATCCTGCTTCCTTTTGCTCTTCTGGGGGTTTCCCTCAGATCACTTGCTGCAATTCCATCCTGACAGTCATTCATCCCTGAAAGCCTGGAGTCATCCTTGGGTCACACCCACATGCAATCCTTGGGCTATATCTTTAAAACACATCCAGAATCCATGCAAAGCTTTCCACCAACTTCTCTACCACCACCGTGATCCAGCATCTTCTTTCACCTGGAGTACTGCAGTTGTATTTAATCAGTTGCTGCAAATCCTCCTTAGTCCTTCAACTTACTTTCAACAGATGGCATATAAGATATAAATCAAATCTGTCTGATTAATATATTTATTAATATAAATCAAATTCCACGTTAAAAGGAGAAGTCCCATTGATAGCCCACAAAGCCCCGAAGAAGCTGCCCCTGTGTCAGCTCTAATATCATCCCTCTTTGATTCTTCTTTCTACCATTAGGAACCATAAAAGTGACTCTCTTGATGGTCTTAAAACTCACTACTCATGCTCTTTCCATAGGGCCTTGGAAATAGTCTCTCATCTCCACACACTTGTGTTAATATGGCTTGAATTATCTTCCCCACAAAGCTATATTGATACCCTAATTTCTAGCATCCTCTAAATGTGGAAATAGCATTTTTGTAGATGAAGTCAAGTCAAGATGAGGTCATCACCCTAGACGCTTAAAAGATGAGGGAAAGGCCTCTTCTTTAGGGATTTTAGTAATATCATGGCTCTGCCAGCAATTTGATTTCATATATCAAGCTTCTGCCACTGGAAGAAACTATTGTGTTAAGCTACTCAGTTGGTGGCACCTTAAAAAAAAGTGTGTGTGTGTGTGTGTGTGTGTGTGTGTGTGTGTACCATGATGAATGTGTGAAGGTCAGTGGACAACTTTGAGAAATCCGTTCTCTCCTTCTACTGTGGGATTCAGAGACCAAACTCAAGTTGTCAGGTTTATATAGTAAGAGCTTTTACCTTCTGACCCATCTCACTGGCCTCTCTGTGTGGCAATCTGCTATGGAAATCCAGGGAAGCTAATATACTCGCCTCTGCTAATTTGGAGGGATGGATGGTACCTTTTCAGTGCAGCCTACCATCACCATATTTAGAGCACAGCCTATTCTGGTTGCCCATCACCATCACCCCACTCCACATCTCCATGCTTCTCAGGTGGCATAACTTAAGAGCTATTGCCTTCACTACCATTTTCCAGTAGGTTATCAGCTGAAGGCTGAGAATTTTGTTCACTAATAAATCCCCATAGCATAGCACAGTGCCTGGAGAACAGTGATCAGTGGATCGTTGTTGAGGATATGAGGAGAGGTGAGTGTGGCTCCTGAGTGTGGCCCTGACCTTTTTAACACTGAAGCGTGCCATGAGATTACTCTGTTAAGGTCTAATAGGTCATTGTTTTCTGGAGTGAGTCAAGTATCTCCTTATTATTTGCATAAGACCACCATCTTACACTTCTCCCACACAGAACAGTATAAGGAAGCCTCCAGAGCGTTGTAGAAAGTGGAAGCCAATTAGAGGATGCATGATCACAATGACCACAGGACAGTTTACAAACTCTAGAAAATGGAGCATTTTGATTTTATCTATTTATCTGTTAATTAGACTTTCTGTTTTGTTTTGTTTTTCTTTTTGAGGCGGGGTCTCATAATGTACCTCAGACTGGCCTGGAGCTATTTATGTAGTCCAGACTAGCTTCAAACTCTTTGCAATCCTGGTACCTCAGCCTTCCTGCTGTACTCATGAAGTTCTCAAAGGAGGCTCATTAAGATTCAAGAAGTAAACAACTCAAAAGTCTCAAAGAGTCCCTTTAGCTGACAAGGTGTAAAAGGCCCTTTCCTTCCCAAGGTTAGAAAAGAGCTAAGGACTGCGGAGGAATCTCAAACCAGCACAACTGTCTAGAAGAGAACTTTCAGTCTGTTGAATTGCTTGCAAGTCATGCAGTATACTCTGCCGTTCTAGGTTTTGTGAGTCATCACCTATGCGGGAGTGGGCTTTCAATGCCACAGCTCCTGAAAGTGACATGTCACCCATAAGTAATACCAAGAAACTCACGGCTTTACCAAGGTGGACCTTAGTGGTATCCTTCTTTTGGTCTATTATAGATTCCCTGAGGCTGTAAATGTCTATGTCATATCTCCCCAGAGAAAAATATCATACAACATTCTAACATCCTGGGACTATAGTTATACCTACCATGACCAGCTCAGATCCTCATTTAAATGATAAAAGGAAAAATAATGTAGAGTAACTATAGAAAGAAAAAAATTATAGTTTCCACAAAATAAAGTCTTGTATTTGACAATATAACTGCATTTCTTCAAGGTGTCATGGCCCAATCATTTGTAATTTAGGCAGGTATTTCAGGTTCTCTACTTGTCACAGAACTACAGTTTAAAGTCATTAAGCCACTACATGAAAGTAAATAGGCCTTACAAGTAGGGTATTTGTGTCATATTTGTTACTCTTAGCTATTCAATAAGAATGATTACTTATCAAAGAGAAAAGTGCAAGTAATTACAGCCCAAGTGAAAGGGGCTGAAGCAATTTAAGCACAGGGCTATGGAACAATATTACTTTCATATAAACAACTGGAGTCAAATAACTTAGCAATAAATGAGCCTTTCAGGAGGTGGCTAACTATACTTACACCAAAGAAGAACACAACCTGAAGAACAGAAAGAATGCTGATTTAGTCATTAAAAGGCTGTAAGGGAAGCCAGGCATGGTTACTTGTACTTGGGAATCCCAGCACTGGGAAGACTGAGACAAGAGAATCTTTGTAAATTTGAGACTGGCCTGCAAATCAGAATGAGACAATGCCCCCCCCCCAAAAAAAAAAACACTTTTGTTGTTGCCTGGAAGAAAAGCTCAGTGGTAGGGTAGAGTCTACCTAGTATGCATGAGGACCTGGATTAGAGCTATAGCAGAGAAAAAGAAGAAATGACTGCCAGGACTAGATTAGGGTTTAATCTAATTCTAGGCTAATGGCTCTAGATTCAAAAGAACTGTAATGACACTGTAAGCTTTCTAGCATGGTAAAATGCCTGGAGACTGAGTGCACACAGTATCCACCCAATGTCAGCCTTGTACTCTCAAACTCCATATGAAAAAAGCAGGTAGCTCGCAAGGCTACCAGGCAGAACTACAGAAATGGTGCAACCCCAGCTTTTACAAGACCAAGGGCATGAACTCCTGTCCCTCCCCCAGTGCCACTCTAGAATGCACAAAGAACGATGAGAAGTGATCTATGAGTATTCCATATGGATGTCCTCTCAGTATGACCTTGGTCAGGCAGAATTTTCATCTTTCTGTCTCAGCACCTGATCCAAATCTCAAAGGATAAAGAGCCCTCCACTCAATCCTTAACCTTGGAAGTTTTTACAGATTTTAATTTACGATTTATATTAACTATTATTGTACCACTTAGCATCAATATTTAAAAACAGTATAGAGTATTTCTTCTCCTCCCTCTCATGGGCATCTTTGCATACACTTGATTTTCACGACTGGCTACTTTTGCAATCCACTTGTTTATTTTTTTTTTCCCTAAAACTCAATTAACAAGTTTCATTTTCAAGTGCAAGCACTGCAATTTCGTTGTTACAGCTGTTTCTCCCAGTGCCTCCTCAGTGCATGTGCAATGTTCTTATGGCTGTTTACATTATCATTTAAGACACTTGGGAGGCTTGCAACTGGCTCTCTTTTTATCAGCAGCAGTTTGGCAGACAGAAGCCTACAGTGACAGGTAGATTTCTTATTTTGATCATGCTTGATAGATTCTTGCCTGTAGTTGTGTGATTTATTACATGTCCATTATGATTTAAAGTTGACAGAGTACATTTTATGTGTTTTACACTTTGACCTCAAAGTGGCCAAGAATTAACTCCAACACATGATTTAAAAAACAAAAAAAGTTTATGATTTTGCCCACTTGTACAGTTAATGAACAGTAGAGTTCTTTGAAACTCCCTCAGTTCCACATTGTTCCACGCCATGCCTTAATCAAAGGCCCAAGCTTATCCTGGTAGAAGAATGTCTTAAGATGTCCCCTTCTTGGCCCTCACTGTGTTCCAGCTGACACTGGAAATCTTCGCTCTCTTAAGCTTTAGCGTGCAGCCTCCTATCCCTAGCTTGTGAGCTCAACAAACACATGCCTGCACATGCTGATAAATTCATCTCCTCCCCTGTAGCTCCATCGATCGTTCCTTAGTCTCTCACATCAGGCTAAAAAAAAATACCTCTCTTTCTAATAGGTATACCTCCACAAGTAAGATTATACATACTACACAAATGAAGTCGCATTTACTATATGCATATTTAATTAATCCATAATAATAATTATCTGAAAGAATGGTATTATCTAAAATAGCAAACATCTCAATATACCCAAGACCAGTAAAACTGTCAGTCACATGTTCCTACCCAAGGAAACAACTGACTACAATTTTCTCAACAGTAGGTACAATTCCTCACTCATGTCTCTTCCAAGTTCCTAGCATATGAACCAGAACCTCAAAAGCCCTTAGTGAATGGTCAATGGTCAAAGTCAAGTACCTTTAGAGATTTTCAAAATGCCTGTTTTTGTTGTCTGTCTATTCTCTGATCCCTTAAGGGCTCTTTTACTTTAAAACAAATCCTTTGATCTCTGTGAGTTCTTCATCTAAATTCCTCAAATTAGCAAAAAAAAAAAAAAAAAAAAAAAAAAAATTTACAAAAAAACCCCACACACCACACAAATAAAATAAAACAACAACAAAAAAGCCCACATTTTAACAGATTCCTATCTGACATGAATGTCATGTATTATGTGCCATGTGACTTTGGTTTACTGGTCTCTTGGTTTCTGAGCATTTAGTGTGGGGCATTACATGGTATATAAGTATGGAGAAATATCACAACATCATCATGAAGAGTAAAGACTTTATCCTGATTTTTTCCACCCTAAAATATCAGGAAATGTAGCTCAGGCTCTTGATATTGGGGGCTGGAAAAAGCAGTCTAGAGCAGAGGAAGGCAAAGACAAAGAAAAGCTTCAAGTGACCACCAAGGCTCAGGGCACAGTCCTATCTAGTGCATATAGGAAGAGTGTAGACAGGAAGAGTGTAGACTATCAGACTAACTCTCATTCAGGTAGTTGATATCAGAACAAGTTTTATGTTTGTCGGAAGGATGCATGGTTTAAACAAGCTGAGATATTGATTTAATTGATGTCACCAAATTCTCTTCATGAGCTCTTGTGTCGTTGTAATGCATTGTACAGCCAAGATCCCATTGTTGACAATGATGGATTTATTCTCCAGCTATCAGGACCCCAGTTGTCATTCTGCTTTCAAAATTGCTTCTACCACAAGAGCCATCTTAGGCAAGGTCATGCCAGCTTTTGGAGTAGCCTTTATCTAATGCCTTGGCAATGCAGAGGTACAAAAGGCAAGGTCCTTGCCTTAACAAAATTTAACTTTGATGCATACAGTATCAAGCTTCAGAGCCTCCTGTTGGATTGACTGTGTTTTTGTTGTAAGTGTCTTACATTCCCTTACTCCACCCTGTTTCTTCCCCAATATGTGTGTATCCCAAGAACACTCCCCACAGGCTAACCTCCACCTCAGGTCAGCTTCCTGGGGCTCAAGATAACTTAAAGTAACAGATTTTAGTACTGCGCATGTCTCTTAAAGAAACTATGCTACTTCTTCCAAAGGAGTTTTGCTTTTCAAGATCACATATTTTAGGAATAATACAAGGAAAGAGTCAAACTTCAGAGCTTCCAATGGAATAAAGATATGTACTGAGAATTAAACATGATGTGATGTGACTACCACAGTCCTAGTAACACGAGATTCTCTTCTAACTTAGATTCCTACTTAGAATTTTTTCTTCTCCTAGAAATCAAGTGAAGAGTAACACAAAGAAACAACTACCAAAGAGAGAAACTGGGACAGAATTACCAAAGGGGGTAAAAAAGCCTGTATCTCGTGAACAGAGAAAGACTGTGCTCAAGCGACCTTTGAATAATAATCACATGGACAAAGCCAAAGAACTTTCTGTCAATGTAATAACAACCCTGATGCAAAGAAGGAGAGCACAGTGAGAAAACGGATGTCATTAACAAAGAAAATTACTTGCAGCTTTGGAAGTGAAGTCTAGATAATCCAAATGCAACTGAAACCCCAGCCACACAAGGCCAACCCTTTCAAAGCGACTCCGTGAATTAAGTTTATATCAAATCCTGTCATAAAGAGTTATAGTTGTTGCATGTTATTTTGTTTAAGTCAAATGCTCATACCTCTCGTTACATGGGATGAGTTTGCAAGGGATATTTTTCAAGGTCCCAAGCCAATGAATCCTTCCAGAAAACTATTTAGAAGGACATTTGAACTAGAGTAGATTCTTAAGTGACTAATAAGGTTAAAATTTTGCTGAAAATTAAAAAGAAAGGTGAAGTAGCATTTTTAACAGGTAGATATAAAACAAAATTTAAGGGTGGTGTTGCTACTTAATGTTTTTATGTCTTTGAATAGTGAATTAATTTTAACACAGACTCTACTAATATTCCTAGACTGGACTATGGTAGTAGAGTTTGCATCCTATAAGTCTGTTTCCTGAAGAAGCCTTTGATTAAAAAAAAAAATGGAAATCAGGCTCCAACATCATGTGTGAGCCAGCATGATTCAGGAAAGTTCCTGATAGGACTGAACCCTTGTGCTTCTGCTTCTAAGTTGGTACTTAGCTAGAGTGCTCCTCTGTGAGTCTCATTATCCCTGTCATAAATCTCATGCAGAATGAGATGGTGTGAGAGGTGAGAAGCACTTCAAAATGGTTCTAAGTGTTCAATGAGATTGTGTAGATTAAGTGTGCACAAAGCGCCCATTACTTTCTAATGGATTCTCTCACTTCTGTTCTTTCTGCTTTCAAGTTTGATCACAGCTTTATGGATATATCTAAAAGGCGTTAAAATTTTGTTCTTGTAACCTTTATTAAGAAATAAGTTTTCGCCGGGCGGTGGTGGCGCACGCCTTTAATCCCAGCACTCGGGAGGCAGAGCCAGGCGGATCTCTGTGAGTTCGAGGCCAGCCTGGGCTACCAAGTGAGTTCCAGGAAAGGCGCAAAGCTACACAGAGAAACCTTGTCTCGAAAAACCAAAAAAAAAAAAAAAAAGAAATAAGTTTTCTAAAGAAAAAAAAAGGTAACTCTAAAGCATGGGAGGAAGGCGGTCTTTGCTGAGATTACAAACTCCTCACAGATAGAATCTGGGTCATGTTCCTCATTGTGTCCTCAAAGCCAGACACAGACTACACATAACAGATAGATGCTTTCCTTTGGTTTTTGGAATTTTTCAAAGCAGAAAACCATACAAGAAGATAGGCTTTGAGAATGATGGATTAAATCTCAGGAAAACCTAGTCCCTCCCCTTTCAGCTACTCAAACTTGGGCAAGCTTCGTAAACTCTGGAGCTCAACTTTCTCCTCCCTAGGAGGGTTGTTCATCTATGCGGGTGTTTTCAGAAAGGTTCAATACAGATCAGACCCACACTAATGTGAACAGCATCAGTCCATGGGATGATGTCCGGGCTGGAGTCCTAGACTGAAGAAAAAAAGAAAGGGAGCTGATGGCCAGGAGTTATGTCTCCCTGCTTCTTTACTGCGAACACAGTGGGACCAGATGCCTCCATTTCTTATGCTATTTTGTCACATATTTTGTTACAGTGGCATGAAATATAATATAACTTATATTTATAATAAAATATATTATGTTAAATATTTAATATATTGTATATTATTTATATATTTTATATATTATTATTCAAAGCAAAGTACTTTGTTTCATAGGCCTTTCAATCATTTTTTCTGACTTTTATAATGAAGTAATTACAAACTTTCATCAAAGGAAAATGTTAACATTTCAAAATCAACTTTGAATCACTGTTGCAATTTAAGCACTGTAAAAGTAAAAATAAACTTAATTTATGAATTTTACTTGAAGAATCCCACTGTGTCATGACTGAGAAAGAGGCAAATGGAGGCAGGTGGGGCTCAGAACTGGCCGCTGGCCATCTGGATATGTGCTAAGAACCGTAACTCATTAAAATGCATTTCAGACATATTAGAACCTGACCCTCATCTTTTTAAAAAGGCTGGTGTTCCTGTTATGAAAGCTTCATCTAGAGTCAGTTAGTCATAAAAATATTCTAAATTTTCACCTATGGAAATTATTTTTGAACATTAAAAACAAACATTGCTAATGTACTGAGAATTACTGACCAGAAGACTCCATCCAGTCTGGTAAAGAGATTTACTATAACACTCAAGACTGAGGACCAGGTTAAGGCATGGAAACACCCAATTACTACACCAGAGTAACAGTTTCTGAGCAAAAGTCATGGCAGTTGCCAGGAAACTTTAAAAGCAATGTGGAGACTTCATTCTGAATATTCTTCTTCAGGGGGTCTACAGTAATTGAAGAAAATCTATATATTTCAAAATTACATATATGTTTTTGATGTTTGGAGGACGCTGACATAAAATAACCTGAAATTGCATAGTTCAAAGACTACTAGCTTTATAAGAAATGTTAAATATTACTAGGAAGTTGGCAAGAGGCCTGAAGAAAAGATAGCACAGACATTAAAGGATAGGCTAAAAAACAAAACAATAAGACTTTGTCAGGAATACATAGATCAAGAAGTAGAAAAATTTACCTACTTTTAATGTGTGGCCCAGATCTTCAAAATATGGGTGTTTTTATGCAATTGTCAACCAACATTCAAGAATTATTGGGTAAAATAAGTATAGTTTAATATTTTGATAAGGAAGTACTGTTGGGTGAGAATTACATTTCATTCAGGAAAGTCATCATAATCACAAAGCGGCACCAGAATCTCAAGGCAGCCAAGCCTGCTGACATTGACAGGTACATAGTCGACCTTCACCAATTCATAGCACAGATACTCCGTTTCTGAGATCACTCCCAACTAGGTGAACTTTACTGTGCATTTACAGAAATTATTTTTTCCATAATGGGTAATTTCATAATCCTTTAATTATCCATTCTATATATTGCCTGTGACCTGAATTTTAATTTCAAACCCATTTACTTCATGACTTAGCAAATTCCTTGGTTGTTTCTCTGAATCTTGCAAAAGATTTTAATTTTAACCTCAAAGCAAGATGGAGGGGGGAAAAATATAGAGGGATTGTATCCAAGTCAAATCCTGAAATACATCCTAAAGTAAAAAAAAAAAAAATGATTTGGAAACTTAATGGTGTTTGTATTATATATTCTATTGAGTCTTGTCAATTACTGGCAATAACCAATTGCATTGTTAGTAAGTTGTGGGCCTCCAATTAAAATGCTAAATACTGTGTTATTTTGCCCCTTCAAATTCTAAAATAACATAGGAATTAAGCAAAACAAAATGAGTGAAGAGAGAAATTCATGTCTCTTTCTTATTATTTGAATGTAAAGTTGTGATGCATTTTATTATATCATGATAGGGACTTAGAGGGTTTGGGGGACTGACTGTTCTAATATCCCTTGAGTATTATTGAAAGTGTCGTTTATGGGATTCTCTAAGTACTTCATCTTTAGATCTTCATTTTGTTTGCTATTAATGAATAGTTATATACATTCCGATTGGCTTTGAAAATTATAAATTTATAAACTCAAGTTCCATTTGCTTTGGGGATACCATTTTACAAGGACTCCAACTAGCAGTAAGGCTCATTAAGGAAGGGAATGGCTCAGTGGCCTTTAGCCTACTGGCTATGGGTGGGATAGGACCTCTGTTGGTCTTTTCTGTGTTGAACACACAGATTGCAAGCCCAGTGCCACTTTGAGACCTTTGGCAGCAGTTAACTCTGCAGCTCACACACGATTGAACCTGTATGATAATGAGTATTCAGAGACGGGTAATGCCTGGAGGACGCTCACCAACCTAAGACAGAGAGCGGCTGTGTGGCCTGGGCAGGCGTCTCCATGATGGGTAAGGTGACCTGCTGATGTCCCATGCAACCGAAGTCAGAAGCTCATTTTTTATTAAAGGGGACCTGGCCCCGGTTTTGGGTAACTGTTGCCTTGCTTGCTAACCTTGACCTTGATATCCTCCCTATGCTAATTTCCTGCCGGGTTCCACCCTCCTGAAAGCTTAAGGGAAGTTCCTTGTCTGTGTATCCTGCATAATGGGCGTTAACAGCTTAGATGCAAGATTGTAAAACATCCGTAGCGAACTTCTGCCCTCCAGGGTTCTCCCATTGTGCTGTAAGCCTGTATTTAAGACCTCTTCCCTCCTTCAATAAACAGCATTCTTCGGCATTAATTAAATAAAAAAAGTTTTTAAATTAAAAAAAAAGAATTTAAGAATGAGGCAGATATAGTGGCAAACATATATAATCCTAGAATTCAGGAGGCTGGGGAGGAAGATCTTGAATTCAAGGCTAGTGTGGACTACACAGTGAATTTGTCTCTCAAAAAAAAAAAAAAAAAAAAAAAAAAGGAAAATGCCTTTTGCATCTTCTGGCATTTCTTGTGTGCCCCTCCAATGCAGACCTGGGACCTCTCATGAAGAGGCAGTCGAGACGACGGGCACTCACCATGGTGGATGAAAAACCCAAGAAAGGAGTCCAGATTGAGAACAAGCACTATGTTAATGTGAAGGCAGCAGGACAGGTGGGTCCGTGGTGCAGTACAGAGGCACACATCTAGCAGCGAACCAGTGAAAGCCTGCTGTGACCAGCAGAGCCTGTGAGGGAAACCGATCAGACTCTAACTCAACAGCAGCCAATCAGCGAAGCAGACACACCTGCCTGGCTGGAAGTGGAGCGTGAGGAAAGATAGGGACGTGATCCAGCAGCAGACAGGAAGTGTCTACAGAAAAAAGAACCTGCTACTTTACTCCGGAATTTAGACAAAGAAGACATTCTCCAATAGAAAGCTGAATTTGGTCCACATTCTGACCGTCACAGTCCAGGTTCCTTGGTTCCTTCATTCTTCTATCCTAATCCTTTATTGTACTTATATAAAGCAACTGGTGTGTGTGCACAAGCATATTGGGTAGAAAAAAAATACTCTGTTTTGGTTGATGTCAAATGGAGATGGTATGGTGAGAAAATATCCCCTTTCTCCATTATTGGCACTCTTGCTCAACCCTTAGCTTTACATTCCTGTAAATTATTTTGATTTTGCTCTTGTTTTTAACAACAACATAAAAATCCTTTCATACCTCGATCAACCGGAGAATTTAAATTTTTTTATTTATCCTTGTAAAACCAGTAATGGTTTTATAACTTTGTTGTATGTCACTGTTACATGATGGGCAATCTGTTTTAAGTGGGGGTAAATTACTATTAAGGAAAAAAAAAAACATGAAGTCTTGATAATCTTCTGACTTAGTTACTTTTCTACCGGTGTAATTAAAACACCCTGACCAAGCAAGGCAGCTTATAAAAGAAGGCCTTTTATTTTATATTTATGGTTCCAGAGGGTAAGTCAATGACCATCTTTGCAGGGGGCAGAGCCACTGACAGGCAGACATGGCACTGGAGTAGTAGCTGAAAACTCTCATCTTGAGACACAACCACGAGACAGAGAGAGCTAACTCGGAATAGCATGGGATTTTGAAACCTCAAAGCCTGTCCTGAGTGCCACACCTCCTCCAACAAGGCCACACCTCCAACTGGAGACCAAGCATTCAAATATATGATGAGCCTATGGGGACTACTATCATTCAAACTTCCCTTCAAAGTCCATCATCTGGTTGTGAAAATAAACTTTTTGCTTAAAATGTAAAGGAAACGAAACAAAATTTAAAAAGATTTTTTTTTCAAATAAGGAAAATCTGAATCCAGCCTCTATCCTATATTTTTGCTTTTATAACAATAAAACTGTGGTAGATCACTTACTATAATCTACTTTAAAGCCAGATTAAATGATTAAAGATTACAGATAACTTTGCTGAAGCACACACTGATAATTTAACTCTTTTCAACTAGAGAACCCTCACAGTAACTTTGTTAAATTTCAAATAAATTTTAAACTTTCAAAAGAAATCCAGTTGAAGAAGAGGGATTCTATGGACAAGGGGCATCAAGATCATGATGGGGAAACCTACGGAGACAACCAAGCCAAACTAGTGGGAACTCATGAACTTTAGACCAACACCTGTGGAGCCTCCATTGGACTAGACTAGACCCTCTGCATAAGTGAGACAACTGTATAGCTTGATCTGCTTAAGGAGTCCCCTGGCAGTAGGATCAGGATCCATCCCTGGTGCATGAGCTGGCTTTCTGGAGCCCACTGTCTATGGTGGGACACCTTGCACAGCTTTGATGCAGCGGGGAGGGGCCTGGACCTGCCCCAACTGAATGTACCAGGCTCTGCTGACTCTCCATTGGAGACCTTGCCTTGTCGGAGGAGAAAATTGGGGGTGGGTTTGGGGTGGGGAAGACTAGGGGTGGGAGGAGGGAAGAGAGGAGAATCTGTGGTTGGTATGTAAAATAAATAAAAAAATTTCTTAATAAAAAAAAATTTTTTGTAAGTTTAATAATTGGCCCTTCAAACTTCAAACTATTACCAAAATGGAAATAGAATATATGTTTAAGATCTCTCTATAAAGGCAGTAGTTAGAGCATGTCTGACATAAACCACAAATTTAGTTTGTGCTTTTCTTACTTTCCTGAGAGGTTAAAGGCATGAGTCACGTGGAATAAAAAAACTAGTAATAAAAAGACACATGACCAAAATACCAATTCACAGGCTTCTCTCTATAAGGAATTCAACTGTCCTCATCAGTGGTGAAAATTTTTAATTATTTTATTAACCTGAAATCAATTAGTGGGTAACAGTTTTCCTCTGTGAAATTCATTAATGGCAGAACCTAGGGTACACTAAGAGAAGCTCACTAGTTCTGTTGAGACTGTCAGCTGATACGAGCTTTGAGAATTACCTCTGCTTCCTAACTCTGTACCTTCAGTAAACACAGATTAGCTAGGATTAGGCTGTATTTGGTGAAGGGCACAAATAAAATTACCCAAGCTATAGACAGAGTAATCAAGTGTGGAATTATCATTAAAAAGTGGAAGTGCCAACATTTCAATTAGAAGTTTGGAGGACTGCATATCATTCAACCTTTATTAATAGAACAAAAACTCAGAGGTGGAGATAATGTCCTGAAAGCCTCATATCTCTAAAAAGCACAATATTACATATAGTACTTGCTGTTTTCTCTCAGTGCCCAGTAAGTTAGTCATTTTTTTATTTTTAATTTATGTTTATTTTATGGGTATGGGTGAATTGTATGCATGTATCTATGTGCCCTCTGTGTCTGATCTCCTGGAGCTAGACCTACAAATATTTTTGGGCCACCATGTAGTAGGTGGGAATTGAACCTGGGTCCTCTGGAAGAGCAGCAAGTGCTTTTAATCACTGAGCCATCTCTCCAGCCCTCTGTTTTCTTTTTCAAACAATTTTAGAGCTCCATTTATGTCTTCATCAGCTTATATCTCATAGCCTTACCAGGAAGGTCATTCAATTTCAGGGTTTCATTTTGGTTTTGCCCTTGAATGGAGGTGGAGGACTTTTGTGTGTCAATTTGACAAAAATTAGAGTCATCAGAGAGGAAAGATCCTCAGCTGAGGAAATGCTTCCATGAGACCCAGCTGTAAGGCATTTTCTCAATTAGTGATCAGTGGGGGAGGGCCCAGCCATGGTGGGTGGTGCCATCCCTGGGTTCTATAAGAAAGCAGGCTGAGCAAACCATGGGAAGCAAGTCAGTAGGCAACATCCTCCATGGCCTCTGCATCATCTCCTGCCTCCAGGATCCTGCCCTGCTTGAGTTCCTGCCCTGACTTCCTTCAGTCATGAACAGCAATGCTGGAATGTAAGCCAAATAAACCCTCTCCTCCCCAAAGAAACCCTATGACACCATCTTTCTGTAACTCCTGTCCATATGCTGTGCACTTGATCTCTTCAACCAAATGCCAAAAGACTTGCACAAAATGATACTGATGATGAAGACAACTGCGAGGGACAACGGTCTTAGTAGTAATTTGATGGCAGTTTGGAGAGTCAATTACCAAACTTACAAAAACACTTTCTGAAAATTTAAAATCATTTAAACATGATGAGATAACACTTCCTGCCTCCAGGTTCCTGTCCTGACTTCCCTCTGTGACATATTCTTGCCCTTTCTTTCCCCAATTGCTTTTGGTCATGGTGTTTTTAATCACAATAATAGAAACCCTAAATAAGACACTGTGCATGCATGAAAGGCTAAATTCAAATTCCTAAAACCTGCATAAAAAATCTGCATATGGTTGCTAATGCTTGTAACCCCAGCACTTGGTGGGGTAAAGGCAAGCAGTTCCCAGGAGCTCACTGGCCAGCCAGTCAAGCCAAAATAATAACTTTCCAGTTAATTGAGAGACCCTGTCACAAGGCCTCTATCTTCACATGCATGAGCATGTTCTCACTCCCCCTCATATTTATGCAGTAGAGAAAAAGAGATATGGAAGGAAGAAGGGAGAGACAGAGAGAAAACACAATTTTTTAAGATTTTTTTTTTCTTAATCCATTAGGGTGCCTTCAAGATTACCCCACATGAAGAAAAAGTTATCTGTTGATCTTACTTGTCCAACAGTCTCTATCTCCCCCTACCTAAAAAATTCCATTCTTTTTCTTGGGAACTTTATTCTATATGGATAAGGAGTGGTGGGCTCTGCCTGTCCCCTTGATGACTATACTAGACATATCAAGCCCAAGAGTGAGTCAAGGAAGACCTTTTTTTGGCTAAATAACCTTTTAGCTACATTATCATACTTGCACTACATAGTAATGGTGGAAACAAACTGTAAAAAAAAAAAATGCATTGTGTACTCAGTACTATCTCATTTGATTTTATTTAATTAGCAGAAAAGACAAGTATGATTCCTGCCTGCGTTTTACAGATAAGGTCATAGAAACACAAACTGGATAAAGAATTGTTCAGCAGGATATGGATCAATGGCATCACGACCATAGGCACTGTGCTTTTTAACACTAGAGATACCTGATCAAGTGTTTTTAGGATACAGATACAAATTTGGCTCCCAAATGATTTGCTGAGCCCAGGACAGGACCATTTCATTTTTTTCTCTAAGCCAAGTCTAAAATCTAACAGACTCCAATAGCAAAGAAACTTTGGAATCTGTTGCTTACAGAGATCATGTTTAAAAGGCCCTTTCCTGTATTTAAGGAATAGTTTGACATGGACTTAAAGAGTGGTTCAGCAGTGCTCGTTGGCAGTATTAAACCAGTTTTAATTTTTTAAAAAATGAAAGAAAACTATAAATCATGATCAAAACTCTCATGTCTTAAATTTATCTAGTGACATTAGTAAAATTCTTCTATGAGATAAAACTGCAAATTGGCTCATAATACTTAGGTGTTGACATTTGTCAAATAGAATTGCAAACAAAATTCTGTGACTTTCAGGCTCTTTTTTTATGAGAAAGAAAAGATTTGCAAGGGACAAATATTATGCTCTTTTTGGTGAGTGAAAAATTTGTGAAAGAAGTAGAACAGATGTCAGATAATTGAGAATCAGGATAAGCATCACATTTTAATAAAAATAACAAATTTAGTTACAAATATATATTTGAATATTTTCTGAAAATGAAAAAAGTCACAGAATATTAGCACAAAATTGCAGGAGTTAGTATTATTTCTCTTATGACTTTAACGTGTTTAATTACCGAAAAGTTTTGAATTGAATGAAAATAACTCTCGAAATAGATGACTTAGGATGACAGCCATGTGACAGATCACCATTGAATACAACCTTATGAAAAAGAGACTTAGCAATCCTATATTATCCCATCTTCAATATATACAAACCTGTGTCTGTGTGTGTATGGTATGTGGGGTGTGTATGTGTGTGTTATGTGATGTGTGTGTGTGTGTGTGATGTGTGACATCTGTGATGTGGTATGGTGTGGTATGGTATCATGTGTGATATGGTGTGTGACATGGTGTGTGGTGTGTGGGATGGTGTGTAGTGTGTGTGTGTGTGTGTGTGTGTGTGTGTGTGTGTGTATGTGTGTAGTGTGTGTGTAGTGTGTGTGGTATGGTGTATGATGTGGTGTGAAGTGTGTGTGTGTGTGTGTGTGTGTGTGTGTGTGTGTGTGTGGTGTGTGCATACATTCAGACACATCCTGCATGCATACAGCACTCCAGAAATTCTTAAGAAAGAATTCTTGGGGAAGACTTGCCAGTTCCCAACTTTTTATAGACGCTTGTTTGGAGAATTGTCCGCTTTAAATTTTATATCCTAGGTTATTATATTTATTTTTGCCCTTCCTTTGGTAGGAGGAAGGGTTATGAATCAGCATGTTAATCTAGACAATTAGTATGTTTTCAGAGATCTAAGCTAATTTGCATATAAATTTAGGTGAAATTGTAATTATGCAAATATGAAGCAAGGAAAAATTCTAACGCATATGAATCCAAAATAATGCATAAATAGTTTCTGAATTACTTTGTATTCCATGACATCACACCTCTTAATTGGCATAGAGAATAGGTTGACTGTACTTGAGTGTGAAATATATTTAAATATTATTAACTCCTATCCCATTAAAGCAGTGTTGGCAGAGATTCCACTGTGATATAAGGGACTGTCCTTGACCTTGGTACAGAAAAGGTTCAATAAAGATCCACAGTGTTGACAGGTGAAAAAATGTACCACACAGCCTAGGATGGCTTGTGCTTAAGTACCAGATAAAGATGTAACTTCAGAAAGCAAAATGGCCTCATCCCATATGTGGAGCTCAATAAACTAAATTATTATAAGGTAGAAAACCAAGCAAGATAAACTGATGATTTTTTTTAAGCATTGAGTACAGAGTTACTTAACTGAGAAAATGAAATCAGTAAAAGGGTCCTCTCCCAAACTATTATTAAAATGTTCATGAAAATATCTAAATTGACAAGATATCGAGTCTGAAAACCAATTAACACTGACAAAATGATCGTCTGGAATCCAATCAACGGTCCTGGAAACAAATGATAAGCCTGATTCAGGAGACTGTAGCTGGTGATCAAAGCCTGTGTGTTCATTTCAATGACTCCTCTTCTCCTGTGAAGTTCTCTCAGCTGGGAAGACACGCACTGAGGGGCTGCTCGCTGGGCACGTGTCCTGGAAACTAAAACAGCTGCCTGAAGTCAGCTGGTCCTCCCAGCTCTGATCTGCACACGGATAGACAGTGACATTTCCAAAGAAAGAGGATGGTTGATGGTTGCCATGGGGTGTCTGACCGGGTTGGACTTAGGAATCCTCAAAATGAGCAAAGGGAGAAAGAATCACCATGGATCCATGAAAAGTAATTAGAGCACAATGAAAGGAAATCACTTTCAAATGACCACGGTGGGGTGAGAGGGGCTAAAATACATTTATTTTGTAAAGAAATGTATGGCAATTTCAGAAAACATCCCGGGGATTTCATGTACTTGATGTTTTCAAATGAGATCTGTAAATGGACCAGATTTCTAAAATGAGAACAGACTGCAGTAAGCAACTAGACCAATATAAAACCAGATTAAAACCAAATTAAAAAATAAATAAATAAAGTAACTCAGGCAAAAATCACACTTTAGGAGGAAAGGCAAAAAGGCATTGTTGAAAAGTAAAGTGGCAGTACAAAGAGGAAAACTAAATTTAGAACAAAACGAGGTTATAAATGATAAAGAATAAAATACAAAACTTTGGAGGGGAAACCCAAATATGGGCTTCCTGCCTCTGCCACCATTGAAGAGGGAGCAGCAGGGCCCTGAGATGATCACGGAGGGAAACATAGACCCCAGAACCGGAAGACTTGGAACTGAGGGATGCTCACACATCACAGGCAAATGAAGTAATGAAAATGAAACTCTGACAAGCTGGACACACACTTGGGATTTTTCATCACAATGATAAGGATATGACAAAAACCCAGACGGGGCAAAAATAAACTTTCCTTCGAGAGAAATAAGACTAGGATGTCGACAAACTTTGACACAGTGACGTTGTCTACACTGAGCTTTTTAGGGAACACTGCCACATGGCATCACAGACACTATGACACCAAAGTCCCTTTTCCATTAAGCAATAAAACCTTGTTCAGTAATGAACACAAGAAGATGGTACAAGAACCCCAGTGTGCCGACAAAGGTGCTGACCCTGCCTCCTGAAGCAAGCTATGAGTGCCATAAAGATGCAGTAACTTACAAATATCATCACTAGGTAGGGTAAAGATGGAGGCTAGTGAGCACAAATAAATTTTGTGACTGAGCAAATAACATGTGGGAAACTAATCCGAAGTGACTACCAAGACAGCTTGGATGCTAGGATCATTCTCCTGGGAGATACTGGAACCTTCAGGGAATTGGGCCTAGAAGAAAGTCCTTAGGTCACTGGTGTCCTGGCTTTGGGGGTGACTGGGGGAGGGGCAGGCCTCATTTTCTTTGTCTTTTCTTCCCTGGCCTTTGTATGAGCACTTTACTCTAATGCTCCCCAACAGTACTAAATGCCAGCTCCGTCAGAGGGCCAAAGCAATAGGTCCTCCCCATCACATCTAAAACTGAGAGGCAAAATCATCTTTTTCTCTTCATAATTTGGTTATCTCAGGCATTTTGTTATAGTGGTGGAAAGATGACTCCATTTATTTTATGATTTTAACAAAACTTCTATATAAGCATATACACAATGTATCTATGCATTAGAATATCCCCTGCATGAAAGATTACACAAACTTAAATGTAGGGTTTGGTTTGGTTTGGTTTTTGAGACAGTCTTCTTGTGGCTCAGGGTGGACTTGAGCATCCTCTGTATAGGAGGATGTCCTTAAACTTCTGATTCTCCAGTGCTAGAATTACAGGTGTGTGTCATCACAGTTGGTGACCATAGTACTGGAGATCGAACCCAGGGTTTCATACATGCTGGGTAAGTACTCTACCAACTGAGCTACTTCCCCAGCCCTCAGTATAGTTGATGAGTTAGCAGTTAATACCGAGGCAATGTCTTCTCAGTCTTCCTAAGATGCATGGCACAGTGCTAGACAGAGACCCTGGTGGGTCTCCTCCCAACTCCCATTAGTGACCTTGAGTCAGCAGGCTGAAACCAGGCATGATGGGAGGAACACCTGCCATTGAAAACAGCAGGAGCTACAGAGCAGAGGTTTTTGTTCCTTTGTTTCTCCCTCCCTCCCCACCCCACCTATTCTACTTAAGAGCTGACACTGGCTATCCTCAAAAACAAAACAAAACCATAAACCAAAAACACCGGAATGCTTAACAGGGAAGGAATTTTATTCTATTCTGTTACAGAATACCCTACTTTGCCTGAATCACAAGTAGGAGACTCATTAGAAACTTAGAGGGGTGTTAATTAAAAGACGTTTAAGAAAAAAATGCTACTTAGTGATGACACTGTAGACTCTACTGATAGGCAGAATCTATGTGACTCTACACATGACAGGATCATCACTGGGGTCCTCAATCCTAACACATAAATTAAGAAGCTCTGAGAAGGGAGGGGAGGGGAGGGAGATTAGATAATACAACTCTCTATATATAATTAATTCAAAGGAATATGTTTCAGGTTCTGGAGGGGGTAGGCATAGTCCCTTTTCTGTATATTCTGAGTTTGACCCCGCACACTTGCTGACACACGCAAATTAAGCTGCTGGGGTGTAAGTAATGGGCAGAAGAAGAAACAGTAGAAGAGAAAAGGAAAGCTAGTTCCATGTCCCTGAGAAAAAACAGGCTGCTGAGAAGCATGCTAGTCTGCATACAGGGCTTTGAATTTGCAAAGAGCTTTCACACCTAATTACTTTCTTTCTTCCTCACAATGACCTCATGGGATATTTTGTTAAGAAATGTGTTTATAAGTGAGGAAATTGAAATTCAGAAAGATATATGTTTTTCAAAGTTTCCTAGCTACTTATCAGCATAGACAGAGGCATATAGGGGACATCTATGTTGTCCCAATATAATAGACCTAGTTTCTAATTTCCTACCTACAATGTAGCATGGATAGATAGATAAATAGCATTTAACTCAACTAAAGTTCAAAAAGTGACTACAAAGGCAATATACCATTCTTTTTTGTATTTGGGTATATGTGTGTGTGTACACATGTTTGCAAGTGTGTGCACATGCCTTCAGAGGCCCAAAGTTGATGCTGGGTGTCTTACTTGATCTCGCTCCACCTTCTTTTTTGAGGCAAGGTCTCTGGCTGAATCCAGAGCTGCCTGATTTGGCTAGTCTATCTAGCTCGGCCTCCAGGATCCCCTGTCTCTGCCTCCTGGGTACTGCTGGCTTTTATGTGGATGCTGGGATCTGAACACTGGTCCTCACGCTTGCAAGCCAGCCACTTTATTCAACAAGCCATCTCCCCAGTCCGCAAGATACAATCCTTATGTCCAGCTCCAAGGAATTGTGGAGCACAGTGTTATTCTGTGTCATCCTATATGCTTCCTTGTGGCTCGGAACTGTGTATTCAAGGCTCTGGGTGCAGTGAGCTCCCACCGCACTTGTGAACTCTGATGTGCTTATGACAAGAAGGGGACTATTTACTAAGATATCACAAACAAGTACTGCCTCCATCGGAGAGACAGACGCGCAAATGCGACAAGGACACTGTGTTTTCAGAGCTGCATCTGTTCACAGCTCGTCTGTGAGGGCTTTATTAGTGTCTACTACAGCAGGAGACAGGCAAGTGCTGCAACTCCACCAACAATTTGCTTAGACCAGAGACAAGTTGCCAGGATTTTCTCTGGTCAGTTTCAACAAATGTTCATAAACACTCTCAGAGAGGCCAAGAGTAGGCAGATTTCAAATATTGGAGGTGGGGGGAAATCACGTAGTTCAGAGTGAAAACAAGACAGCTAATTAGCTGAAGATGTTACCATGCTTAATACAAATCATAGATATTGTGAAAGTTGAAAACAAATCAAATGATGTATTATTTGGCCCATATCCCCAATTTAAAAAAAAAAAAAAATGAGAACGCCATGAATAAAAAAGCAATTCATCCCAAACCCCACCATCATTTCTGGTTTAGTTAGAGCCCAGGGTTACCAGCCCTAAGGGTCATCTATAGAAACCTAATCTTCTAAGGCAATGGCGTCAAACTATAACCAGAGAAGTTAGGTTTGTTTGCTAGTAGATATCCAGGCATTGTAGTGCAAATATCTAATCCCAGAACTTGGGAAGGTGAGGGTGAGAGGATGGTTCAGGGCTAACCTGGGCTACATAGTAAGTGCCAGACTATCCTGGGCCACACAGCAGTATTCTATCTCAAAATAATTCATACATAAAATGTCAATTTTGCTTAAATGTAAAGATGGAGACATTTCACATTTAACTTTTCTCTTTCTATGATTTCTTGAAATAAGGGATTTGGCAATAGCGGGCAAGCTTTCTCCCGTAGTCACAGAGAGCTACAGATGGTGCTGGCTCCTGCTGGCTGAGTTCTTTGGCCAGCCTCTGATGCCTGACCCCTATGATATTAATTGTGTGGTCCCTGCCTCACAGCTTGTGCAGTGCAAGATGGATTTTAGCAAAACAAATGCAAAGTGTAATTAATTGTATAGAAAGATGCTACGTCCCAAACATAGTGACTCTCTATTATACCACAAACATGAGAAATGGGAGTTCTGATCCGATACAATCTGATAGCACTCCTTATATGTATTTTAGTATAACTGAATTCTTATAAATACTGAGTATGTTAATAACAAACAATTGGGGAGTTTTCACACTGACTGTGGAATCTAACTGCTTCTCTTCAAGTCAATGTAACGATTGACAAAATTCAATTATTACATCTTTTTATTTAATGAGTTGATGTGTATGAATACAAGTCATCAACACTCACTAAATACAGTGAATGGGCAATCCACTTTCCCCTTTTCAAAGTTATTTCATTACAATAACTTTCCCTTCTTGTGGATTATCACTTTTATTTCACTTTATTTACAAGTGCAAAACCAAAGATTACCCATCTTTACAGCTGCTGAAGGAAATTATTTCTTGCTCTACAGGCTGCCCACATGCTGTCAGAAAATAAACACACTCCCCAGCCTTTAAATCCTGTTCCCATGGACCCATGAACACACCACTCAGGGATAGAGTCATTAGATTTGTACCCAATTTTCAATCTAAAACAGAAAAACATAATCAAGTTAACAAATTGGGAACTAAGAATTATAACTTTACAATAATTTTAGAGCAAGTGACTTCATTATTTTTTAAGATTGAGTGCCCTCTGAATCCTTACTGGTGTATTTACAACACTTTAGCTGCTAAGACATCTCAGTATCCATTCTAGGGACCAAATTATAAAACTTCCTCATGTCCCAGTTATTTTCCAGATATTGTGCTAGAATTGGATAAGTCACACTAAACACCACCACTGGTCCTGTTAATCAAACTTCAACTTCCTCAAAGGATTTGACTTGATTCTTCAAGCCATTGTGCATACATACATTCATTTAAAGCTTTAAAAAATAGCTGATATGTACTGTGATGGTTTCCACTGCTTGTTAACTGACAGTGTCTAGAATCACCTTGGAAATGAGCCCTGGGCATGCCTGTGAAGGAGTTTCTAGATTAAATGAATTATCTAGATTAGGTAGCTGGGGTAGGAAGACCCTTTTTTTTTTTTTTTTTTTTTTTTTTTTTGGTTTTTCAAGACAGGGTTTCTCTGTGTAGCTTTGCACCTTTCCTGGAACTCACTCTGTAGTCCAGGCTGGCCTCGAACTCACAGAGATCCGCCTGGCTCTGCCTCCTGAGTGCTGGGATTAAAGGCGTGCGCCGCTGCTGCTGCTGCTGCTGCCGCCGCCGCCGCCGCCGCCGCCGCCGCCGCCGCCGCCGCCGCCGCCGCCGCCGCCGCCGCCGCCGCCGCCGCCACCACCACCCAGTGGGAAGACCCATTTTAATGTGAGCATGGGCTGAGTGCTCATTCATTGTTCCTTGCTTTTTAGCTGCTGACATATGTGACCAGCTTTCTCTAACTTTTACCATGACTTCCCCTCCATGAGAGAATGTACTCTAGAACTGGAAGACAAAACAAACCTCCCTTAAGTTGCTTTTGTTAGGTAATTTTGTCATAGCTGTGACATGAGTAACTAAAAACTGTGTCACATACTGCTGTGGAATAATCCTTCTGCACACTGTGTGAATATATGTCGCTATGATTGGTTTAATAAACAAGTTGACTGGCCAATAGCTGAACACAATAAAGTTAGGTGGGAAAGCCAAAGTGAGAATGATGGGATGAGGAAGGGCAGAGTCCAGGGAGTCGCCAGCCAGCAGGACAATGAGTCAAACACACAAAATGGGATAGAGGTAAAAAGCCACGAGCCTGGGAAAACACATAGATGAATAGAAATGGGTTAAGTTGTAAGAGCTAGTTAGTAACAAGCCTGAGCAATTGACTGAGCATTTACAATTAATATAAGCCTCTGTGTGGTAATTTGGAAGCAGCTCCTGGGACAGGAAAACTCCACCTATAACATATCTATTCCCCAGATATAGAGTACACACAAGGCACATTCCTACCAGACCCTAGGCAAACATGTTCTTTCTGATTCCCATTGTCTCACATGGCTTTCCACATGCCACTACTGCCACCCCTCCACAACCACCCACACACCCCTGCTGTGACAACACTAATGCTGACCTAGACAGTTCTCTGTTCGAACTCCCTAATCTCCATTAGTCCTCAGAGAAATGCGTATACCCATCCTTTGGGGAGCTGACTTTGGCCTATCTTTTTCTTGAAACAAGGAAGAATGTCTGGCATGTCACCTCAAATTAAAGATAATTCAATTTATGATTTTTTGACATCCTTTAAAGCCATCCTGTGAATTTTGAAATTTTCTTTCTCAAGCAATATGGAGTACAATCCTCTCATGGGATTCTGGGCAGCATCAGCAAGATGTCACTCCAGTCAGCCACAAATTCAGGAGAATGAACAAACCGTTCACTCTCTACAGCGAACTATGCTGCTAACCTGGGATGCTTGGTGGAGTGTGTGAATTCATTTTCAGCTCATGTACGGTATTTTCAATTTACTTTGAGCTTATTGAGACATGGCGCTAGTGTACGTCAAGAATATGTCAGGATGTAGCCCCATCATACACTAGCCATCTCTATGTTGTACTTCTGTGTACAAGGGATTGCCTGGTACCACTTTAAGTCTGTCCCCAAACTTTCATCTACTCTATAATGTGAGAAATGGATTTTTATTTCTCCCAACACAAAACGAGTCAGCTTCAACATTCTATATGGAGAATATGCAAAACTGGACCTGGATAAGATTTCTACAACTGACAGATGCCATAGGAGAAAATACAAGGCATAACTATTGAAACGGGGTAGAAACAGAGAGCTTACTATGGAAAGAGCTTGCTAATGCCACAGAAAGATTAAATCAGTTACATAATTATTGTACCTGTTATATAATTAGCTCTGCTCCATTCCTGCTCAATCTGAAAATACGAGAGGGATAAAATATGATGTTTCCTTCACATCTCGTCCCACAGTCATCCACAGAATGTTCAGGAAAAAAAATACTGGAGTACTTATTGCTTAGTAGAAATCCCACAGCCATTTAAGTAGGAAAATGCCAGTGCTTTCATTTAACAGGTAATCAGAAGAAATTGAGCACGCCAATGAACCTTTCAAGGTACAAGACAAGTTACCAGCAGCCTGACAAATCATAATTACCTAAAACTCATGGAAATATCAGAATTCTGTAACTTCTTCCCTCGATGTAAGTAGGATTTAAAGAGTCTATATTAAGAAGCATGTCCTACTCATTTTTATCCCTCACACTCAATAACTGTTGGATTTAATTAAATGTCAGAAATACATCTTTAGTTTATTGAGACTTAACTCAAAGAGTGATCCTGTGAAGCTAAGCAAAAAGTAAAGGCTTTTTTTATTCTGAAAATCCTATAAAATGTACTCTCCATATATTTCATAAAACCTCCCCATCTGTACAGTTAAAAGCAAGGCAAATCCATGTATTGATAATGTTAGGTATACGACAGTTTCCCAAAGAAGAGACAGGCCAAGGGATAAAAACTCCAGTTCTTGGATACCACCCTCACTGTATTAGCCAATACACCCCCTAGATATTTCTAATTGCATGTATGTGAAACTCACCGGCAGTGATGAAAGGACCTGAGACTCACTTCTGATATCCACTATGCACTGTGTAACAGCATGACCTTGAGCTATTAATAGATTCAAGCCATCCTTTACTCATCCTATGGTTTATGAAAGATCAACTATTATTCTGTCTGGGTTTTAATGACTTCATCTGTAAGAATGAAGAATCCCCCCAGCCTCTAATTTCACACTGTAACCCACAGTGTGATTTTTTTCACCTGCATTTGTCATATATCACCTTATAGAAAGTAATGAGTGTCCTTTAAATGTCCCGCTGAATCAACTTCAACAAATCTATATTGAAAAGCATATGTGATCATGCATAGAAGGAGATCCTAGCTCTGGTAACATTATGCAAACCTGATTCTTGCTTCTTGTAACTCAGATTCTCAATGTTTTTTTTTGGTTAGTTCATAAAGGAATGAGTGGGGGAAATTGAATTTGCTTAACCCACTTTGGTCTCAATTTTCTCAACTAAAATATTATGTGTGAAAATTTACTTTGTGACCTAGGGATATGGATAAAGCTCCATCTTGAAGCTAATGATTAAAATCCGAGATGAGAAAGACTTCACTACTGAATCCAGAAGAAAAGAGACTGCAAATCAGTCACCCAAGCTCAAGCACATATTTGCCAATCATTCTACAAATATAAAAATCCAGGTAGTGAGTGTGCTGTATGTGGGTTGGGGTGTAGTACCAGTAAGTATGTGTGTATACAAGTGTGTGCACGTAAGTGTTCATGTATGCATGCGTGTGTGTTATACACAGGCATGTGGAAGACGGGTCAATGTCAAGTGTTTTTCTCAATCACTTTCCATCTTATTATTTGAGACAGGGTCTCTTACTGAACCTGGAGCTCATCAATTCAGCAAGGCTTGCTGGCTAATGAACTCTAAGGATTCTCTTGTCTCCACCTCCTCACAATTAGGATTGTAGATGCATGCTATTGTGTCCAGCTTTTTACGTTGGCATTAGGGATCCAAACTCAGGACCTCATGGTTGTACGATAAGAACTTGACTGCTTGTGCCATCTATGCACCCCTGAAACCTCTGGCTTAATCATTCAAAAATATGCCTGTTACAACTGTCTGGGCTCTCAGGTGCTGGCCTAGGCTCTAGAAACACAGCAGTGTCCAGTTGGTAGAACAGACCAAAAAAAAAAAAAAGTATGCGAAGTGTTGCAGAAATAATATCCCCTTGATTAGAGTAAATAGCATAAAGTAAACAAAAAAAGTAAGATAGGGTAGTAAGTCCAAAAGCAAGATCCACAGTTTGATAAGGAAGGGCCTCTTAAGGAAATGGTGTTTGGGCAGGGTAGAGGAGGAGTATGAAGAGAGATAACTAAGACTAAAGACCTTTGAAAATGCAATATGGAAATCTACTACTTTAGAAGCTCCTTAAAATGTATACATGTACATATGCAATACCCTACAGCAGGAGACAATTCTTACCCTAGATACCATTGACTGTCAAATAAAAAGCCTAATACCAAGCATGAGTTACCTCTTTTTAGGTTGTTGGTCAGTGGGTCCCATAGACTAGCCCTTGCCACCAAACATTATAGGCTATTAACATTGCTCTTGATCACCATCCAGAGTTCTATAGCAAGACCCTATTGATAATGACATCACATATCTGAGTCATAGGACATGTTGAAATCAAGTTGTTATCAACCTGAAAGCTTCATTCCCACTGACTAGCTTTCATAGTGCTGGAAGGTTCTATGCCTATAAGCAAGGAAGAAGAGTTATTATCAGTCTTACCCAGCTATGAACCCTATGAGCTATGATAAGATCTGTCCTGGCAAGATATGCCTACTAGTGCAAGCAAGAATGGCATGAAAATTAAGGAGTAGCCATCCACTTTATGGTTGGACCTAAAGCTCATTCCATAGAATAAATCCCAATGCCTGGTACCATTAGCTGGATTCAAAACCCCATGACTGGCTAGTTCATAGATATTCTCCCCTAGGGAGAACTTAGCACTATTAGTTACCTAAATAATAATGAACTGCCCCCATGAGCTACTAATATCTTTGTACCTTTAGATTAGTGTAGCTTTCAACCCTCAACAGAGAAGTCTTTTTGTAGTAAATAGTGGCTAACCATTTATGAACATGAAGAGAGTAAGAGACTGTGAAGTGCTTAGCTTGAAATGGGACATCGATACCACACCTCTTCCCTTCAAGGGTTAGAGATCAACATGAAAGAGGTGGTGGAAAAATTCTAAGAGCCAGATGAAGTGGATGCACATAATAAAACAGTGTTTGCTGGACATATAGTTACACACATGAACTCACCATAGATGGACTGCACACACAAGGCTTTCAAAAGGTCAAGCCAGCTAAACATTCAGCTTGGATGAGGGAGGGCATCATGAAGTGCAGTTCCCATCTGAGGAACCATTGGCATTGATGGCTGCTGAGAGAGGGAAAACCTCTTTTCTTCGGGGATATGAGACCTGGGAAGCTACTGATGCTCCAGATGCTCCAGTAGATGGTTCTACGCTGATGTACATGTATGCAGCATGAAATGGAAATTGAGGAGAGAATGAAGTTGGGAGGGAAACGGGGATAAGAGATGAACTAGAAGGGAGGTAATGAGGCTAGGTTGGATCCAAATAGATTAAACATGTGTATGAATATTTTTTAAAACTTTAAAAAGAAAATGCACTTGTCATAAATTCTGAATGAAAAGAAGCACTCTGCCACAAAAGGAGAAGATGGAAGCAGACACTAGCTGAAGTAAACAGTCAGCACTGAGGCCTCATGAAGTTGTTCCCCTCATGGACTCGGGCTGTGTGGCAACAGGTGAGGTCAGTAAAAGATATTTTTTACACTTGAACCTCCAGTCCAGCTATTTCTTTCCTCACTCATCCACCCCAGAACCTCTGTGCTGCTTAGATTTTGTCAACTTTATGTATGCCAGAGTCACTAAAGTCGTGTGGATCAGAGAACCTCAACTGAGAAATTGCTTCCATTAGGCTGGCCTGTGGGCATATCTGTAGGGAATTTTTTTTTTTTAATTAATGATTGGTGAAGGATGGATGGCCTAGTCCACTGTGGGTGGTGCAACCCCTAGGCAAGTAGTCTTAGATTATATAACATAGCAACCTGAGCTAGCCATGGGAAGCAAGCCAGTAATCAGTGTTGCTCTATGGTCTCTGCTTCAGTTCCTAGTTCCACCAGGTTCCTGCATTGAGTTCCTGCCTTGTCTGCCCTAGATGGACTGTAACTTGTAAACCAAATGAACCCTTTCCTTCCCAAGTTGCTTCTGGTCATGTTGTTTGTCACAGCAACAGAGGCTATCTAGAACATCCTCTCTTTGTAGGTAACTGAGCAGAGCTGGCCTGTGGGCATATCTGTAGGGAATTTTTTTTTTTAATTAATGATTGGTGAAGGATGGATGGCCTAGTCCACTGTGGGTGGTGCAACCCCTAGGCAAGTAATCTTAGATTATATAACATAGCAACCTGAGCTAGCCATGGGAAGCTATCAGAACTCCAACAGCTGAAGCCAGACATCTTTAGATTTTAAGTCCCTGAGAAGGTTCTGGTATACAATCAAAAGTAAATCTAAGCAAAAAAATTGAGAACTTATGGTATAAACTAACGAGAATCTAAACTTATATCCCAGAAGGGCACAGGAAGGAGAATTAAATACATACATTGGTGAAAGCTTAGGTACAGAAATTATTCCCAAATATCTAATTTTTTTCCTAAAGGAGCAATATCTATATCTCACAACCTTATGAATCTGTTAAACACTTCCCATGTTACTATAGTCCAATTAACTTCAACTAACATTTGTAGTTTGTATTTGAAGTCTGCAGTGGTGATAGATGTTTCAAGAGCCACATGAAAGGCAAGATAAATGCTATACTCGAAGGAAGTTAGAACCAGGACTGCAAATATCCACTGTTTACCTGGTGATCTTACTAATACTCTTTCAACTACCCTACCCCCATGAGGCTACTTCAGATGGCCACTTTGTGCAGAGCTCAGGCCATTGCCATAAGAAACCAAGCAGATTATATAAGCATGCTTAGGAAAGAATAGGGATGGTATGTCAGGGACAAGGACAGAATCTCTAGTTAGTGGAAAAATACAGACCCCCATAAGACAGGGAACTAGATCATCTTACAGTCAGGTTGCCTAGCAACAGGACATTGAGTCAGAGCCCTTGACTTTTTCACCCTGTAAACATCCTATACAAACATCCTGTTAGCTTGCCCCACCCTATGCAGATAACAGCTTCTTGCTCCCTCTACCCTGCAGGAACTATATAAACCCTCCTGGAAAAAAATAAAGTTGCACCTTGATCATAATCTTGACTTGGTGTATTTCCTTTGTGTCTCCTGTCCCTATCATTCCATCCTTAAGGGTGGTCGAGAACCCGTTGAAGCCCTGCTGGCCGGGGCAATGGTGATCAAGGATAATGGTCACAGACCTTCAGGAGATGCTATACATGTCTTCATAGCTAAAGCCAAAATAAAAATTAGGAAATAGTAATAACCTTAATGTCCTTTATCTGGCCAGTAGTATTGGCTCTTCTCAGGAATCATTCTAAAAGATAATAGCTGTAAGTGCTTCATTTTCCAAGGACTAATTTTCACTGCCTTTTAACAAGAGCATGTGTAACATTCTGTTGCTAAAATTCCTTCCCAGAGGGAGATGCAACTAAGGTCTAACCCTTCTCCTATAGTCCTAATGATAAATCTAGGCATGAGTCCACCAAAGTTCACTCTGGGGAGCAAACAAATTTATTGGCCTTCTTTACAGAGCATATGTGAGGGGTTTCTTGATGGGGTATGAGTGCTTCTCCTCCAATAGGCTGCACCAAAAAAGTCTTTACTAAGTGGGATGAGGGCTTTCTTAGTGCCACATGGATGGGGCCCCATCCTTTCCTCTTCCCAGTCTGTATGTTCTAGCCTCTCTCTGAAGTTCTGTACGATTAAGACAAAGTTGCATACAGCAAGTGGTGTGGAGTGGACCAGATACTCAGATGAGAGTCTTGTGACCCTCCCATGAGTGGGTGTAAATAGTCAACAAGCCCAAATGAGATGATATTTTGTCATTCAAGCACAGATGGACACCCTAAAATGATAGTTGTTTGGCTTGATGACTGTCACTTACAACATACCCACAAGTTTCTTCAATGAAAACCATTGGGATGGGGCAAAGAAACACTTTGAATATTATATAGGAAACCTTCTGTGTGACATTATTTTCCATGCCAAATCTCTTTTTCCCCTGCTAATAACCTCTGTGTTTGAGAGAGCCTGAACAAAAGGGAATGTACCAATACAGAATATACCACACCTGGGCACCTCCTGTGTATTCAATTTGATACATGCCACCCATCATCTTGGTTTATCACACTGCAAACCACAAAACCATACAATATGGAGGTTCTCTCTTTTAATCCCAGTATTTGAGGATACTCAGGCAGGAGGAGTGTCTGTCATGAATTCAAGACCAGCTTGGTCTGCATAGTGAGTTTTAGGCTAGCTGGAACACAGTGTGAGACCCAATCTCAAAAAAAAAAAGTCCTATATAATTCTCAATTTACAGAAACAAGAATAAGTATAGAAATATTAAATGGTCTGTCTTAAGTCAAAGAACTCAAATATGACAGAGTAGGATGGGAATACAGTCTGATCGGCTCCAGAAACCTCATTCTACTCACTAAATCCTCTCTTCCACATCCACCAATGTGCCTTATGTGGTTGATATATTGTGCACCCCAACAAACATATCTGGGGTCAGAGAACAGAACAGCCGCTAGGATATAGAGGCCAGAAAATGGTGGCACACATGCCTTTAATCCTAGCATTCCGAAGGCAGAAATCGATCTGGATCTCTGAGTTCAAAGCCACACTGGAAACAGCCAGGCATGGTGACACAAGCCTTTAATCCCAGGAAGTGATGGCAAGAAGCAATAAGATATATTAAAGCGTAAAAACCAGGAACTAGAGCCTGTTAAGCTTCAGGCTTTTGAGCAGCAGTTCAGCTGAGATCCATTTGGATGAGGACTCAGAGGCTTCCAGTCTGAAGAAACAGAATCAGTTGAGGAATTGGTGAGGCGAGGTGGGCTGTGGCTTGTTCTGCTTCTCTGATCTTCCAGCATTCACCCCAATACCTGGCTTCAGGTTTGATTTTATTTCATTTTATTTTGTTATTTCTTTTTTATTTTATAATTTAATTTAATTTTACATATCAGCCACAGATTCCCTTGTTCTTCCCCCCCCACCTTTCCCCCAGCCCACCCCCCATTCCCATCTCCTCCAGGGCAAAGACTCCCCTGAGGATTGAGTTCAACCTGGTAGATTCAGTCCAGGCAGGTCCAGTCCCCTCCTCCCAGGCTGAACCAAGTGTCCCTGTGTAAGCCTCAGGTTTCAAACAGCCAACTCATGCACTGAGTACAGGACCCGGTCCCACTGCCTGGATGCCTCCAAACAGATCAAGCTAGTCAACTGTCTCACTTATCCAGAGGGCCTGATCCAGTTGGGGGCTCCTCATCTATTGGTTCATAGTTCATGTGTTTCCATTCATTTGGCTATGTGTCCCTGTGCTTTATCCAACCTTGGTCTCAACAATTCTCGCTCATACAAACCCTCCTCTTTCTTGCCAATTGGACTCCTGGAGCTCCACCTGGGGCCCTGGCTGTGTTGATTTTATTAATAAGACCTTTGAGATTTGTGTTACACTTTATTGTGTCTGCTTGAACTATAACTACAAACAGAATGACTGAAAAAAAAAAAAAGACTAAAAGGCTGCTACCTCTGTAGATGAACTGAAGTCATTGGTAGATCCCTCCCAGGAAGGGACAGTCAGGGATGCTCTGTTATAAAGTCATAATTGTGTTTCTCTTTCCACAGAATCATAGATTTTCAGATATTTGGCTTCATTTGGTTTGATCAAATAAGCCCAACACCACAGTTCCTCCTACAGCCAGTCAGGGATCTCACTGCCATATGCCTACATGAGCACTAAGAGCAATGAAGAGTGTCATTCTGCATATGAACTAGCAGTCCACTGGAAAATCAACTGTCATTGTGCACACTCTGCATCTGACAATTAGTTAAGAGCATTGTCAAATTAAAAGATGCAGAAAACCCGCTGGTACTAAGGCGCTAGACATTTTCAGGGAGACAATTAACTATTTCTCCACTCTCCTCACTGCTAAATATCCCTTATTCTAGAAATATAGATATATTTGCCCTTTTTTAATTATATGATTTTTCTGGACACTGAAAAACAACATCTTTTGAATTACCATTGCCACAAGTTACTGTATTTGAGGGTTTTTTTTTTTCCAAAATGAATTAAGTACATTTGAAAACAAATCAATGTGTAACAACCTCTCCCCCTGTTGACCACACCTCCCTCTGTGGCTGTTCAATCTGAAGTGAACTCTAGAGAGGAACTACCTTTCCTAGAAAACACACATTTAAGAACATGAACAGAAGTAAAAAAGGAAGATCTGGTGTGTATTCATTTTATCCTTTTTAAAATGATGATGGGCTGGGCTATGTGCTCCTCCAGGCACAAAAATCAAGTCTAGTGGATGCAATGTGGGTTCAATTTCTGATTTTTTTCTTCTGGCTTGCAATAGTATGGTGTTTGTAGTGATAGTTTACATTTTCATACTCATTTAAGTCCCCATTCAAATTACTGACAATATTTTTGCCTGTTAAGCATTCGCCTTTATAGGGAACTATATAATAATTAGTCACCCCAGCTGTGGTGTGGAATTGGCAAATTATGAATTCTCTGTACACTATTTTTAAGTTGTACATCTTGGGGAATCACTTTTATTTTTTCAAAAGTAATATTAACATCTATTTAATAAGGTTATTTGAAGCATTTAATAAAGCAATGTAATTGAAAGCCATAGTGCTTGGTATACAACAAATGCTAAATCACTGATGTTTTAACCAGTATTTTTTTTTTTTAGTAACTATAATTTGTCCAGGTTCTCTGGAGAGACAGAACTAAAACTAAGATAGATAAATGGATGATAGAAATAGATAGGTGATAAATAAATGATTCACCAATAGATAGATGATAGGTAGATAGATAGATAGATAGATAGATAGATAGATAGATAGATAGATAGATAGATAGACAGACAGACAGACGGAAATTCTTAGAGGAACTGGTTCACAAGACTCAAGAAGTCCCAGGGTATGCTGCCTGAAAGCTGAAGAACCAGGGGAGTGGTAATGTGTCAGTTCAGTCCAAAGGCCTCCAAATCAGGAGGGCTGCTACTGTAATTCTCACTCTGAGACAAAAGACCTGAGAAGATAAGGGACTGGTACAAAGCCCAGAACCCAAAGTCTTAAGGTGAGCAAGAGAAGGCTACTCCAGCTGCAGAAAAGGGGTGAGCTCATCATTCTTCTGCTTCTTTGTGCTATTGGGACCTTCAACAGTTAGGACGGAGCTTGCCCACCTTGGGTGAGCATGAATCTTCCTTATTTACCCCATGGATTAAATTCCAGTTTCTTCAGGAAGAACCCTCATAAACAGACCTAGAAACAATGCTTTCTGGGCTAGCTTGGTATTCTTCAATCCAGAGAGAAAGTTAACATCTAGTGTTAACCATGTCCGTGATAGGTATCTGAGGGAAGTCACCATGTGTGAGCAGGAAGTAAAGGGCCTTTTGGTGGAGGAGGGGAACAGTTAAATGAATAATAGTCCATAACTAGATGAGTGTCAATTGCACCTCTAAGACTAGTTGTGTCTGGGGGATTAGGGTATTTTTTTTCTTTTTATTTACAAGGGATTACTTAAGAGTAGCTTTATATGGTAGTAACTTTAGATTTGTATTAGTGTCCTAGGGTTACTATAACAAAATGCCACAAAGTAAGGAGTGAAAAACAGAAATGTACTGTACCATTTCACGATTCTGAGGCCAAATGTCTGAAATCAAGACCTCAACAGAATTGATCCTTCCTGGGGCAGAAAGGATCTGTTTCAGGCCTCTCCTTTCATTACCTATTGGCAATTTTGGCATTCCCTTTTCTGAAGTTTTTTTCATGTGAATGTCTACCTTCTTCATGGGGTATTCACTCTGTGTATACATGTGTCTTTCTGAATCTAAACCTCCCCTTCCAATAAGAATGTCTAGCTTGTTGGATTAGAGTCCATGCTAACAACCTCATGTTAACCTCATTATTTTGCAAAGCATTTTTACTCTAAATTAAAGCACAAGAATTAGAACTCCAGTGTTTTTTTGTTTAGGTTTGGTTTTGTTTGGTTTAGTTTTGTTTTTTTGTTGGGGGCATAGTGAACCCATAAAAGGAACAGCTGGCAAAAAACAGGAACCATAGCTGGAATACTTTAGGAAAGAGCATATTCTAAGGCAGGCTTTTATTTTTCATTGAACCATACAGAAAAGCAAGGGATAGATTTTTTTTTTTGGGGGGGGGGGTTGGTTTTTCAAGACAGGGTTTCTCTGAGTAGGCTGGCCTCAAACTCACAGAGATCCGCCTGGCTCTGCCTCCCAAGTGTTGAGATTAAAGGCGTGTGTCACCACTGCCTGGCCAGAATTTTTAAACTCTTCAGTACCAGACATGTGTCTGGATGGTGTTATTATGGCAAGAAAAATGTATACCTTTCCTTAAAGGTAGAGCAGACTTGGTAGTTTAATATGTCTTTCATGGAGAGATAGGAAACCACAGGATTTCAAAACCCAAGGCAGACCAAATGCCTATTAGATTAATTTTCACAAAATCACCCTTTAGTTATTCATCCAACAAACATTAACAAAGCACTTTAGGGGATTTTCCACCATGTAGGACCTTGCAAAGGTATGGAGACAATCTAAAGTAAGGTGCACTGCACAGGATGTTTTGTCTGCCCATGAAGACATACACTTCTTGTTTTATATGCCACAAAACTGGATGAAGACAAGACTCTCATGATTGGTCCTGACTGTGTGCACTAAGACTATGCATGCCATTTAAGGAGTGGCATAAGGGATGACCTTACCATGTCACCAAGGGTGGCATCACAGTCAAGTGTTGGGTGGAATTAAGCCTGTCATATGCCATCTTTCACATGAGAGAAAATTAATTCTTTCATTCAAGTGCCCTCTGTGAATGTGCAACCATTCTGGATGAACACTTGGGCCCTGATAATATGGAAAATAATCTCTAATTCAATTAATATCAGACTGAATTCTCTCCATGTTCAATGCCATGGAGAAATACCCTGCAAGAGGCAGAGAATACAGCCTCCCCACATGCACAAGTGGAGCAGAGCTATCCGTGCATGATGCCAGAGGGGACGGCAGCTTTGGGTGACAGGTGGCACGCCTCTCCGCCAAGGAGAAGGCGTTGCTCCTGGCAGTTTTTTAATCTGAGGCATGTGACCTAAGTAGTGGCATTTCACAGCTGAGAAGGCAGCTTGTGATATGCCTTTTGCTTCATGGAGAGGCGAGCCACATGTCCACAGAGGCTGCAGCTCAAGCTGCAAAACCTTGCAATGCACTAGCCCAGATCCTTTTCATGATCAAATATGTATGCTACACTGGAAATGTAAGTGGACTGCACGGTTAACAACATTTTGCCAAGCAAGCAAAGAAGGTACTTTCTTTGCAAAAGAGTCATTTTCTAGCACAAGTCGGGGAGGAAAGGACTAGTCTCTGTTTACCAGCCTTTGGCAGAAATTTGCAAAATGTTGACTACATTAAAAAAAAATAGAAGGCCAACTCAAATTGAGAGTCTGAGCACTCAGACATCTGGGTCCACTTTTTAATCAGCTCTTCCATGACTCCGTTCTAGTACCTCTTACCTCCAAAAAGTTAAAAGAGCGCACCATTTCCTGTGCACCTGTTAGCACTCTACTAAGCATTTAGTCACATGGTTTTACTCATGAGAGATCCATTTACATCTGCCTCTGCATCTACAAGGTTAGCTCTCATCTAAGACCCCGTCCTAATGCCACTTATTCCAAGAGCCTTCCTGGGGAGGAACTAGTCTGCCTCTCCACCTTGTCACAGATCGGTAATGAATGTAAGGTTGCTTTTCTCTCCCTCTCCCTCACTCTTCTCTCATATCTCTCCTCTCTCCTTCTGGACTAAACAGATAGCAAGAACAGTAGTGTGCCCATTAAATCTAAAGCACAGATAGCATTATTGTAATGGAACAAAAATACATTTATAACTTATTGTAGCTATTTGCCTGTTACCAAATGTTATTGAAATCAACACAGCTGGATCTTTGAGACCTGTTGCCTAACATACCACCTGAGGTTCAGTAGGAAGTGTGCTTATAGAATAAACTGGTGAACTGGGTGGGTGATTGACACGAAGCTGAGGCTTGCCCTTTAAACCAACCTACAGAGACTGAGCTTGAAGGAAAATCAGAGAGTGGGAAGAACATACAAAGAGACGGAGGCAAAATGATCAAGAGAGGATCCATGGGGTGCAGAGAGAAAAAACGGGCTACAAGAAAAGACTCGCCTCACATAGCAACTATCCGCAACCCCTTATAAGTCACCTAACCTAGACATTTCCAAACCAGGGGCTGTGAAGTGTGTCTCCTTTGACACAAAACCTACCATTTTAAATAAATGCTGAACAGTGGCAATGGCTTATAACATTCTGGAACATGCAGACGTCAGAAAGCAATTATTGAAGGAAATGAGGAAATTATAATTAAGCCGTATTAGAATGGGATGCAACTCACTGTTCTTGATACAAGCTTCATGGTACTTCAGAAAGATGCAAAAAGGGGCATGGCAGACTCTCTACAGGTGAGAAGGAAGATTGAAAGGAATTCGTTGGCTTGTCAAGCCATGGAGACATCTGTTGGAGGAGGTAATATGAAACCCAGTCCTCCCATACCATACACCCTTCACTGCTCATTGGTACCAAGTCCAAGAGGAATACAGATTACCCACATACCAACCATCACTTAGGAGAAAAAAAATATAATACCCAAGGGTTTTAATGGACAATAAATGTGGTAAAGTTTCCCTAATTATGAGAAAGGTTAAAGCTGAATATTATATTAAGAAAACTCTACCCACAAAACATTAAATTAATTGGATTTTTCTTTGTTGTATTACACTTTTATGAAGAAAAAATAAAAGAAAATAATTTATATAGCATTCAATAAAAACCCAAAAGCTTCCAAAGTTTCTGGGTTTTGAAACTGAGTTGTTAGTCTGTTATCTCACTGGATTCTTATTTACACCTTTGGGCAGGAAGAATCAATGTGACACCATGGAAGCTCTGAAGACATCAAACCCTTAACTAAAGTAGAAAGTACCATTGGAAACGGACTTAATCTCAGTGAACACTTACTAAGTGTGTGCAAGGTGAATGGCACTGTTCTAAGTGTTGGGAATACACACACCAGTGACAAAATCAAGCTGAGGCCTCACCCTGCCCCGAAGCAGTTCACACCTGACCAGGGAATGATATCCTCCTGACAGAAGGTGTTCATATATCCAGAAATTTGAATAACTACAAGGCCACATGCAATAGTTATTTGCACTAGCTGATGCATATTTTTTAAATCATTGAATGTAAAAAATGCTTAGATAAATAGCTTTAACATAATTTTTGGAATAGGTACATTATTAAAGGTATTTTCTGTTTAATTAAGAGACATAGAACATCAGGTATTATGGCATTTGACACATAGATGGCTGGGAAGGAAATTATTCATGAACATGTGAGATAGCACATACATGTATCCTAAAAAGCTCATGGTCACAAAGGGCTTCCAAGGGTCTGTGTCACAGTGTGCTGCTCCACGGACCAGCACCTGAGAGCCTATAAGAAATACAGACTTGAAGGCTCACCCCAGACCCATCAAATCAGAATCTGTGGCTCAATGGGTTCTGGGTCATCTGTTGACACAGTAGAGTTTAAGAAGAGTCTGCTGGTACCTTGTTCTGCACCTTGAGAGCCTAAAAATAATCCACTGAAAGGGAGAATATAAGCACTTCAAAAATTAATCACTCTTTTGGTTTTTTTTTCACTTTTTAATAAGTAATTTCTTTTCAAGTAGGATTTTACTTTAAAATTGCAGAGCAAGGATCTCACACACTGAACTTTCCCTGAATGTGCACCAACATAGAATAAAAAATGAAACTCATCTTTTCACAATTTTCTGTTTGTCATTTCTAGCCCTCTACTCCAAAGAGTAATTCAGGTCTTGCATACATTAATGAATAACCCCTCTTCTGCCTGTCGTGATTTAATTTAATGGCCATGTATGGCAGAATAAAGAGATGTGCCATCATAATAGTAGTATGCTAATAATATAATGGTAAATCCTGCTACCCTCAGCTTAGGTGAGAATGATGTAGATGATAGCATGGTTCGTCCTGAGTCTATCTACATACTCAGTAAAGCCAGATGCTAACTGTGGCAGTTTGAATAAGAACTGCCCTCACAGACTCATAGATTTGAATACTTGGTGACCACAGCATGGCACTATCTGGAGGTGTAGCCTTGTTAGAGGAAGTGTGTCATTGGGAGTGGGCTTTGAGGTTTCAAAAGCTCAAGCCAAGCCCAGTGGCCTTCTTTCTTCCTGCTTCCTGTGGATCTGGATATGGAACTCTCAGCTCTTTCTCCAGCATCGTGTGGGCCTGCATGCCACCATGCTTCCCACCATGTCAATAATGGACGAAACTTCTGAAAATGTAAGCCAGTCCCAATTAAAAGTTTTCCTTTAGAACAATTGCTGTGGTCATGGTGTCTCTTCACAGCAACAGAACACTGACTAAGACACCAGTCTATAAGGAGTTATGATCCAGGAAGTCCAGAAAAACACAGGGAAATTTAGAAGTCGGTAAAATGCATGTTCTCTCTGAGTGAGTCACCGAAACAGCACTTTACAAATCCATTCTCTTCTGAGGTTGAGAAGTAGGTTTGAAAAGGAAGTTCTGCAAATCCACCAGGGCCACAATGGGCCCACTCAGTCCTGCACATGGAAAAGGGAATGTTCCCTACACAGGACTAACTATGAAGTACAAGCAAGGAGGAGGTGCCAGAGTGTGCTGAGGGAGATAATATGTGTGTATGCTCAGAGAACCCATGCCAGGGAAGGATGGTTTCATGACTCTGCAGAAAGGTGGCTCTCCTTGTTACCGGGCCACTACTCAAACACTCCTCTGTACGTCTCTGCATAGAAAAGTCTTGTGCTGTGAGGTGGCTCTCTCATTAAAGTGCCTGCTGTCCAAGCAAGAAGACTGGAGTTCAATCCCCAGTACCTACTTAAAGTCTGGAGCCAGACACAGGCTTCTGACAAGAGGCTCCCTGGCTAAATCTTGAACCACAAAACAAACAAAACAAAAGATGGGCAGGGCTTGGAAGAGTGGAGATTAACAGGACTCAGAGAAAAATAAGAGAGGTGGAGTAAGAGATAAGAATAACCAAAATGCATTGTATACATGCATGGAGTTGTCAAAAGGAAAATTTAGCTAGTTTAAAAGGAAAAGTTTTGTCCAAATTTAGCCTTTTAAACTGTGAGTGTGAAATGGCCTCTGACACGTCACAATATGTAGAAGCCTCCATTCACAGCTGCACCTGCATGATGGTCATCTTTACTCACGTTATTAATATTCCATCTCCCCGAAAAATAAAATTGAGGCATTTTACAATTATATAATCAAGTGTGAAATAATGTTTTTGACGTGTGGTAGAAGAAGCTAGTATCTACTTATGTAATCTAGGATGCTTCCTGTGATTAAGCATAGCATTTAGTTTTGAGTTTCCTCATAGACAAAAGAAAAATAGTAAATGTGATACTCTAATGACCAATCAAGATATGATGTGTTACCTCTTCAAAAGAAACAAATGGTTTCATGGAATTAAGGCATACAAGTTTATTGACAATGGAGTTTATCCAAGGGGACTGAATAACACAGTAAGTAATGAGCTCATGAAAAAATTAATATTCTTTATATTTATAATCTGACCTTTAATAAATGAAAAAAGGGAAATATTAACACACAGATTAGAAAAGGCAATTCTTCAGGAAGACTAAGCAAAATTAGGTATATAATGTTCTAGAAACCTAAGTTTATGAAGAGAGGTTGATAACAATGATGATAAGAAGACATAGTATACATCTGTTCCCTCATCTGGTCTCCCGGCAAGGGCTGTATAGAGGAGAGTTCGAGGCTGTGATCTCTTCCCTAGGCAAAAGAAGATTTTGGTGTTTGGGATGCTGGGCCAGCAGATGGTCAAGATAATGAAAAGCCAGGAAAGCTGGGGCTCCTTTCTTATATCTGGAACTGTATCTTGATGGATCAAGTACCAAAACAGAGTGAGCCAACACTGCTGAAACTGTGCCCTGAGGTCTCAGATGAGCCTTCCTATGGTCTGCTTGCTTTTACCTTTCTATCTTTCCATTGGATCAACACAGGCCATCAAATGTTGTCTTCAATTATTTCCTCCTCTTCCACAAACTTATCTACCCTACCACTCAGAGGAAAGACTATGGGAGGATGGTAACACAAGATCTCCCCTTGCTTCCTCAGCAGCCTTACTTCATGGGTTATCTTCCAATCTTTCCTTCCCAGTCATTCTTTTCCAGAAGGCTTTAAAACTGCCAAGCCTTTTCAGTCCTGTAGGATATTTGCTTCTCTCTACCTGCCGTTGTGCCCTACACCTTCCCTTCTCAGGCTTTCTAGGAACCAGATGGCATTTTGTCAGCCTCCACTTCCTCCTATCCTCAGCCTTGCCACCGAGCTTAGTAGACCACAGATTACTGGAAGGGTTGAGGCTAGGCAAAAGTGAGAGCTACTTGCTGTGGTCTGGACTTCCCTTACTATTTATGTGGAATAAAGCTTAATGGCATTGTGATGGCATTCAAGTAGGGCCTTTGGAGAAGTGTAAAAGTTATGAGGGTTCTGTCTTCCTGACCAGATTGTGAGAATTAATTTATGTTGTTTAACATCAGGTATTGTGGTTCATTCATTTAATCCCAGCACTTGGGAGGCAGAGGCAAGTGGATCTCTATGAGTTCAAGGCCAGCCTAGTCTACATAGTAAGCTCTAGGCCATCAAGGGCTATGTACTGAGTCCTTATCTCTAAATAAATTAATTAATTAATTAGGTAGTTACTTAATGTTGTTTATAAATTATCCAATTTCAGGTATGTTGTTATAGTAGTATCCAAGAGTTAAGATAATACTAGTACAGGATACCATTTTCACAGCCCCTTTCTTGTCAGCTCTATTTACATCCAACTCTCTTTTCCTTTGGCTTCCACAATGTCTAGTTTTTCTGGTTCTTCATCTTTCTCCTTCAACGTTTCTTGACGCTCTTATTCATTCTTAATTTCCCCCAAAGTACTTCCCTTGACTGTCTTCCATCTTTACTTCTTGTCTCTTGGCAGTCTAATCATATCTTCTAGGTTTGCCCTCAGTGTCTGCTGACAAATCTCAAATCTACCTCCTTTTCCAGAAATTGGGACTATAGAATCTCTTGACTTCATTTTCCCATAAACACATAAGACTCAACCAGTCTAAAACTGTGCTTCCTCATTTATTTCATACTTAGTTCTACAAAATGCCATGCGTGGAGGCATTCTAGACTTCTTCCTCTTTGACCTTCAGAACTTCTCAGGCTCTAAATTCTAATTTACCTAATGTATGTCTGTCAAATCCATTCACTTCCTTTTGTGAAACTCTTAATATCTCTAGACTAAGTTGATATATTAACTAAGTTAGTTTTTCTACACCACATGCTCCAACAAAACATATATTCTTATCCTGTTTCATAGCTTCCTTGAGTCCTTTTCATACTCTGTACTCACTAAAGCTTCAAAGCACCATTTTCCAAATCAAAAGTATCTTCATAGTTTCTCTGTGCCTGGAACTTTTCATAGGTTCAACATTTGTACAAAATACAGTCTGAATCTGAATTCCTTGGCTTGGTGAGTGTATTTCATCATGATCTAGGCCTTTCTTCCCTTCTCAACTCCATATTCTCCATAATTAGCAACTTTTTGAGTTCCATGGGTACTCACTGTATTCTATATCAGTGTTTATACTCATATCACTCCTCATCTTTTCCTGATGGAGTCAAGCAAAGATATCACTGCAAGGCCCCTGTGACTGCTTCTTTCCGTTCTTTCCCAAGTCACTCTTCTCTCTGTGACCTCCCGAACTACTACCTGTTTCTATGGCCATATTATATAAGCAAAATGCTACTTACTACATGGTGAATGAAACAGAAGGACTATTTTTCTTAAGTCCCTGTGTTTCAATCACTATAGCAGACTTCAGGCACAGAGAAAGTGCCTATTAAGCATTTATTTTACTTAGAAATTTGGCCATGACTCTTCTTTACCAACAAACCAATATTTGTTGACACAAAAAGTAAAAATAACAAGTGGTCTGCATATTTGTTCAGGAGCAGAGGACTCATTTTTTTGTCTATCATAAATTGTCTCCACTATTTCAATACCTAATATCACCTTAGGAACCTTACTATAAATGGACTCACTATTGAACATACTATTGACAATTTGCTTATTGCTTTTTTCCCCTTCTGTTTAACCACAAAAAGTATGAAATATGGCGGGCACTCAGCTACTCAGGAGATAGTAATCAGGGGATTGCTTGAGTTCAAGAATTCCTGGCCGGCCTGACCACAGTTCTCAAAAAATACTGTAGTCAGACAACAGAGATACTGACTTGGGTTTGGTAAGAGCTATGAAAGACACTGACTAGGCAAAGGGGTTAGACTTAAGAACACCATCAGTGATATGATTATTATGAAAAGATAGAGTGGGGTGTGCTAGTCAATGTTAACAAATCATCAAGATATATTTCACTCCTCTTTATTTTCACACCCCTGCCCTCAAAATAGCCCACATTTTTTTCACGCAGATTCAGCTATGCTAAGACACTCTTAATTTGAATTACTAGAAAATCTGACAACAATAATGACATGTAACATTTTATTAGCACTACTGTCTTTCATCAGCACAACAAACTTATGGGATTTTCTTTTGTAACTTTTACTCCTGATGGACGGAAACTTAGTGACTGATTTCTAATTTCCTCGAAATGTAGATTTTATATGGAATAACTACTCAAAATTGAAATTCATTTCCTTTCTCTGAGACAATGACAAAAGATGGCCCATCTACAAGATGGTTAATAAGCACATATACCAGGGTAGAGCTGCCCAGATGTAAAATCATAGCCAGATCAAGTAAAAAAAAAAAAAAGATGTGATTCAGACCTTCCATATATATGTGGAAGGTTAAAGCAAGAAACTTGGGAACAAAAGAAGTTGGAAATGACACTGTGTTGTTCAAAGACTTTCTGCTATTTGCAAGTTCAAGAGTAGAGCGTGTTTTATAATATCAACATGCCAGAATGTGGTCAGGGCAAGAGGGTTGAGTGTAAAGGACATGGAGTTGATATCAACTAACACCAAAGACAAGGATTGTATCAATGAATGTTACAGTCATCCACAACTAAAGCAAGAGTTGATGTTGACAGGATGACACTCAGCTGTGAGAATGAGTTTGCAGAGTAGAGAGGTACCTCCCAGGAGCTTCTAAATTGCAACAGGATAGTTGGGTACAATGAAGCTGGAGCAAATGACAAGGACATTATAGGCAGACAGTCTACAAGGATGGGTCATGTGAGCTTCAAATAACCATGGATTTGAGAAAATGTCTAACACAAATCTAAATGACTACTGGCTTTGCTACCAGTGAATGTCATGGTCTTGGGTGTGTTATTTATATCACTGTGTGGCCCTAGTTTACTTATTTAAAACATGAAAAAGTTTTTTGAAATCTATGCCAAATTCTGTACTTTTAACAATGAAGTTCATTTCACCTTCAGTTTCTAGGTTTGGGGTCAAGCTGGCAGATACTATTAACTGGTTTCTTTTACTTGCTCAATATCCGTGAGTTAAGAAGATTTCATGACTCTCGAAGTTTATCAAAGGTAACTGAATGGTAGATACTTATGCCAGCTCTTTGCTTTACAAAACACTGCTATAAAGTCAGTAATGTCACACTAAGCATCATTCTTAGTTTACAAATAAAACTGGGGTGCACATAGTATTTTCCATAATCCTTTGGGAATCTATTTCAGAAATTGATCAAATATGATTTTAAAAAAGAAATCCAAGGGCCTATAACTACTTATTTGTTTCTAGTTCTTCTAGTATTTTGAGGCTCTTGATGACAATAATAGTAGTAGTAATGATAACAGTTGTTATTTTTATTGTTATTTCAAGTTATGATCCTAAAACTCACAAAAGCATGTGATTTTATATTTGATTCATGTATTCATTACTGAATTTCATTAAAAAGGAAATAAGCCAGATGTAGTGCCCATTCTCCTACCACTTAGAAGGATGATATAAGGGAATTGTTTTGAATTGTTTTGAGTCAGTCAGGCTACATTGAATTCTGGACACTATGGGACTCTGACATTAAAAGAAAAAGAATGGTTATTTAGGAACCAAAGAATTTATGCTCCTAAAATTATTTTGTTTCACTCACTGGTTAAGGATTTTATTGGAATTGTTTAAGGAATTAGTATCTAAATATCCTTGTTCCCCCAAATCAGTAACTTATTGGCTATGAAGTTAGCAAAAGAGAAAATCCTAAAATCAATACATGAGCACGTCTTAGCACCAAGTTACTTCTTGAATCAATAAACACTTTTCACAAAATACTACTATTGTATTTGGTATAACAGTACCAGCAAGTTAAGAAGGCAAATATTTCTGTAAAAATGAAAAAAAAAAATTATGTAAGTGAAAATTCCAAGTGTAGATACTTATAAAAAATGTTGAATATATAAAAGAAGCAAATATTTCTACATAAATTCAAAGTCTGATGATAACTCTCAGATGGATGAAACAGAGATCATTTTGACAAGGCTTTATATTCTGCCTTCAATCTGGTTTTTCAATTACAGTTTCAATGAAAATTGACAACCTTGATGAGATGTTGCTTCCAATGTAAAAATCAGAATAGTTTGAACTACAAAGTAACACCAGCCCTTTGGTTGTAGGTACTCACCAAATTACTTTGTGTGCTGGCCTCTCCCACATCAATTAATACTCAAAACAGTTCCCCACAGGCATGCACAGACATCACTCTAACCTAGGTGAGTCTTCAATGGAGGCTCTCCTCTCAGAGGACTCTAGGCTGCGTCAAGTTGACAATGAAAGCTAGCACTTAGAGAATGGGTTTGGTAAATATAGCCAATATAAGGAAAAATGAAGACACACATTCAAAGGTATAAACACAGGATGGCTTGTGTTAAAAATAAATGTGTTTATAAACTATATCTAGGCACAAAGTAACACCTGATATTTATGATTATTTGTGTCTTCAAAGAAAATGTCTAGTTTGCTTTCTCTAATATAAACTAGGAAATTATGTAGTATAGTTTTCAAAAATCACCCTCTAAAACATTAAACACAGAAGGTTGGGGTTTGAAGAAACTAATGCACAAGCATGAAATATATGGGTGAATGAATTAGATGAAAACAAGGGTCTACCTGGATGCAAATACTCTTAGTAAGTCACAAATTACGCCCATCCCTGGCTTTCTTTCCCACCTTTTATCTTGCTAATGACAGATTCAAGTCAGTTGTCTTTGAATCAGGTTTAATTTGACTTGGATGTGCTTTTCTTTAAACCCAAACTGACACATGACAAGACCCTCCATTACTTGTCCTTCATGTACATAAGTACTCAAGGAATCTAAGAAGAATCCACATATGTCCTTAGTTTCCTGGCCCACACTCACGACTTTAAGTAATTACACCTGTTTATTTTCTCTGCCATAGACTTTCAATGCTGCAGCTACCTTTTAGAAATGTTATATTCCGGAATAAAAACTGAACAAAAATTCCCTTGTCTCCAGCTAATAATTATGCTAAAAAAAATTTCTTTCATTGTTTCCTAAACATGGATGAACCATGTTTCCAAGTGTCAAAGCTGCAATGATTAGTTGATTAGTTGAATGCCTGTTGATTATTTCACATGTGGTTAACTCCACCCTCTTTAGACCATAAACTAGCTGGTAACTGAAACCTCCTTCAAAAATCTTACAGTTTTTATGCAGCTAATGTTCACATCTGTTGAATATCTGTTGCAATAACTCTTCATGTAAACTATATATAGTAATATAGATTACTAGTATAGATACCACCAGGTGGTATGGTTTGGAGTGGAAGAACATTCTCCAAGGGCAATTCACACTAGCCTAAGTGAATGTCAACAGTATCTAGGAAGTAGTTCACTGTATATAGTATAAGACTTCACACCTGATATTTTATTAAGGTGTTAGTGTATATTATGGCATAGAGCTGGGATGCTTGGGTGAATTACAAAATTCACCAAGGTTACAAAAGCTGATTTAAGAAAAATAAATTTATACTTAAAAAGAAACATCACAATTCTATTCTTGTATATAATTGCAGTAATAGTAACAAAAATTAACAGATGCTCAAAGATAGAAGGAAGCAAGATATGGCTATTGGTAGTAATGCAGAATTTTAGGAGATTTTTGAGATATTAATTTGTGGAAGATCTGCTTGAAATCAGCAAAAGGCATGAGGAAAACAAAAGATGAGTAAATGAACTTGTGAAGAGAGAATTCAGTGATGATAAATGTCAGCTAGAAGAGGAGACTGGTTGTCTCAAATGACGCTTAGCAGAGGGGAAATGCTAGAAACTTCAGGGCATCAGCTTCAGGGGTTTTGAAAATGACTAGGTTGTATGCTTCTGAAATTAACTCCTAAATCATCTCATTAGAATCCTTCTACAATTAGACAGTCTAGAGATTGAATGGGGGAAGAGTGGTGTTAGCTTTAGCATCTTTCACATGTTGGTCTAAATAATCTTTCAAGACACTACTATTCCTTGCTACATGAAAAAATAGAACAATTCATGGTAGAACTTCCTGTGGAATAGATTGCAATCAAGACAATAAAAGAAAGATCCTGGAAAATGAACAGGAACCATGACAATAGACACCCTCAAGCAGAAGTTAGTATATGTAATTTTGTGAGACAAATCATGCTTAAATTATGTATCTATGACTTAGAAGGATTTTCCTCTAATACCATCATATTTTTAAATTGTTTCACTTCAAGTGGAAAAATGTTTCTAAAAAAAGAAAAAACTCAAATATTGAAAATAAGCAAAAAAAAGGCTAATTGCATATAAAATATAAATACATATCAAGAGAAATGTGGTACCAAAATGAAACCCAACTACTCAAGAAGTAATCTTAAGGTGGACATTTGCAGAATGGAAACATCATCATTAAAATCACTGCTCATCTGCCTCCCTGAGACAAAATCCTAAGAATAAAAGTCTTAAAGCAGAAGGAAATAAATCCAACCCTAAAGAAAACTTGTTAAAGCTACAAACTCAAAGAACACGTTAATGAACTTTCTCAAAGCTTTGGACTTAATCACCTGAAATTGTTACTTTTAAAAGTTGGTTTATCCAGCCTTTTGGAATGATTGATTTGACTTTTGCCCAGCAATCTTTGTTTCATCAGAAGAATGGAATAAAATGTCCTTTTAGTACTCCATGCATAGCATATTTAAAGACACACATCTCAAGTGAGCATCCAGAGTGGATTTGAATTTTGTTGGAACATAAACAGGGGTCTACTGCTTCAGTATCCCTCTTCCTCTTCAACCTCACAGTATTCAGGAAGCAATCAAGAGTGGCTTCTGGTGCTGCAGGTGAAAGAACTTTATGTGCACCGTTTCTCTCTCCTGTCAGTTAAACTGACAGTTATCGTGGAGAGTTCAGTACAAGTAATGGAAGCTTGAAAGCCATGTAAAAGAATGTAACTACTAAATTCCAGTGGTGAAAAACAAAACAGAAAACACCTCAGGGCTTATTTCATTGTAGAATAAAGTAATAATTTAATATAAAACAATCAAGACAATGAACATATACCCCATCCTATGACTTTTTTTAAAAGTCATCAAAATTAATTATAGAAGTTAAGGTACACCAGTGCAGCCACTTCCAATGTGAACTGTACTAGGTTTGTTCCTGATAAAACAAACTGTGGTAAACTGACCAGTGAGTGGATGATTTGGAAAGGAGAGGTAAAATAAAGGTCACTAGAGGCCCCAGGATTTCTAAGCTCCAAACTCATATATTGAGACTAGCAGTCTCCCTTGATGAAGAGTGCCCAGATGGCAGAGACATCCCTGGTATGTGGTCTTCACAGCTTCTTGACAGGAAACTGCCACCAGGAGGTGACCCCATCAGTCTGAAGGCAGGAAAATTACTATGTGAACCAAGGAAGTACACCACAGTCCCTGAGAAGCAGAGGGCAGAGCCTCAGAAAAAATAAATTTACAGTTGGTGCTTACTCAAAAGAGCTCATACAAAATTTCTTTGGAGTTTGAAGAATGTAAAAGCAATTTGGTTTTCACAGGTAAAACGTGTTATAAAAGGAGAAACCAATTCCCATTAGAAGGAAGAAAGATGTGTATCTAAGTGATGACGCTCTGTGAGCAAGATGTAGCTTGGAATTAATTACAATGTGGAGACACCTTCCTTGCTATACAACAGTAATCCGAAGACAGAAAGGGACAAAGCAACCCAAGCTAATCCAGGTAGGTATTTCTTCAACAAAATTAGCAAACCCAAGTCAAATACATTTCCAAAACATGATTCTCTTGTCAGAAAAAAAATCATGATTAGCAGTTATTTTAGTAACATAATTCTTTTGAAAACCAGACTTAAGAGGCACCAGACTTAAGAGGCGAAGGTCTCCTATTGTCTCCCTCCCCCAAAACGTAATATGGGAAATAAAGCTACTATAAAAATGATGAATTATCACTCCCTCCTGCAGAAAGAACTCATACTTCTGATAATGGTAACCAATTATTAAGGTCAATAGAGGAAGAAATATTAAATGCTCAAATGAATCACATTTAACCTGGGTTTTGCTATTCCCTGTCGATTGATCTCTCCAGTGCTGATATTTCACACATTTTAACTTGTGCTTTCAGAAGGGTCTACCTAGGCACTAGAAGAAACTGTACTACTCAAATGTAGTAAATTGGCATTTAAACCTTAAAATGTAAATAATTAACTGCCGAATTCAAAGTTGCAGTTCAAAGAGGGATTAGTTTGTGTTCAAAAGAGGTATGAAAAGGCATCACTAAAAGCCAAGATTCAGGAGCAAGGGTCAGGAAACAGGAAGTTTTTTGTTTCTTTTTTCCATCAGCCAAGTCTGGAATTCTGTGTAAATCTACATTAGTTTGGAAAACTCTGTTCCCTTGATTGACAGATCTGTTGACATCAACTAAAGACAGCACACACTTGGTGACTGAACATTGAGCAGTTTTCAGTGAAACCATGTCTATGTACTTTCTTTCGCTATTTTGATTTTAAGAAATATGACTGCAATACTTTTTAATCTCTTGTACATGTCAGATAAATACTTGTGAATTGTTGTCTTAGAAGTTAATTTCAGCCAGGTGCTCTGTTTCCTTATAAACCCTCTAGGGGAAGTTAGAATCGATGAGCTCAAAAATCTCATTTTAGCCGAAACTTCATATAAGCTTCAGTGAAAAGAGTAAAGAAAATCTTTTATGTGAGAAGTCTCCAAGAATTCACATCTATAGTGTTCTGAAAAAAACCAAAGCTTTAACCTGAGGTCAGACTACTTCATTTTTCAAAAGCCGTTTTAAATTTGATCCTGCTGTCCTTTTGTTGGCATTTTATCAACGGTCTCTGTTTAAATTCTGAAGAGCAAGGTCATGATGCTAAAAACTCTAAGCCCAAACTCAACTCCAAGATATTCTCAGCACCATTTCTCATTAAAAACAAGGTAATTTGGGGGGGGGGGTTATGATTTTGGCACATGAAGTAAGGGAAAATAAACAAATGTTTAAAATATTTACTTTTGTATGTAAGGTATTCCAGAATTTTAAATTTTCCTTTCTGATATCCTAAGGAAGATGAATGAATACCCCATTCCCAGGGAAGGGGTGTGTGTGTGTGTGTGTGTGTGTGTGTGTGTGTGTGTGTGTGTAGGAGCACCAGAGGACAATGGAGCCTACTTTCAGATGTTTAAGATAAAGCTCACAAGCTCACATTTCAAATCCACAGTAGAAGACAGGGAGTAGGGTGTGCGTGCATGAATTACTCACTTTGATAGCCCGCTAAGCTTGGGAAAGCATTGGCCACTCATTGAAGGGAAATCCAGTACCTTTACCTTGGACCAATAAGCCTACCAAATACAAACACAGACTATGAGGGTAAACCACCTTAAGATCTGTAAGTCAAATCTACAGTTGGACACCTTTGCATGCAGTTTTCATATCTTTTATACCCACCCCCCAAAACACCCTAGAATACCATTTCACTGCACTGTAATTACCAAGAAAGGAAGATAAAAAAGCAATGCCTAGGTGGGCGTGCACTGAGAAGGGTAAAGTCAGCTTCCCGCTGTGCTAGAAATAAACAGAGACTACATACACTACGTTCCTGGGCACAAACCACACAATTCTTTGACTCTTTTGGTGGTTTTCTTTCCCAGATAGAGTGCCTACCTTCCGTGTGGACTGCAGAGACATAGGTCCAATTGTAACGTTTGACTATGTCAAGCATCGCCCTTGCCTGCAAAGTGTCAGAAGGGACCACCCTCAGGAAGTATTTGTACAAAGTTTTGTCGCTCAGGTCTATACTTGTGGCAGAATAGGCGATCTGTGGGATGTCGAACAGCTGGAGAAGATTCTGAACTTGAATGGCCACAGAGCTGGAGCCAGGGCCGATCACTCCAGCAATAGGCTTCTTAGTCCTGCCTGGGGGGAGGGTCTGGCCATCAGGCAGGCAGCGATTCAGCCCATCCTTCTCATCTCGGATGGAAATCAGAGAGTCCCTGATGAACTCGATGCTCTGTTCCAGAGCCACGGAAGAATGCCAGCAGGAGTCCCGGATCTCACTGCCCAGGGTGATGTTGGGCAGGAGCACCGGGTCTGCATTGATCTTATCCAACGTGTGGAACATGGCCTCCACCCTCTGGATACCATACTGTTCTCTGATCTCCCCACACTTCCTCTCAGGTACCTTCTCTGCTGGAGGTTGGTGATGGACTGAGAAGAGGGCTCCAATGATGACATCTCCGTCCATTCTGGCCACGGAGCGCTGAGACGAGGCACCCGCCAGCAATACTTTTCTGTCGGGAATTCTGGGCAAAATGCTCATCTCCCAAAAGATCAGTGGGAAGAAAACCAAGAGGAGCCGGATCATTGTGGCGGAGACGCGGTACACCGCGGGCCAGCCGAGTTCCCACGCCGGTCCTGCCTGCAGGTTCCCAGCGTGAACCACCCAGACGTCCGCGGCTGCCTTTCTACGCTGCTTCGTGCCTTTGACCAACACAGCTGGTTCAATGCTTTCTCTGCCTCCACCACCTCTTCTCTCCTCTCCGCTTCCTCTGGCTGGTCCTCCGCGACCGCTCCCACACCCTGGGGGCGTTCTTAGAGGAAATCAAGTCCCGGTTTTTCACTGGTGCCCGAAGGTGTGTAGATCAGGTGTGCAATGTGCGGCGTGTTAGTGGCCGTGAGCTGGACGCTGATAATGAAAGAGGGAAGTCAATGCCAGGTCATCGGAGGAATTGTGTTTAAACTCTGGGATCTGTGATGTTAACTAACCCTTGTCCCCGTCCAATTGACCTCAACACATTCTTCAGAAACAGCTAGAGAGGCAGCTCTGATCAGGGACGGGAACTGTTGTGCCCTGCTCGCTCGCTACTGGGGTCCTGAGAGGTGCAGAGCCCTGCTGACCCGCCCCCCTCCAGCCTCAGGTCCCTTCTCTGTTCCTCCAAACCTACCAAGCTTTCTCAGGTGATGGGGGCAGCAAGGGGAGGGAGAGGGGAAGAGGGGAGGAGCTAAATCCTTCAACCTAAGAGAACTTTCCCGGATTTGAAAAGACCAACTTTTTTCCCAGAAGAAAATTTGGGAACTCTTTGCAAGGTAGAAGCGCTCTTTTAAAAGCAACGCAAACAATGGAAGCACCTTTTACTTTAACACTTAAGGGTTGAAGAGACCCTGACACACAATTTTAGTAGTAAATGTAAATGCGACAGCTTGTGAAAAAGCCATATGAGTTACTAAGGCAACGTCTGGTAGTCTCCCTGTCTTGGGGTTTGGTATGTTGCACCCCCTAAGAAATGAGGCTTCCAGTAGAAGTAAAATAGATAACTTGTTTTTCGAGATGGGGTTGGAGAGGAGGGGGATATCCTGCATCCGCCTATGTACCGGAACCTTTGTGGCTTTGCATCGCTGTAAGAAATGGAAGAAAGGTAGCTGGGCATAAGGGGGTCGCCTTTGGCACAGCAGCCCGAGCCACTACGCGGTCAGAACCCTGGACAGCGCTCCACGCCCGTGGAGACACCTTTCCTTGCGGCGCCTTCAAAGATGCTGGAAATCCTTGACCTCCCTTCGCTCTTTCTGCCTCTTTCCTTCGCCTTCTACACACACACACACACACACACACACACACACACACACACACACACACACACACACACACACACACACACACTCCCTTTCTATCGCCTCCCTAGTATCTCTCCACCCTCATTCTCTACGCCGAGCTGTTCTGCAGGTTTACACTTCAATCCAACTGCTTTGGGGGTAGAGGCACCTGCGGGGCTGAAGTTGGCTCCCTCTCCCGTCCCTCCCCTTTCTCAAGGTGAGAGTCAAGATGAAAAGGGGGCTGCGGGAGCAGGCTGGGAGTGAAAGCACATGAGGCAGGGCACAAAAGAGAGAGGAATCCAGCCAGACGCCCACCCACCGATCCCCATGGCTTCTCAGACATGCAGGACTAAAAGAGATAAATAAATAAATGAAGATCCTCCTGGATCCAAGAGAAAATCCGATAGATCAGAACACTACCTTCCTTTGGGGGTGGGCTTCACCGCGGGAAGAGATCTACTCACCTGACCCAGTTTGGGGTATGTACTCAAGACCTACCTGAGTCCGGGTAGACAGAGCTATTGGTCCCCAGGTCAGAGGACTGCAGCCGCCCTCGGTGGTTCGCAGACACCTCAGCTCCAATCCAGACGGTGCAAGGATGCGATCTGGGCTGTACACTAGTGCCCTCTTTCTTCAGCACTATTTTACCGCAAGGGAGAAAAAAAAAGAAAAAAAAAAAAGAAAAAAGAAACCGGGGGAGGGAGGCAAACTCAAAAAAAAAAGCAGGTCACCCAAGGTTTGTCTGATATCTAATATATAAAAAACCAGTCATTTGATAAGGGAGGAGAAGCTAAAGAAATGCAGAAGCTATTATTTTCCCCACGGCTGAACTGTCTGAGAGGCTTTAAAGAGGCCATCAGACACATGGATATTCAGTAATATCTGGTCAGAGGAATGAGGGGCTCAATGGGCTGGTTTGGGGTGATTATTTTTCTTTGCATTTATTTCAGGGACTCACATTTTTTTCCTCTCTAGAAATGAGATCCATACTCAGAAAAGCAATGTGTGCAGTATGTGTATATATCTAGGGAGAAGGTTCTGTTGGCAGGTCGCAAAGAAGATGGGAAGAGATTCCATGGGGGTGGGACATGGGAAAGGAAGAACATACACATCCTAAAACAGGATGAGCCAAATGTGGAGTGGCAAGCCACACCCACCTTTTCCAGGTCAAGATGTATCTAAATTGAGAACAAGAGGTCACATGAAGACACTGGAGTGAAAAACACTTATCCGAATTCCTCCCAGACTGCCAGCACCTTCCCGACAGGTCTCACAGTGTCGCCTCTTACTGCATGAAAACTGGAAGTTAAATCACATTCCTCTGGGGACAGGGTGGCTGAACAGAATGAGTCCTGGCTTTTTCAGAGGTAAAAACAAATGACATGGAGCCTTTCTACACTTAATTAAAGCTCTTTGGAGCAGAAACCAACCTGTGTCAGGGCTCTTGATCATCGCCTTGTTCTCCTCATCTTGGTATTAGGAAAGCTGTCCTGTCAGGACCAAGGGGATGAGCCATATGGGGCTGTGTATATCTTCAACTGTGTGTTCTGTCAGAAGTTGGGAAGGGAAATGCCTCCAGTCAAGAACAGAAGGTCTTCCTGTTCTGGTTTTTGTTTTTTATTTCCCTCAAGTGTCAGACATTTCTGAACTATTTTCTTAGGCAACCTAAAAAGGATTTCCCTGCCCCCCCCAAAGAATGAACTGAAGCAAGTATGTACTCTACAGATTAAAAGGTCTCAGTACTTACTTCTGGGAGGGAACCACATATTTACTCAAGGGAAAGAGGAACACATAAGTTTCAGTCTTCATATACAGGGTAAACTTATTCTGTTTGAATTTTCAGAAGAGCAAGCTAAAGGTATTCATAGTGCCCATAGTATCTCACATCCTCTAAAAGCCATTTGAGCTTAAATTTTAGATCATGTCATTCTGGCTTCATAATCTCTAAACATGATTTTTTCTGAGCTTTTTCTCAGTTATTGCATTCCATATACAAATTAGTAACTATGTGTACTGGCTAATTTTGTGTCAACTTGACACAAGCTAGAATTATCAGAGAGGAGGGAGACTCAATTGAGAAAATGCCTTCATAAGATTGGGTTGTAGGCATGGCTGTAAGGCATTTTCTTAATTAGTGAATGATAGGGGAGGGCCCAGACCATTGTGGGTGCTGCCACTCTTGGGCTGGTGGCCCTGGGTTCTATAAGAAAGTAGGCTGAGCAAGCCATGAGGGGCAAGCCAGTAAGCAGCATTCCTCCATGGCCTCTGTATCAGCTGCTGCCTCCAGGTTCTTGCCCTGCTTGAGTTCCTGTCTTAACTCTCTTTGGTGGTGAACTGTGGTGCAGAAGCATATGCTGAATAAATCCTTTCCTTCCAAGTTGCTTTGGGCATGGTGTTTCATCACAGAATAGTAACCCTAACAAAGATACTGTGATTTCCCTCCAAATAAAAGAAAGCAATGTCCTTGCAGTCCACAATTATCTTCAGTATGTACTCCTTGAAGGTCAAAGTCTTTGATGTATCATATTTCTATCATTTAGAAGACTGTCTACCACTGAAGGAATAATACTGTGGGGGTTAAAGATTTATTTCAAATGCAGCATCTTGAAATTATCAATTAAATTTTCTTTTTAATTGTATTTTATATTAACTAGATTTTCAAAACCAATATTATTTTATGCTGCTAATAAATCACAGATTTTATAGATATATAAAATATACAAATATGTATATATAATATACAACCTTATCCACTTGCTAAAGGTACATGAATTGAAAAGTACCAAGAGTATTAATATTTATTCAGTACTGATAGGGTAGTATATTGAACTTAACACATGATTTGTTAGTAGTATACCAAAATGCCACCAGTTTTGCTTCAGAGCTCTACTTAATCTAAGATGTAGTAGTCATCAGACAAAAGATTATCTGATAAGTAGCCTAAGATAGATCTCAGGACTCCACACAGTTGTATATGCCTGCAGTTTCAGGGCTGGAAGGCTGAAAGAGGAGTTGCCGTGAGTTTGAAGTCAGCTTGGGCAGCATAGTGAGTTCTAGACGTGCCTGGAATACATACAGAGTGCCTCTGTGTGTTGGTTACTTTCCTGTTGCTGTGATAAAATGCCATGACCAGGGCAACTTATAGAAGGGAGAGTTTATTTGGGCCTGTGCTTCCAGAGGATAAGAGGTCATCATAAGGGGAGGTATGGCAGCAGGCAGCAGACACTGAAGCAGGAGCAGGAAGCTGAGAATTCACATTTTTCCCATTTCGATACTTCAGCAAGCATGAAGCAGAAAGAGCAAAACGGAAGTAGGAAGAGGCTATATACTATACTCTCAAAGCCCTCCCCCAGTGACAAGGGGAGGCCTCTAGCAGGGCCTCACCCCCTAAACTTCCTTGTGGTGGTTTGAGTAAGAATGCCCCCCCCCAATAAGCTCATATATTTAAATGCTTAGTCATCAAGGAGTAGCACTATTGAGGAGGATTACAAAGATTGGGAGGTGTGACCTGGTTGGACTCTCTGTCTCTCTCTTCCCCTCTCCATCTCTCTGTCTGTCTGTCTGTCTCTATCTCTATCTCTCTCTCTTTCTCTCTCCCTCTCTCTTTCTCTCTGCTTGTGGATCAGGGTGTAGTTCTCAGATACCGTTCCAATGCCATGTTTGCCGCCATGTCCTGATGACAACAGACTGACCCTCTGAAACCATAAGCAAACCCTCAATGACTGCCGTATATACATCTAAGAGTTGCTGTGGTCATGGTGTCACTTCACAGCAACAGAGCAGTGACTAAGACAGTCTTAACCAGTGCCACCAACTGGAGACCAAGCATTTAAGCGGGTGAGCCTATGGTGGAAATTTATCATTCAAACCACCATACCCTGTCTCAAAAAAAAAAAAAAGGTAGTCCATATGATGCTGTAAAAATAAATACAACATAATAATATTCATCATGTGAATATATGGTAACAAAGCAAATATTGCCCACATAATTACTCCCTGCTTCATTATTAGTAATGCATAATTATCATTGAATTCTTCCATAAAAGATACTATGGAGGAATAAGTCTAGATTATAAATAAAGGATGTTAAGAGTTTCCCATAAAATCTGTTGGAAATTCAAATCCTTCAAACAAGAAATATAAGAAAGAGGAAAAGCAATGAACAAGTTAAGTGTGTATTGGAAATTATAGTGGGCTCTAGTGGGCATTTTGAAAATTAACATTTACACAGTCATTGGAATATGGAAGTGAAGTATACACAAGAGATAATAAACTCATTACTAAAGAGATAGCACTGACTGAAAATAGAAATGGGATCAAAGAAGGTCTTTGTAGAAAATTCATTTGTGGAAAATTGATATGTAATGTATTACTAAGGGAATATAACGGATGTTCAAGGTAGAGCAATGTCACACTCTGATATTTTTCATAATATCATGCTTTTTCATAAACTATCTTACTCTGTGGACAATTGACTTAATATAACATTTCTTACATTCCTACATTTAATTCATGAGCATAGCAGGATAATTCAGGTCCCAGTGAAATTTTTCAGTTTATTTATTCAATTTGGTTATCTACTCCAGTTAAATTGAGGAGTAAATTGCTGTATCAAGACTGAGCTTTATGCTCTGAACCATACAGAAAAACAATTATAAGATAAAACTTTATCCTTCAAAACATAAAACCATTTTGATAAAATGTGATTGAGGAGCTGGAGAGATGATTCAGTGGATAAGAATACCTTCAGTTTCTGCAGAGGACCTGGGTTCAGTTCCCAGCACCCACGTGGCAGCTCACAACCATCTGTAACTCCATTTCTGGGAGATCCATTGCCCTCTGTGGCCTCTAAAGGCAACAGACACGTGCATGATACACAGACATTCATGCAGGCAAACATTCACATACAAAAAATAAAAATAAACATATTTTGAAAAATAAACTGCAGTTGATTAACAATGCTATATATTCTATTGTTTTATTAGTGTGATTAATTAGATAAGAACAATACATAGAAATAAGATGGAAAGCATCAGCCACCATATGCAGTTAGAAAACATCAAGGAACTGTGTGCTCTTGCAGATGGACTAGGAGACATGTGTTTGGACACATTTTGTTCTTCCACAACAGTCAAAACACTACTTTTTGAAGTTCTGAAATATGATTAAGGAGAATAAAGCAACCACAATTATTCTAGAAGCACAATAGTGACTGCGATTACTGTGTGTTATATTCCCTATGGTATTACCATGTCCAATTAATGTTATATGCTTATTTATTGAACAAATGAATGGCTATATTGTTTTTAAACATGAAAATGATTATTTTCTGTTAGTGACTTTCTCTATGATTTAAGTTGCATTACCACATCTCTTATTCTTCATTTAACATAGGGAGAATGATTTTTTTTGTTCCTATCTCAAGTGTAAACAGATAGTCCAATTATCATTTAAACGCTCTAAAACTGTATTTACACTGCAGATGTTATGACATTTAAATCACTGAAATATTATTCAAACTTGACAAAAATCTTTTTATTTACTCTCCTCCATAAGTTAACCAATAATAAGCAAAATTTTAAAACTTATAAATGAAAAAAGAAGATAGTAAATGTCACATAACTTTAATCTGATGTTGTTATATAACTCAAAAATGCCATTTGAAAACATTCTTAGAATTGTTATGACATGAGTAAGATAGAAATGTTATAATAGCCTTAGATATAGGACAATTGGGACACCAAGAATCTGAGACACCCTTACCTGAGCTAAGAGAGAAAATTAGAGGTAGGGCTACATCACACTGCCTTTAATCCAAATTCATAAGAACTATGTAATAAAAAACCACTTGTACCAACTGTACTATGTGATACTTATTTTCATATTTCCTTAATCTTTGAACTCATCTTCTCTACTTATCAGAAGCTTAAGTAATAAAGAATACGACTGTGAATTGCTTTCCTTTGGGCCTTTCATCTGTTGAGGGCATAAACATTACAGGTGAATGTTCTATTTGCTTAAAATAGCCATCTTTTATAACAGTTCTAATAAAGGCAGTAACCTACTTGCACAATCTCACAGCCAACTTTTGAACAATTAGCAAGAAAAGTATCTAAATTTTCAGGTACAATAAATACCATCATTAGAAAAGGTCTTGTTTTACAACTTCATCTACACAATACATTAAAACGTTGTCTCTGAGAGAACAACACTGTGTCATGTCCCCACTTTAGCAGAAATCAACATGGTTGTTCTTTCAACACATCACTAAAACGGTGATCTACTTAAAATACCATCATTCTCCTTTCAGTAACTTGGCTCAAAACCTGCAATACGTCCCAGTTTTCAATACTAGAATACCCAAGTTGCTCAACCTGACACCCAAAGTCATTTGACTGTGGAAGTCTCACAGAAGGAAACCATGTAACTACATATTTTCTAAGGAGGAGAAAACAGATAGGGGGCCAGTCAGCAAAAGAAAACTCTGGCTTCCATATGCCCAAACATGTATAAGGAGTTGTCAACAATAAGCACATAGTGTTTTTTTGTTGTTGTTGCTATTAATGATGGTTCATTTTTTATTTTACTGGGTTTTTTAAGAACTTTGCACATGCACAGAGTGAATACTGACTACTCTTACCTCCTGCCTCCCTACCATCCCTATCCACCCACCACTCCAGATACAAATACCTCTCTCAAATTGGTGTCTATTCATTTTGTTTTGTGACCTGCCAGGGTTTTCTGTGGGACCATGAGTCTGGAGCTATCTATTAGAAATTTGGGGTGTCAGTAGAGGGTATATAACTAAAGACAGCGACTCCTCCTTGCAGCACCCAGTAGATCAGGGGTAAAAGGTAGGACCATGTGTGAGCCCTTCCCTGTTTGTCAACTGACTATTGATAGAGCTGATCTTGTTGATAGTGCCGATAACTACAGCTGATGTGAATTAATGATTGCAATAGATATATGGATCTTGGAAATGGTATTTCCTAGTCTTCCACTGTATCTTCAAGCTTTTATAAATGTCCTGTGCCCTTCCCTGCAATGTTCCCTAAACCTGAGAGAGGGGAGTATAAAAGACTTGTTTAGGGCCGAGCAGACATCCATAACTTTTTTTCTGCATCTGGAGTAGCTATGGGTCTGTACTCACCACTGTTTCTTGTAAGAAACAGTGATTTAGGATAGAGACATGTTTTTTTATGGGTATAAGAAGGTATTAAGAATGCAGCTGGCTATCATGTCAATTCTGCTAACCACCAGAAATATGCTCCTCACACAGGCTTACTACCTTCCCAGGTCTGTGTTGTTGTCATCCCAGGTTTACAGTATCAGATATTGCCCCACCAGCCTGGCCCTCATGAAATGGATCTTTAATCCACCCAGAAACAGTAGGATAGACACTGCCCTGCCTCCCCCCCACAGTCAAGCTTCTAGTGTATAGATGGGCATGTCTTGCTTTTCAAGTGGTTTTTTCATACTCTCGTTATCCAGGTTTATCCTCACCCTATCCTACATCTCTATCTCCTCAATCCCCAGCTTCCCTTCCTGCACATACCTTCTCATTCACAGTATTCCTGTCTCCACTTTCTTCTTATGTATTTTTTACTTCCCCCTTTCCTAGTGTAACCCCTTCCCCTTCCTTTTTTTCTGACTTGCATATGTATTTCATGTTAGACATACCATACTAAAGAGTTGAAGCTAGGAGCCTCACATAAGATAGAACAAAGGCCGTTTGTCATTTTGAGCCTTGGTTACTTCACTTAGAATATTTTTTTTCAATTCTATCCATTTCCCTGAATTTTTCATCATTTAATTTGTATCTATAGCTAATTAATATTTCATTATGTATATATATACCTGTGGTGGTTTGAAGGAAAATGGCCCCCAAGGGGAGTGGCACTATTGGGAGGTTTGGCCTTGTTGGAGGAAGTGTAGAGGTGGGCTATGAGGTCTCTTTTGCTCAAAGCTTCCCTCAGTGTGACAGTCAGTTGATTTCCTGTTGCCTGAAAGATATAGGACTCTCAGCTATTCCTCCAGCATCATGTCTCCCTGCATGCCACCATTCTCTTTGCCATGATGATAATGGAACAAACCTCTGAAACTGTAAGCCACCACCTCAATTAAATGTTTCCCTTATAAGAGTTGCCATGATCATGGTGTCTCTTCACAGAAATAGAACACCCTAACTATGACAGTATCACATCTTCCTTATCCATTCTTATCTATTCTTCAGTTGTTAGTCATTTGGGCTATTGCTATTTCCTAACTATTGTGAATAGGGTAGCAATGGATAGATGTGCAAGTATCCCTGTAATAGTAAACTCCTCTGAGTGAATACCCAGGAGTGGTACGCTTGGGTCATATAGTAGTTTTATTTTCAGTACTTGGAAAAATCTCCAGATTGATTTCCAAGGTGGCTACACTGGTTTACATTTTCACTAACAATGTTTGAGGGTTCCATTTCCCTGCATGCCAACCAACATTTATTGTTATTAATGTTCTTGATGATAGCCATTCCAGATGGGGTTAGATATAATCTTAAATTGGTTTTAATGTGTGTTTCCCTAATAGCTGAGGGTGTTGAAATTTTTTAAGTTTTCTAGCTGTTTGTATTTCTTCTTTTGAGAACTTTCTGTTTAGATCTGTAGGACTACAGAATGAGAACTACTCAATTTTTAATTGAGTTGCTCCTTTTATGTTTGGTCTTTAGTTTCTCGAATACTTGGTATATTCTACATAATAATCCTTTATGGGATATATGGCTGACAAAGATTGTCTCTCTTTTTATGGGCTTCCTCTTCACTTGACAGATGCCTTTAAATACATAGAAGTTTTTTTTTAATTTCACTAAATTCTATTTGTCTATTGTTGGTTTTGTTTCCTCTGCTACTGGAATCTTGTTTAAAAAAATTATTACCTATACCTATATGTTGAAGCATACCCCCCACTTTTTCTGCTAGCAGTCTGAAGGATGGCTATGGGATTTTAATCAGAATTGCACTGAATCTATAAACTGCTTTTGATAGTGCAGCCATTTTCAGAAAATCAGTTCTAGTTCATCAGCGTGGGATGTCTTTACATCTTCTGGAGCCTTCTTCAATATCTTTCTTTAATGTCCTAAAATTTTCATTGTAGAGGTATTCCATTTCCTTGTTTACATTTATTCTTATTTTAGTTTTTCCACAAATTTATCATTCATTGGTATTAACAAAGGTTACTTATTCGTGTGAAACATGCTTTTAAAAAATTTTTGCTGGGCAGTGATGGCATGTGCCTTTAATTCCAGCACTTGGGAAGCAGAGGCTGGCATATCTCTATGAGTTTGAGGTGAGTCTGGTCTACAAAGCCAGGAGAGCCAGGATTACACAGAGAAACCCTGTCTCAAAAAAAAAGCCAAAAACTAACTGAATTAATTAATTAATAATAATTTTTTAAAGTTTCTTGGGTATTTGTGAATTGATTCTTTTTTTTTTTTTTTTTTTTTTTTTTTTTTTGGTTTTTCGAGACAGGGTTTCTCTGTGTAGCTTTGCGCCTTTCCTGGGACTCACTTGGTAGCCCAAGCTGGCCTCGAACTCACAGAGATCCGCCTGGCTCTGCCTCCCGAGTGCTGGGATTAAAGGCGTGCGCCACCACTGCCCGGCGTGAATTGATTCTTAATTAAAGCCATTCATTGATAAAATTTCATTACGATTCTCTACTCATGCTTTGTCTAATCAAACAATACATGCATTTCCCTTGCTTCAGTACACACCTTTACTACATAAAAACACACATTCTTTTTTCATGTCTTTTATATGTACTTTATCATCTTCAAAATCCATTTTAAATCCAACTTATTCATGAAAACTTCCAGTTCCAGAAAAACTTTTAAAAAGGTTTTTATTAAGTATTTTTAAATGACATTATACCATAAATAAACACTTACTAAGTTTGAAAAGCAAATACTTCACCTAATATCATTCACAATTATTGTTCTTACTTTCAAAAGAATGACCTGTTCCAACTATGTGGCCATTACTGAGTACTTTACAATATTATTGAAAATAACAAACTGCAATTTATCATTTTATTATCATTACTCATGGAAATTTTTCATCTTTTGAGTGTAGATTTAATTTCATAAAAGTGAAAAACTGTCCTGAAAACTCAAAAATAATGGAAAATAAGCAAGATATTTGGAAAGAAGGAACTGTCTTGCCTATGATTGAATCTTCTGAATTTAAAATTAGACCCAGAGCTCAGTAACTATTGATACAGTGAATAAATTTGGGGTCAAAAATGAGTTGTGATTCTGAGGAAATAGTATTTCTTTGGCTTTATAGGCAATTCAGAAGGACAGCCCCAATTCACTTGAGCAATTGTAGTATCACAGGCTTTCAGAAAAACAACAATCTCACACACATAAAAACATGACTTTCTTTAAACGTCTCAGCATTTTTGGCTACATTTATGCATGGGTAGCCTTTGAAGGTTATTTCAGAAATGCTTATTAAAATTTAGAGCCATTTTCTGCTGTTCTATCTGGTTTGTTGTTAAATAGCATGCAAGGCACTGGAAGCTAAAAAGGCTATATTGAAATTATACCAAAATATCAAGTTATTCCCTTCAGAAAGCAGTATAACAGATTATTTCATCTTTAGTCTTTCCTAAAATCGGTATAATAAATATTCACTGATTTCCTAAAATGTTGTGATAAATAAGCATTTATTGATAAACATAAAGAATAAAAGCTTACAGGTCACAGTGCTATCTGCACCTATGCTACTCACCATCTAAGGCTGCTGGTTACTCCTTTCGCTGAGAAAGAGTTCTACTGAGTACTAAAGACACCATAGTGACAAAGATATTGATTTAGTGGAACCTGGAAAAATTCAGAAACTTGGAGTCTGATAAGAAGCCTTTTCTGGTACATATCTTTCTACAACAGTGTAGAAACAGCCATATCAAGGAACCAAAATTTAGGAACAAAGACGGATTACTTAAATGAAAGTGAGGATAAGCCAATGAGGAGATAGTCCACGCAGAGGAACCATCATGGTCCGTGAGTAAAAGAGAGTGCTGTGTTTTAACTGAAATATTAATGGTTTGCAAATCCAATCCAGAGACTCGCAGAGGATTTTACTTTGAGAGAGAAATCCAATGAAGGGAGTTATATAAACAATGCAAAGGTTTTTTGAGACGGCATCAAAGCTGCTCAAAACCTGAAGTGGGTAAGAACGTTGTTGAGATGTTGAGGTTGACAAAAGTAAACTGTGCAGTATGAGAAGCAAGTGCCGGCAAAAGGCTGTTGTACTGTGAGTCTTCCAGGAGAAAACAGAGAGCAACGTCTCTGTGATCGTGTGGCTGTAAGATATAAAATGACATTGCAGACACAAATGATACTAATCATAAAATAAAAAGTATAGGCCAGACTTCATCAAAATTACAAACATCTGTTCTTCAAAAAAAAATACCACAGAAAATGAAAATGCAAACAACGTATGGAATCATTTGTGACAGATGCAGACGTTGAACATAAACAATAAAAGGATGGGTGGACCACACGCAGAACTCCTACGATAAATTGACAATTCGCCCAGTTATTTCAAATGTCAGAAGGCTTGAACAGCCACTTCATAAAAATAATATGCAAATCCTCAGGCACTACATGAGATGATACTAAACATGATGGGGTCATCAAAGAAAGTTCAAGGAGACACTGAGTTACAGACATGAACACAATAGAATTATGAAGATTTTGAAGATTGAAAACACCAGGTGGTAAGAAGAATAGGAAGAAAATTCAAATACCAACAATAACTGAAAGAAAGATTGAACAGTTCAACAGATCTGGGAAAAGGATCGTTTCTCACGAACATGCCTATCCTAGCTTCATACAATCCCAGTTTTAGATATTTACCAAAATAAAACAAAAACACATGTTCACAGAAAGACTCATAATAGTGTTCAGCAGGCTAACTCATAACTAACAATTGGAAACAACACAAATACTTCTCATGAAACAAACAGGCAAACAAGTTGTGGCATCTTCAATTAACAAAAACAACTTGACCATAAAAATTACAGATTCGTGCTACAACTTGGGTGAATCTCAACAGCATTATTTTGAATAAAGGATGAACAGAATACACGGTATTTATTTCAAAGACAGTAGCACTTATATATGCTAATACAAATCAGAAGATTGGCTGTCTTTGGGTAAGTCTGGAGAGGTAACTGTGATGGAGTAAGACAAAAGTTTTGGAATGGTAGAAATATTCCATTACTTGGTGGATTGTTTCACAGGTATGTCTTCAAAATTCTTGGAAGGTATGTTTAAGATCTGTGTATTCTATTGCATATGCATAAATAAATAAACAAATAAATAAATAAGTATATTAAAAAATTAACATTGGGGTGGCAAGATGTCTCTGTGGTTAGGAGCACTTAACTCCTCTTGCAGAGGATCCAGGTTCAGTTTCCTGCACACACATATGCTCACAGGAGCCTGTAAGCCTGTAAGAAGTTCTGACTCCTTCTTCTGTCCTCTTCCATCCTTTTCCACTCCCTCTGCCTTCTGTGGGCTCTTGCATACAAACAGTACACATAAACTTGCAAAGTCTCAGACCAAAACACAAATAAATACTGAATAAATAAACCTTTATTTTTTTAAAAAAAATCATGTAAAACTGAAGTTTTCTAATCAGTACAAGAGCTCCATAAACACAATTAGACCCTTGATAAAAATGTGTTATATCGAAAAAGTTGGACCGTCATTCTGAGAACAATGAGAGGTAAGACATTCAAAATCTAACTCTGCAATGTAAGGAGTTGATTTGTGGTTCTCTTTGAGAACACTGTGAAGTTGTGTTGTCTGCATCTCTCTCCACTTCAGCTGGTGGTTTCACTTTTCCTCTTGGTTCTGAAGCTGCACTGACATGTCTATTTTCATATCACCTTGCAGGGATAATTACCTTGCAAGTGGTTTGATGAGTCAAAGTTTTAGTCTCACTCTGAAGGGCCTAAATAAAGCACTTCTTTATTGATGCATATGATATACAAATAGCAGGTTTTGTTGGCTTCTGAGTTCCTCCCTAACACTGGGAAACATAGTATCTGTATCATTAATTGGCTGATGCACCAACATCTTACCACAGCAGAAATATTAGGCACAAAATTAAATTAAATCAAGAAAAAGTGAATAATTTGATCTATCTGTGTGAATTAACCAGATGCATTACAGTTCAGTTTGCTTTCATTATAAATTACATGTATTTTCCTTCTTTTTTTTTCCAAGACAGGGTTTCTCTGTGTAGTTTTGGTGCCTGTCCTGGATCTCACTCTGTAGACCAGGTTGGCCTTGAACTCACAGAGATCCACCTGCCTCTGCCTCCCAAGTGCTGGGATTAAAAGCATGCGCCATCACCGCCCAGCAGGTAAATTACGTGTATTTTATTTTATATGTGTCCTTTCTAAAACTCACTAGGGATATTTCAATAATGATTATTATAAAAATATTTCCTGAAAAAAGTTGCAAAGTTACATTTATTATCAAAGCATTAAAAACAACTCTTAAATCCATAAATGTTCACAATGGACAAATACTAACAGGAATTCTTTCATATTGCATCTATCTATTTATTTTTTATTTTTTATCATGAACATGGATGGAATTAAAGTCTTTAGAACCCCTTTAAATAGCCTCAGCATTAGAAATTAATATATTTTCCTGAAGAATCTAAAAGATGTTATTCTCCATGTTCTATCACACACTCACACACACACACACACACACACACACAAAAAAAAAAAAAAAAAAAAAAAAAAAAAAAAAACAGAGACAAATATAATGGAAAGGACTCAAAACAAAATAGCTCCAGATTTATGGCTAAGGGGTGCCTGTGCCCGATATAATAGTAGGACTTAAATAGTAGGAGTAATATCTAGGACATACCAAACTATAAATGAGAAAGGTAAAGCTCAAAATAATATGTAGCCTCGCTCTTAGATGGGAGAACCAAATGAAAAAGGCTTAAAAATGATTCAAAGCAAATTATTTGAGTGTCACTTGATATTGTGAAGTCATTCATTCATTCAGTAAATGCTGAGCACCTACTATACTAAAAATACCAGGCTAGATGTGAAATATAGTATAAAATTGTGGACAAGTGCATAGCTTTAAGAGAAGATGAACATTTATTATTTGAAAATTAAGTAAATGCTTTAATAGAAAATAGAAATGAATAAGTAATTTTGTCTAGGTTAGGAGAACCAAGTGATCTTTCATAGTATGACATTCCAGCTGGACTTTTTAGGAGATTCATTAATTTCCCAGTCTGCCATAGCCAATTCCTATAAACCCAGTGAACGGTAACGACAGAAATGTATTTTATCACAGTAATGAAGCTCATAAGTCAGAAATGAAGTGTTTCTAGGCCCAGTTCCTCCTGAAGGTTCCAAGGGAGAATCCATGCCAGGTCTCCCGCCTCATTTCTGATGACTAAGTCTGGTAGATGCGGCTTTCCATCTCTACCACTGTGTTGGCATCATCTCCTCTCTGTCCTTGCCGTAGCTCTGCTCTTACAGGCACATTTATCACTGGGTGGAAGGATTACCTAACTCAGGATAATGTCCCCAACCCCTTCCTTTTATCTACACAGTATGCATTTTTCCAAACAAGATCACATTCATTTATCTGGATAGGTTCCTCTCCTAGGTTGTATGTAACTACATTCTCCAACACATTCTAGAGACAAATAAGATTTTATAAGCTGGAAAAGTTGGAAAGGGTTAAGTAATAAAAGCAAATGCTACTGCACAGATGTTGAGAAAGCATGCAAAGTATAATATTATTACGAAGAGCCTGGAAAGGGGGTAAGAGGTAAGGATTAAGCAGCAGCTTGGAAACAGAAACACCCTAAAAGTCAAACCAAGAGGATCTTAAATAAGCCAAAAACACTTCGGCTGGAAATATCTACAAAACAATTTGGAGTAGAGAAGAGATGGAGAGATGGGTAAGGCTGACAGACTTTGAACAGAGGTTGGCAATTTTTTTCTGCAAAGGGCCAGATTGTAAGTAATTTAGGCTTATGAACCATACTATCTCTGTCACTATTCCTCAACTTTGCTATTGAAGTGAGAAAGCAGACATAGACAACATGGAAATTAGGACCTGTGGATACATCCTTATGTTTAAGTGTGGACATGAAAACTTGAGTTTCATATAATTCTAGACAAAATAGTATTCTTTTTTATTTGTATTGAAAAAATACTTCTATACAATATATTCTGATCATGGTTTTCCTTTCCCCAGCTCCTCCCAGGTCCTCCCCAGTCATCCAAATCCACAGCCTTTTTTTCTCTCTTATTAGAAAAATGACAGGCATTGAAAAAATAAAGTAAAATGAAATAAAACTACGATAAGACAAAACAAAGAAAAAGAAGCCAAAGAAAAAACAGTAAAACCACATACAGACTCATAGACACACACATTTGTACACAGAGAAACTCTATAAAAACACAAAATCAGAAACCACGATATATAAGTAAAAAAGACTGAAGCTAAAAAATACAACAAAACCAAACAAAAACAAAAAACCTCCAAAAATACCCATTGAGTTTATTTTCTGTTGGCCAACCACTGCTGGTCATGGGACCTGCATTTTAAGTTACACAGCTATTTTTTTCCTCTTTTTTTTCTCATTTTTCTTTATTAAGAAATTTTCTACTCACTCCACATGCTATCCACAGACACCCTCCCTCCTCCCACCCCCCAGCCCTCTTTCCCAAGCCACCCTACATCCCCACATCCTCCAAATCGAGGTTTTCCATGGGGAGTCAGCAAAGCCCAGCACACTGAGCCTAGGCAGGTCCAAGCCCCTTCCCACTGCACCAAGACTGTGCAAGACTGTGTCACACCACAGGCACCGGATTCCAGAAGCCTACCCATAGACCAGGACAGATCCCGATCCCCCTGCCTGGGTGCCCCCCAAACAGTTAGAGCCAAACAACCGTCTTCCGTATCCAGAGGGCCTAGTCCAGTCCCATGGGGGCTCCACAGCCACCAGTCCACAGTTCATGGGCTTCCACTAGTGTGGCCGGTCATCTCTGCACGTCCTCCCATCATGATCTCGACGTCCCTCGCCCGCAGTATCTCTCCTCTTTCTCATCAATTGGATTCCTGGAGCTCAGCCTGGTGCCTGGCCATGGATCTCTGCATCTGCCTCCATCTGTCACTGGACAAAGGCTCTATGATGACAGCTAGGTTATTCGCTAGACTGGTCACCAGAGTAGACCGGTCCAGGCACCCTCTGGACCACTGCCAGCAGACCAAGGTGGGGTCAACCTTGTGGATTCCTGAGAGCCTCCCCAGCACCCTGCCTCTTCCTATTCCCATGATGTCCTCAACTATCATGGTATCTTCCTCCCTGCCCTCCACTCTGTCCCTGTTCCAGCTTGACCCTTCCATTTCCCTATGTTCTCATCCCCTACTCCTCGCCCTCTGCCATCCCCCCCCCCAGTCCACTCATGTAGATCTCATCCACTTCTCCTTCACAGGATCATCCATGTGTCCCTCCTAGGGTCTTTCCCTGTTAGCTAGCCTCTCTGGAGTTGTGGGTTGCAGTCTAGCCATCCCTTCCCTCCCATTTAGTACCCAGTATGAGTGAGTACATACTATGTTTGTCCTTCTAAGTCTGGGTTACCTCACTCAAGATGATATTTTCTAGATCCATCCACTTGCCTGCAAATGTCATGATATCATTGTTTTTTACTGCTGAGTAGTACTCCATTGTGTATATGTGCCATATTTTCTTTATCCATTCTTCAGTTGAGGGGCAAGAGCACATAGTTAAGGCAAGCAATAGAAGAGCCAGAGATTTGGAATGAAAAGCAGGTAAAGAGTTCCTTTGGGAGAAAAAAATGCACCGAAAAGCACCCACAAGAACTGGGAATTTAGAAAATTGTTTCTAACCAGGGCAGGATACATGCTTAAGAGAAGAACTTCAAATAATCTAGAATTTCACCTTTGACTAAGGTGTAAGCTTTGCAGAAATAGGAAGTAAAGGCTGAGACAGCATTGTGTGGTAAAGTTGCCTGCATGCCCCTACAAAGTGAACTCTCAAAGGCAAGGAGAAATTCATTTCTTTTCCACTTTTTCTTCCTCCCTTCTCTTCTGTTTTTTTCTTTTCTTCTATTTTTTTCTTCCTTTCTTTTTTGAATTGTTGTTTTCCATTCCACCATTAAAGAATTCTACCAAAATAACTGAACATAAACTAAAGAAACATTATGACATACATAAATAATACAGCTGCTATAAAATGTTCTGGAAAAGTGTCACTAAAAAGTGGGGAGCTATAAGCCACTAGCAACCACTAGACTGAACCCCAAGCAAGAACTTGGAAGCATCCAACTTTCAGAAGTAGCATGTTATCATATTTAATGTGTCAGATTCACAATAGAAATCACAACACTATAGAAAAAAAGAAAGTATGGCCTGATTACAGGAGAGTAAATAGAAAGTACCCTGAAAAGCACACTCACTGGACTTACTAGACAAAAATGTTACAATGACTTTTAAACACGTTTAAAGAACTAAGCAAACAAGATTAAAGAAATTAGAACAACACTGTCTCAAAAAAAGGAAATTGTTACACAGATTACAAAAGCGAACCAAAGAAATCTGGTTCCCAAAGAATGTATAACTGAAACTTTAAAAAACAATCACAAGAGAGTTTCATTGCAGGTTGAATAGGTAGTATAAACCATCAAGAAACTTCTAGATAAATTACTTGAAATGATGAGGTCTTAGGAATACAAAGTAAAACTAAATACTAGCAAACAGTGGTTCATAGACTTACTGGATTCCACCCAATGCATAATCTTGTAAATAATTAGCAATAGATAGAGGAGAGGTAAAGAATCATAAGGAGAAAGCTAGGATCCATCCCATGAAACAAAACTAACAGCCAATAGTCAAGACAACGAAATGATCCTGAAGGAAACAAAATGGAAACAAAACATCATTCACAAAGAATCTTTGAGATATTAGCAACCAGTTTCTTAAAGGAGCTGAAGCTGCTCCAAAACAGAGGAATGACATGGTTCAAAGGACAGAATGGAGACAAAACACATCACAGGGATGTTTTAATCACTGGGGTGGGAGGCATAAATGCTGAAAAGTAAAACATATTGCTAAAAGGAATTAAATCTAAACCAATCAGAGAGACACCCATGTTTCTATATAATGTAACCCTAAACAATATACAGATTCAATGGGATCACTATCAAAATCCAACAGACTTCTTTTTCTTCTCAAGTAAAAATGGAAAGACAAAAAAAAAAATTGAAAAATAATTAAAAAGGGTTCCAAAGTGCAGAATAAAGTATTTTAAAAAAATATGAATTTCCCCAGGGCAAAACTTCACACAAGATTATGCTGTGCAGAGCTATGGAGTGATGGCTTAAAGACAGGCTTCAGAGTTAGTGGAATAGACTCAAGAATCGAGAAATAAGTCCAAATGCCTGTTACTAACTGATTTTCCGAAACAACACCAAGAAGAAATATGTCTGTCCAACAGTACTGAGATAGCTGAATGCCCTTCCCAAAAGATGAAACTGGATCACCCACTTCACAGCGAACATAAAATCCGTTCCAATGGATCAGTGACTTGAACACAAGGGTAAAACTATAAAGCAAGAGAGAAAACATAGGGATAAGTCTTCATCACCTTGGACTTCACACTGGATTCTTAGAAATAAGGACGCAAACGCCATGAATAATGAAATAAAAATAGAGAAATCTGACTTGATTAATGCTAGAAATTTGTGAGCATTGATACACAACCACCTAGAGAATTATAGAAAACATTGATCAATTACATATCTAATTCGAATATTTTATTTTAAACTATCTTAAGGACCCATAACTCAACAATAAGACAAAGCAGCTGTCAAAAAGTAGGCAGAGAGAGAATCTGAGTAGACATTCCTTAAAAAAAAAAAAAAAAAAGACACTCCAATGGCCAAAAAGCACACGGAAAATTTTCAAACCAAGTAGTCATGAGTGACATGCAAAATTTAAACTATAAGATACTACTTCGTGTCCTAGAAGATAGTTTTTATCAAATGACAAATAACAACTATTAGTGAAAATGTGGTGAACTGGGAACCTCCCAGAATTGCTGGCAAGAATGTAAAGCAGTGTAGCCACTATGGAAAGCAATCTGGCAGGTGCTCAAGAAGTTAAACATAAAATTACCATATGACCCAGCCATTCCACTACTAGGAAAATATCCAAAAGAATTGAAAATATCAGCATGAATATTCATAGCACAGCTATTCACAGTAGCAATTCCTTTCCCTTCCTCCTGCCCCCAAAGCAAAAAAAGACACAACAAAAAAGAAGAAAATGAAACCATAAGAGATAAACACAGGTTCTATTGCTAAACCTGATCAACTAATAGCCAGCAATATTCTTAAAACAATACAAGGTCAGTGATCGTGGTTGATTACATTCTTGAATCCTAGCAGAAGGCCTAAAGGAGTTGATGAAGTTGGTCACACACACACACACACACACACACACACACACACACACACACAAAAGCTGAAATATTACTGAAGCATAGGCAGCTGGATAGGGGAACTTAAAAGGCAGAGCAAAGATCTAGTTGAGGGTGTGGGTCTGTGCAAGCTGTGGCACTATTCCCCATGTTAACAACCCAAGTGGAAATTCTGGCAAAGAAAATGGTAAGAATGGCAACTAGATAGAATAGGGGCATAAATAAATAGCCATATTCCTGAAGCCTCCCAGGGCACCCAGGAGCTGATACAAAGATGGAAACTCAAATTCAGATTCAAATCTTTAGCAAAGATTAAAAGATTAAGCACACAATTGATCATTTAAAATGATTATCGGTATATTTTAAAGTTTTGAAGGGAGGAAAGAGACCCTTGACAAGAATTAAACTTTGTTAAAACTTAGGAATATACAGGAAAACACACACCTCCCAAAAGCTTAGGCATATAAGACTTGACTAAGATTAGAGATGGTCCAAAAGAATGGAAAAGATAGTAACTATCCTGAGCCTCACATGGGCAGAAATGGTGTTCAGTTACTGAGGGGAGGAGCATGGGAAAAGACCTTCTCAAAGGCATGGATGTCTAGGGTGTGCTGAAAGCTAGGGTGAAGTAGGCATATAGACAAAAATGCTCCTTTATTCCATGTCTTCCCATAATCACCAAGCAACAGTGATCCTCAGTCAGCAATATGAAGGCTGTGGTAGCCTGTTAGCCACCCAGATGCATCCAATTTAGCTATATGAACTCAGCCTTCTGGTAAGAAAACAATACTATTTCTATTTCCTGGGCTCTTTCATTTTATTTATTTATTTCCGTATTTTTGAAACAAGATCTGCCTGTGTAGCCCAGCTGACATGGACTTCTCAGTAGTTTTCCTGCCTCCTCCTCACCATGTGGTGGAATCACAGGCATACGCCACTACACTTGGCTTCTACCATTAGTATATATGTAAGGTTAAGTGTTCAGTGAAGAATTACTAAAAACACAAGCCTATTCCATAAAAAAAAAAATTGATTTTGTTTTTTTAAATGGCCTGATGTCTAGAGATAAGGTGGAAAACATATGGAGGTATTTCGTGAGTTAAAACTTTTAACACTAATAGTTTAATGACTAACACATGAAAAGTGCTTGTCCAGGGGTGGAAGATGTTCATGAAGTATGGAAAAGTTCAGTGAAGAGACAGAAAGTATGAAACAAAATGGAAACAGACTAGAAAATCAAATAACCAACATGATGTGTAATCACTTCTTTGCCTTCTCGGAGTTATTTTTGAGGTTTCTAGAACTAACTCTTGACGATTCTCAAATACCCACATGGTCCTGAAAGTGGCCCGGTTGGAAGATGCAAACCCTTTGAGAATGGGGCCGAGTAGGAGATTCTTGGGACATTCGAGGTTTGCCCTTGAGAATGATTATAGTTCCTTCTCTTCTTCCTCTTCCTCTTTCTCTTCAGGCTTTGTCAGTTTAATACAAAATGGACTCCTATCATGATACTCTGTCTTACCTAAGGCCCACAACAATCACTCATGGGTTGACACCTCCAAAACCATGGGCTGTAAAACAACTCTTTTCTCTTTAAAAGTTCATTGTACCAGGTATTTTGTTATAGTAATATAAAGCTAGAAAGAGTCCTACTAAAAACAGGTAAGAATTTTAAAATGTGGGGACACAGTGGGAACACTGGAGCACTTGCTTAGCTAGGATGCACAAAGCCCAGGGTTCAAACCATATTGCCAAAAAAAAATTGAATTCAGAAAGAAATGAGACCATCACCATGAATGACAAATGTTTTATTAAAGTTCTCAGGATTGAAACAACGCCTAGCAGAGGATGAACCCTAGCAAAGGATTTTGGATAAAATGAGTCAGCCATAGACTACTTGAGGGAGAATGGAAAAGGACGTTTATTAGTAAACATACACGATGAGAAGAGCCTTCCAGAAGGAACAGACTATATTTGAGGGCAAAGTGCTTCACCAACTGGGAAAGAAGAGTGGCTTAGGAGAAAGGAGGACTCAGACTGGGGATAAAAATCAAAGAGATTTCACGTGGTTAGGTAGGCTCGCAGGTACTGCCTGCTGTTTCCCCAAATCCCTGAACAGCACAATTGGGTTTTGTGTGGTTGTTTTCAGGATTCTCAAGCCTCAGTTTTATCAAGTCCTGATAGCGTGCTCCAGGGTACATAAAACAAAAGGAATGAAAGTCTCCAAGGAACCGAGGAACTGCAACTGGCTGTATTTTCCCTGTGCGTGGAAATTTGCTCTGCTTTGTTTTCGCCAATTACACATTTAAACATAGAAACAACCCGCTAAAGAAAGGAGCATCAGTAGCTATATTGTTCTTAATGACTCGTTACTAAGTATTTTCAGTTCTTAATTTGGGGTCAGGTCCTTGTGTAATTATTGATTTCACACTGGAGTTCTTCAATCGCATACCCATGCGGCATCCACGCTATTTAAAACTGTTATCCCATAAGCTACTTTCACAGCATTCTAATAATATTGGTAAATCTATCTATCTATCTATCTATCTATCTCTATCTTGACATAAGGCATTATCATAAAGCATAATCTGTGTTAGATCATTAAAAGCAAATTCTCACCCATTTGTTCATTAAAAACCCATTTATTTAAAACCTACTTTTACATGTAGTCCAAGCTGTTTTCCAATAATCAATGACTATCAAACCGTTCTCTTGGTTGTAAGTCGTTGAACTTAGTGAACTAGAAATAGCGAGCAAGTCGGCATTTAACTCCAAACAAAAGCAGTAGCTCAGCCTGACTCTCTGAATTAGATTACATACTGAGTAACCCCGCATGCATTGCTCTCCTTCAAAAGAAGAAAGGAAAGGAAAGGCCAGATTGCTTGTGATTTCATTAATAATCCTGACATTCAATCGCAAAATTGAAGCCATGACAAAAATCCTGCATTGTCCCCTCCAACTTAAAAAAAAAATGGGCAGTTTGTGACTGGTGATAGATTTATTACTCTAATCTAAATGGTGCTGGGTTTAATATCTCTCTTTCCTTTATTCAGCTTCAGGATATTGATCACTACCTCCTCTGCATGACTGGTGGCCAGAGTGTTGTCTATAGCAGCCTCTTTGGGGGGCTTCCAGGGGAAAGCTCTGTCAGCTGTTATTAATGAAAACCATATTTTTGAGAAAATGTTAGTGACACCTTGATAACAAATCTAAACCTATGATTGATGAAAAACAAGCATAGAAAAACAATACATGTTCCATAGAATAATGATTTCTCCAAGATTGATTTTCTTGAGTGTTTAATGATTACTAATATCCTTCTCACCACACTAATTCCCTTGAATGCTACAGGCCTGGATGCTGGGCTCTCACTTAGCCTGCACTTATTTTCAATAATAAGCTGCTTTTAACACAAATTTTCCATTTTGGAGTCCCTAACTAAAAATGACGTAATCTGTACACACTTACATATACATGCCATGAAAACTATGCATTTGAAATACAAACATCATAATAATCATACATATTATAATAGGTCATAGGTGAATTCATTGAATTATAATATAAAATTTCTGCCATAAGTCAGTCAAATCTTCCCTCAATTTTTTTATTTCTGTAGAACTACTGTTTTACATGCATCACATAAAATAATCTATAATTTTTTTAGGCATTTTAGTTGTTATAGCAGTCTGGTTATATTTTTAAATAATACTATAAAGCTAAAATTTTGAGTTTCCAATCTGATTCAAAAAACCATATATCCTGATCCAAACATAGATGAAGACTGTAGTTCTAAAGTCAAGAGATACTTGTTTTCCACACATTTCCCCTTGTCTTTGCCAATTCTCTATGCTTATTCTTCCATTATTAAAAATGCCTGAACCATCTAAAGAAATGGAGAAAATATACTAGGATTGCAGCTTAGGGCTGAGTCTAAGAGATAACCTAATTCTATGTACCAAGAAGTTATTGAAATTTGTGTGTTAATTGGAGTGTGATTCTTACAGTCCCATTCTGCTATTGTTTCTTAGACATACAGTCTGCATAGAAAACACAAGAAAAGGGTAAGAGATAATGTGGGTATATCTGAGTCTCCAACTAAAAAGCTGTCAGAATAACTCCAAATTTAATCACCATTGACTCCTAACAACTTTGCTTCCCATAATATAACTATCGACCATTGCAGGATACAAGAATTAATTAGAGTATCCCGCACAAGGAGCATCTATACTGGGAGAGCAGAGAAAAAGCTTACAGCATAATAAATGTTCTCTGAGTTCATTGGGTGACTTGACTTTATGATACCAAAGGATCAAGGACTCAGAGGATAAGTGGAAACCATTCAGGAAAGTCTATTTCAACCCTCTTACACAAATCACAACCTTCCTGTCATTGTCTAGTCTCTAGATGAAGAGCTGCAAGCAATCAACAATGGCTGAGAGAGAGAGAATTAGTCTTCCCCAGGGGGGATTCCCTCCCCATGGCCAGTTAGCTATAAAATACCAAATGGTCATCCTCAGAAACATATACATGCACATAATGAAAGGTCTCATCAGATTGTTTTTATGATTGTTCATTTTTATATATGTAACAATGATTGTTTAAAAGAAGTTGTGAATTTGGGAAAGAACAGGATGGGGATGGATGTGGGAGAGGTACAAAAAGAGGAGAGGAATGGAGAAATTTTTGCTATTAGATTTAATTAAATAAAAATAAATCTTAAAATACTTACTAAATAATTTATTATCAAGTTATTGAATACATAGTTCCTATGCTTGAAGATACATATTCCATTTAAAATGAGATAAAGGTATGAAGTCTACTAAAAATAGAACCGATCAAGTTTTATTAACCTTTAGAGTTAGAAGTAAAAGAAATATATAAAAAGAATCTTATAATTTAGACATCTGTCTTTGCAGTAAAACATTGGGAGAAATCACTGTATGTCTCTAATTCCTACTTTAAAAATAATTTGCTCTTCAGATAATTTCCGTAAAGTCTTCTGGAATGGTTAACAACAGTTTTACATCATTTGTATTGTCATTAAAACTAAATTGAGTCTGTAGTGATGATGAAAAGAACAATAGGGTTAGTAATTCATTATTATAATATAGTTTTAGGTCAAGTTTTCCACATCCTATTGAGTGTTTATATTTATACCCTACATGTTCCCAACAAGCTGCACTCTTTCGTCTTCAGATTTACTTTGTAGAACAATGAAGTCACCTGTTCCTATGTCTTGATAGCTTAGAAGTCTTCCATTCACAATACATTCTAGCCATGAAACCAGGCTTTATCTCCTTTTATTATGCTGATTAAACGTAATAGACATCCACAGGTATAATTTCTAGAACACAGTGTTCTCCCTCTCTACCCAAGGGAGCTATCCCAGTTGTCTCATTCCTTCATAGTCTACTCCAGTTATTGCAGCTAAAAGTAAATGGTTGTTCTCTGATTGGGGATTTTATCTTTTTAGGGAAAAATGAAATACATGTTTGTTGATATAAGTTCAAGCTGCTTTGTTTCCCATAGGTATTTGGAGGCAGATATTTCTCAATGTTATTATTCTCAGGCTAAATTTGATGATATTTCAAAAATATAATTGGAATTTTCTTTCTGTTACCACTAAGGAATCATTAGGTTATATATCACAGACTAAATGAGCTCATTTAAAAGAAAAGCTCCAGTCTTCTACTTATTGTTATTCTCAAAGTGGTTGCTAAATGATGTTTTTCTTTTTGTATGCTCAATACATAAATGACATAGATTCAAACTCCTTTTTGTGTGCTCAATACACGAATGACATATACTCAAAATTTTCTGTTTCTTACCTGGCATCTTAACCAACCAAACACAATAAACTGTAATCATAATGCTGCAGATATGAGAAGAGTTGTCACTTAGACAGTGTTCATTTTCCTTCATCTTTTATCACATCTCTGAAAACATTCTTGTCATTTCCTGTATCCTTGATTAACAAATGCTTGATCCTGGGGCTGTTCCTCACACAAGCAGCTGGATACTTTGAACTTCATTTACCAATGTAGACACATTTCCTCTAGTTCCTTGGACTCAGCTTGGATTCTCACACCACTCTGATGACATTAGTTACATTGGATGCCCTCCTCTAGCCACGACCATATTTCTTACATTTTTCTAAAAACACGTGACTATTTTTTTTAAAAATCCAACATTACTATGCAAATATAAATGGTAGTTGATATCATCATCATCATCATTATCATTAATTCAATCATAAATACTGAGTGTACATATATGCCAGGCACTTTTATAAGATTGGGATTCAACAGTGAACAAATTACATAAAAATCTCTAGTTGGAAAGAAACAGAAAGTAAGCACTAAGCATAATAATGAAGTATATAAAATGTCAGAATGCCATTGGGAAAAACAGCCCTGCAGGTAAGAGAACTAAAGAGTGAGATAAGGACTAGAGAGTGGGAGGCAATTTGAAATCAGTGGGCTTTCTTGAGAGGGTGACATTAGAACAGAGACCTTTTGGAGATAAGGGAACTTGCCTTGAGAATGTATGTGTGGGGTACCCTGCAGTGGGAACCTACACTGAAAAGTCCTGTGGTTTTGAGGGTCCTCATATGGTAGAAAACAAACCAGGACATCATCATGTCTGGAGTAGAGTCAATGAAGGAGAGAGCAGCAGGAGCAGGAACAGGAAGGAATCCCGGAATTAGCCGATATAAGCCATGTAGCCCAGTGAAACAGGCTTTCTTTTGTATAACATGAAAAGATATTGAAAACTTTTTGTGCAGTAGAGAGACACAATCTGACTTACAGCTTAATAGGATGAGTCTGGCTGTTTGGGGAAGAATGTGCTATGGGGCGACAAGAATGGAAACAGTGATAATATTTAAGAGACTGTTGAAATAACCCAAAGAAAACATAATTGTGGCTAAGTCAGAACTGGCTGGCAGCTAAAGGTAATGAGACTGATCAGACACTGCATGCATGCTATGAATAGAGAGGCTGGATAATCTTCGGAAGGAGTGAATGTGGGGTAGACGTTGACAAATTAATAATGAGGATGACTCCAAGATTTTTGGCTTGACAAGGAATTTTTGGAAGAATGTAACTGTCAGTAATGTTCCTTGTTGGTGGGGTTATTGCTGTGGAATAATCCATTTGTACACTATGAAGATTTATCAATGTGATTGATTTAATAAAGAAGCTGACTGGCCAATAGCTGAACAGAATAAAGTTAGGCAGGAAAGCCAAATTGAGAAAGCTGGGAAGGAGAAGGGCAGAGTCAGAGGAGTCATCAGCCAGATGCAGAGGGAGGAGGAGATGAACTTGGCATGCTAATAAAGGTACTGCAACATGGCAGAACATAAATAAGGAATATGCATTAGCTTAAAATATAAGAGCTAGTTAGTAACAAACCTGAGCAATTGGCCGAGCATATATAATTAATATAAGTCTCTGAGTGATTATTTGGGACCAGTGGTTGGGACAAGAAACGTACATTTACAGATTATTTTAATTGACTCATTTCCAGGTCTCGAATAAATTTTAATTCATCTTTAGTTTGCTTCTCATCTTCAATGTAACAAGGCAAAAGCAATTCTTTAAACACATTTTTTAAATGTACTTAAGTTGGATGTTCCAGGATGCCAGAAGGGAAGGAACAGAAGCCCCATCAAAGCCCACCTTCTGTTTTACCCGGAATCCTAATGGTCATGACTTTTCTGTCTTTTTTCCTTTTGAGTTTGCTTTGCTTTTTATTGTTAGTTGGTTGGTTGGGTTGGGCTGAGTTTGGGTTTGAGACAGGGCTCTTTGTGTATGCCAGGCTAATTTATCCTCCTCCCTCCCAAGTTAGATTACAGACTTGTACCATCATGATTTTAGAACTTCTTTTTAAAAGCCCAAATTGTATCACAACATTCATGACCTAAAAACATATGTCTTTCAATCTGATACCAGTTAACAGGTTTGTTCACAATTCAGACTAGTGGAAGAAATGCAGAAAGATACAGATAGAAAGATCCCATTCAACTGTTGTTTAAAAATCAATAACTGGAGAGTCATGGAAGCTAGAGCATTGCCTAGAGTTATTAGGATCACTGGGATAAGAAATGACACTAGGAATCAGGTCTCCTGACTCCTAGATCAGTGTTTGATATAAATAGATAAAAATTTCCCACGAGCCCTGTATGGGATAATTCTGCATGCTAAAGACAAGAATGTACTTCAATCTTATAGCTGAAAATCAAACTAGGTATGAAGATATACTCTTATAATCTAGGACTTGACAAACGGAGCCCAGTGGATCATTAGCATAAACTACATTGTGTGCTCAAGGCCAGCATGAACTATATAGCAAGAACCTCCCCCCCACACACACATCCAAAGTGGTGGGGGGCAAAGAAGAAAAGACAAAAAAATAATGAGGCAATCAGACTGGAAGGTACTTCATCCGTGTGTGTATTCTTATCTTAATTAGCACAAGGACTTCTCCAAAATTTTTAACTTCTTTAATGCATTTATCTTTGAGCCTCTTTTAACAGCCATTCCCAAAATTCTCTTCTCTGAACAGGAGACAAAGTTTCTGCCGTTGAACCTAGAAGAGCTTTTCCAATTTCACTGCCTCTCTCTATACCACTTGGGATCAACTCCACATTGTACCATTCCTTCTCATCTACGCCATGCCTCACTCTCCTGCAAACAAGTTACTTCATCCCTACTTAAACTCTTCAAGTAAAAGTCATCAATAGCCCCTACAAGACCCAGGGCTATTTTAGTGCCTGCTCACTTGAAAGCTCCCCAGCATTTAATTGATTGCTGAGGCTTAATGCTTTCTGGGTTTCCTATCCTACTATTCAGCCCACATTTCTTAGTTTCCCCTTCAACTCCTGATCTTTAATTAGTGAAGTTTCCCAAGGTTCTAATTGTAGTCCTCATGATTTTGTGCTACACTACTTATGTCTGAATTATCTTTTCATTTCTCCTAATTTCAATTCATAATATCTCATCTTCGACATGGAAGTTACTTCTATCCCCAGTCCTATGTGGTTACCCAGTAGTAACCACATTCACAAGCACATACACCTCTGCATGGCCCCAAGTGGAACCACTTTTCCCTGCACAATGTATCGCCTGTTTGCCTTACATGAAAGTTGTTATTTAAATGTGAAATGTCTCCCCCACAATCACGTGTTCGAACACTTGGGTGTTGTAGGATATTATTTTAAGTTATGTTACATTTGTTTATGCCATGGAACATTTGTTTAATGATGCAAAGATGTGTTCCATTCTTTTATGTTGCATTTATTTAACTCTGTGAAGCTGTGTTACTTTGCCTGTCTAAAACACCTGATGGTCTAATACAGAGCTGAACAGCCAAAAGCACGGCAGGAGAAAGGATAGGTGGGGCTGGCAGGCAGAGAGAATAAGTAGAAAGAGAAATCTGGGAGGAAAAGAAAGAAGAAGCAAGAGAACAAAGAGAAGAGGGTGCTAGGGGCTAGCCACCCAACTACACAGCTAGACACAGAGTAAGCGTGAAAGTAAAATATATAGAAGTAAGAAAAGGAAAAAGCCCAGAGGCAAAAGGTAAATTTATTTGGGAGGTAGGAAGTGGGCACCCAAAAGAGCAAAGAGCCAAAGAGTAAACACAACAACAGCACTTGGGTCTTAGCTGAGATGACTGTCTGGGCAAGTCATGAAGGCTTTAGGAGCTGGAGGAAGTGAGTCAGAGGAGGGGACAGGTCCTAAGGTTTTATAGTCCAGCCCCACTTCTTGACTCTCTCTAGTTCCTGACTGTTAAATGCTATGTGACCAGCTGGCTTCTGACTCCTGCTGCCCTGCCTTCCCTGCCACGATGGAATGTATTCCTTCACACTGTAAAAAACAGGTACTCTCCCTTACGTTGCTTTCTCAGGGTAATTTATCACAGCAACAAGAAGAGGAGCTTTAAAAGGCTTCAGTTGCTACCCCTCAGTGGCTCCCATGCCCTCCACTGCTTATGATGTTTTGGTCCCTATCCTTCCCATATCTAAGTTCACTGACTGCAAAGATGTCCCAAAGTTCCCTCTTTCTGCAGACTCTCTTAAATGGTTCCATCTTTCATTGACTGGCTGGGATGATCTGGGAAATAATATGATTTTTATGCTCTCCAATTTTGATAGTTCTCTGTCTCTGTAATTGATAGTGAAATAAATTCCAAATGCCTCATCATGAGTTTCCTATAACCCGATAGTCGTGCTCCCACTGTGTTTTATTTCTTGTGTGGGACTCACGATCTCTTCATGCTCAATTGGCATTCCACCTGAGTCCCATGGCCTGAAATTTCCCCAAGTAATACAACTGGCTTCACAGCTCCAGGCTTTCTGTGTTTAGGAGGCTCTTCATCTAGGACACATGATCTCCCTGTTTACTGGGAATATTCTTAGTAATCCTTCAATCCCAATTAACATTGCCTCTATGAATCAATCTCTAAAGGTCCCAGCAAATTCTCTCCTTTGTGCCTTCACAATGTTGTTATTTTATCATAATGCATCAAAAGTTCATTAAACTGCTCAACGTGTTTATCTTTCCTTACTAGTGAGGAGACTGGTAATGATACTGTCCCCTCCAAATCTGTGTTCCCCTCATTTTGTGCAATGTGTACAGAATTGTACACACAATTCTGGAAAGGATTTACTAAACAGAATTTATCATGTAGGGAGCAAAAAAAAAAAAAAAAAAAAAGCAGGGAGAGGGCTTGGGGACACAGGATACCTAACTCCAAATAAATAAAGATGTAATGTATTGTAATGATGCATTAACACATCAGCAGCTATGAGGGCATATTTCAGAGACAGAGGTGGGAATGCAAATGCCCTGCCTGTATCCTGTAGGTTGCTTTCAGACTGCTAGTGCTTACCATGTTCCCACTTCCAATCATTTTCCTTTGCATTGTATTATCACTCAGTTAGCAGAGTATGAAATGCTTCACAAAATTTGATCTTGTAGGTTTTAACCTCTTCAGTGTGATTTAAAACCTCTTTCCAGACAGCAGAACCTCTTATAACAAGTAATCAGGATCTCCACCAAGACAGAGCATGTTTATCCAAAATGTGAATGATAACCATTTTCCTCTGAAAGTTGATCTCAAATAACAAGGCACCCACATTTCCTCAAGAAATTGAAGGATATTAAATAGCAGATACAAAGTTAGATTAAATTAGGAAACTTATCAACATTGAGAATTTGATATTTTCTACAAATGACTGATGTTAGCAAGTTAAAAGCTCTGAAATAACAGATAACAATGAAACTTTTTTGTTTTTTTTTTTTGAAAGTATGCTTCTCTTTAGTTAGAATAAAAGTCTATGACACAAAAAAACTATATGTAAGATATACTTACATCATAAAAAATGTATTTTCTTTTTTGAGACAGGGTCTCACCATGTAGTCCTGGCTGTCTTGGAACTTGCTATATAGACCAGAATAGCCTCAAACTAACAGGGATCCAACTGCATCTTCCTTCTGAGTTCTGGGATTAAAGGTGTACACCACCATGTTCAATCAAATGTATGGATTTTCCATCATTCATTTAGAAATTTTAAATTTACAGAGGACTATATTGACTTGGTAGTCACTACAGAAATATTCCATCAAATCACCTTTACACTTGCATCATAAAAGAAAATAGGAGGAGAATGAAAAGTCCTAAAGAATAAAATGGTCTTTAAAGCAGAGACAATCAATCTGTGGTATTTCCTAAATGCACATCTGTATTCAAAGTGACTGAAAACATATTCATAAATATTCTGTTCCACACAAGGAGGTGTGTCTTTGTAATCAGAGTAATGATCACTGATACTTGGGTTTTAAGTAGTTGATTAAATATTTCATTTCTGCCAACATATCCATTATAAATAACCTCCTATAATGAGATAAATTTATGCTTTTTAGGTTAATTGCAATATATTTTATTCAAATGAAAAGAAACTGAATAACTATTATGCACAGGAGAGAATACACATCAAAGCAATAGAATTCCTTGATTATTTTTTTTCTTTTTTGAGAATAGGGAAATTATCACCTCATACACCCCCTTGTAAAGTATGGAAAACCTTATTTGTTCTAGATATTTGGGCTGAGAAACCATTCTGTTATATTATTTGGCTAAGTTTTTGTACATGAATAATTTCTCTTCAAAGAATCAAAGTATAGGTTAAGAATGTGGCTCCATTTATAGAGTGATTTCCTAGCTATACAGTACCCCAGGTTCAACCTCCACTACTACATATACCAAATATTGTGGTATATGTCTTTAAACCCAACAGATGGGAAATAGAGGCACAAAGGTCAGAAGTTCAAGTCCATTCTTAGGTACATCAAGAGTTTGAGGCCAGCCTGATCTACATGAGTCTTTGTCTTTAAAAACAGCAGGGGGGGGATCAACATATAATGAAATATATGATAGCTATTTTACTTCAAATAAGTAATTTTTAAGATTGAAAAAATTTAGTTACATATATGTGAGGGAGAGTATGTGCACCTATGAGTTCAAGGGCCTGCTTAGTCCAGAAGAAGGCATAGGCCTCCAGGAGCTGGAGTTACAGGTGGTTGTGAGCTACTCAGCCTGGATTCTAGGAACTAGACTCACATCCTCTGCAAGAGCAGTATATACTCTTAACCACTGAGCCATCTCTCCAGCCACTTTAGATCATTTTTTAAATGAGAGCTGTTGAAACTTCTCCAAATATCACTCTGCAGTTCTGGATTTCTTGGGCTATCTACCCATTGGAAATCAAGAGAAGTAAATTCACTTGAGGTGCAGAAGAAAATAATTCTGGAAAATAGATAATTGTCTTCCTTTCATCCCAAGGGTATCAGGCATGGTCCTTTATTATTTCTGTTTCTTGTGTACATTGTCTTTCAGGTGGTCTTGGTCAGATTCATATTGATTGCATAGTTCTTAGAGTGTGGTTCCCCAACTGTGATTCTCTTCTTGGTCCTCATGACTTTCTGTTTTACCAGTTGTCACTGAGGTTTGACATCATCTGAGAATTTCCTAGAATTGTGTATTTTTTGGAATTCATACTCAAGAGATTTTAGAAATAATAGGAAGGGGATACAGCCGCTGGTCTTTTAGGAGACACACCAGCTAATGATGTGTAGCCGACTAGATACATATTCATGTTTACATGTGTGAGTGCACAGGTATTCCCATTTATACTTCTCAATACCATTGAAATATCCCTGTGGGTGTCTCCACAGTTATTTCAAACTTAACATCATGTCAAGAAAACTCAGCTCTCTCTTCCAGATTTCGTTTTTAGCATATGACACTGCCATTGGCCAACTCACCCTAGTTAAAAACTTATGTCATTCTTGACTCCTCCTTCTAGGACAATATCCTGTCAACTTTGCTTCCCAAAAGTATTCTCAATCCTCCCACTTCTCTCCCACCATCTTCGAAATTTCTTTCTAGCTATTTTTCCTTCTTTTCTCCTCTGATTCATTTTTAAAATGACAGTCATAATGATTTTTTAATTCAAATAATATCATTCTCTGATATAAAACATTGTACTATCTTTGGGTTGTTCATGGAATAAAACTCAGTTGTCATTCCATTCCCATGTCAAGCCATGATCTGGCTTCTCCATACTCTTTTTTAATTTACAAGACTATCCCAATCACCACTGTTTTTCCAATATGCCCCAAACTTCTCTCATCTACAATTATTTCTCTTGCAATTTCCTATCTTTAAAATAGTCTGTCCTCTAGTCTTAGTGGTTGGTTTATTCTTATATCTCAATAATTCATTAAAATGATAATTCAAGAAAAACCATTCCCTAACACTCTTCTTAAAATTATTTCACTGCTATTAGAAAGATTCTTTACAAGACAGTTCAGCATGAGGATCATGCTCTGTAACTCCCCTTCCTTCTGTGTTTATGTGCTTGTTGTTATACACATTTAATATATTCTTAGAGATAATTTTTTTGCTTATGTTTATGTGTAGCATGTGTATGATATGCATGTTCACATGTGTATGGATACATGTGTATGTGCATGCATTTGGTTGCCATGGATTGTCATCAAATGTCTTCCCTGACCCCTCTCTATCTTACACAGTGAAATGGGTCTCTCAGTGAAACTGGAGCTTGCTTTTACAACTAGTCTGCCTCAGAGTTGCTTGCTTCAGGGGTTCCCTGTATCTATCTCTCGTGTACTAGGATTACAGTCAGGCTATCATGCCCTCCCAGCTTTTATTTATGTGGGTTCTAAGGATCCAAATTCCAGTCCTTTCGCTTACACTGCAAGCATTTTACTTAGTCAACTATCTTTAAAAGTAACTTTTAAATGAACTAGATGGCAAGAATTTTGGTTTTAGCTCTTCAGTGTAGCATTAAATATATAAATATATTATAATTGACTTGAAACTTTAGGATAAAAGAGATAAATCGTTTTATGTACAAATTTTGCCCAAACAGAGCCAATAAAATATGTGCATTTGTGCATGTATGTATGTGTGTGTGCATATGCATATTGTATATACATATATATGTGGGTCTACATTTATGAGCATAAGAACAACACTAAGTGAACTAGGAAGTTTTTTCCAAAGGAGAAGACCATTTCTCCCATTCCCAGCATTCCTTAGTTGCCTGTAGTTCTTCCCTAGAGAAAGGAAGAGCCTGCTCTATTGGTTGTCTAGTAACGAGCGGTCAGCCCTGAAATCATATACATACCAGTAACTTCATATGTACTGTACTTGTTGTTTTTCACTCTTTGGCTCCTTTGCTCTTTGGGGGCCTACCACCCAGCACCCAAATTATCCACACTCAGTCTTATTCTTTCTTATGAATGCCCAGCCTTAGTTGGCTTGTTTCTTGCCAGCTTTTTTTAACTTAAATTATCCCACCTATCTTTTGCCTCTGGGCTTTTGTCTTTCTCTATATATCTTTCTTTACTTCTTATTCCATGGCTTGCTGTGTAGCTGGGTGGCTGGCCCCTGATATCTTCCTCTCCTTCTCTTTTCACTTGTTCCTTGATTTCCCCTTTCCAGAGTTCTCCTGCTATTTATTACCTCTGCCTGTCAGCCCTATCTATCCTTTCTCCTGCTTTGCTATTGGCCATTCAGGGCTCTATTAGATCAATCAGGTGTTTTAGACAGGCAAAGTAACACAGCTTCATGGAGTTAAACAAATGCAATATAAAAGAATGCAACACACCTTTGTATCATTAAACAAATATTCCACAGCATAAACAAATATAACACATCTTTAACTAATATTCCACAACATTTCCCCCTTTTTGTCTAAATAAAAATGAAAGGTTTTAACTTTAACATAGTAAAACTGTATACAAAAACAGCAGTTATCAAGTAAGAATTACATTTACAATATTCAGTCTATTTGTATTTAGCAAATTCAGAGAAAATATTCCATTGTCTATCTTATCTTAAGGATTCCAAAGTTTTATACCTAATTTACTTTCTATCATAACTAAGGAAAAATTAACTCTAATTATTTAGTCTTTAACTCCATTGAAGACCCCACAGAAGGATGTAATATTACCTAACAACAGAGTCATCTTGCTGCCTAGACAGTCACTCAAAGTTCCCCTGCAACATTAGGGCATTCATCTTCAGCCTACAGGTCTAGAGTTTCTGGCAGACTTTTCAGTGAGGCAGAAAATTTGAAGGACTGTCTGGCCTTGTACTGGCAAAGTTCATCAGTTGCTTTCCTCTGTGTCCTGCAGAACAACTGGCAGACTCTTCTGTAAAGCAAGAATCTCAAAAAAATTGTCCTATCTTGTCTTGACAAAGTTCAACAGTCTTTTTCCTGTGTGTTCTGCATGTCCAGTTTGCACAGCATACTGTCAGGAAGTCCAGACAAGAGCAGTTTCTTGCCCAAATGGCTAGCTTTACCACACTGAAAGCAAACTCCATAAGGAGTTTCTTCAATGTCCATCATCGTCTCTGAAATAAATTGGTGCTGCCAGGAGCAGATGTGTCTCACTGTCCTGAAAAACTCTATGTTAACAAAACATTTTAAATGCCATATTCTATAGGTCTTTGAGGTGTTTGAAAACCATTTATCTATCTAAAATATATCTCTATATGATTTTGAAAACATAACTAACATATCTACAAATTTGATTGTTATAGATGACTTAACTACTAACCTATATTTCTTGTTTATCCTAAATAGTTTATAATAATAGCTTTCAAAAACTAGAATTTTACCCCACATTTTTAAATGAACTGCATAGCCGGGTGGTGGTGGCGCACGCCTTTAATCCCAGCACTCGGGAGGCAGAGGCAGGCGGATCTCTGTGAGTTCGAGGCCAGCCTGGTCTCCAAAGCGAGTTCCAGGAAAGGCGCAAAGCTACACAGAGAAACCCTGTCTCGAAAAACCAAAAAAAAATAAAATAAAATAAATAAAATAAAATAAAATAAATGAACTGCATAGGTATAATACCTTAAACAAGAGTAGAAACATATATACAGTGTAACAAAAAATAACTTTAAATTTTTATCAATACACTGTATTTCTCTAAATGATAACAAACATCTATAACCCGCTAAATAACCAAAGACCACCCACTCTTGGGAATGTGGGTATCGTGTTCTCCAGACTGCTTCCTGTTGTGTAGATGAATTTCTAAATGGCCTTATTAAATAAAAAGCACAGAGCCAAATATAGGGGTGAAAGCCTTAGAGAGATCAGGGAAATAGGGAAAGCTACCAGCCAACCTTACCTCACCAACTCTGCAGCTTCCAAAAAGAACAACGTCCTGTCTACCCAGGCTTATATGCCTTGCTATTCTGCCATCTGATTTGCTCTCTGTCTAGCTATATCACCTCTTCCTGGCCAGCTCTGTCACTTCCTGCCTGTATAGGCCTCCAGAACTCTATGGTTGGTACTGGATTTAAAGGCATGTGTCACCACACTTGGCTCTGTTTCCTAGTATGGCCTTGAACACACAGAGATCCTGCCTGCTAAGTGATAGGATTAAGGGTGCGTACTTAAAATGGCTTGCTATTTCCTCTATAGTTTATCTATGTCTAAAAGATAGAAGTAAAACAAGCAAAGGAAGAGTTTGCTTATTCTCCACATCTTTTTCACCCTCAGAGACATCTTCAGTCTTTCTGTGCCCTGTGCTTTCTCATAAGAGATTGATCATTGTCAATGGCATTTCCAGATGACCACCACCACAGGCCATAACATCAGCCAATAAGAGACAGCAGCCGAAAACAGGAAGTCAGATGATCTCTCAGCCATTCTTTCCCTGATCTTTCCTGCTTGATGCTCTATCACTGGGACATCAGCTGCCTTTGGATATCCAGTTCTTACTCTCTCTGATAATGCCATTTCCTTTCCCTTCTCCTTCAAGGTAGAATTATTCACAGCTTCCCTGGTACTGGTCTTCCAGTAGCTCACTCTCCTATATTAGCTCTCTCAACCCTGTGTATTCCTCTGTAGTGGAGTCTTCACCAAAATCAGTTGAGCCCTGTGAATGACATCCTATTTCACGTCTAAACCCTGATGTCTCTCTGTGTGTTTATATCTTATATAGAACACTAAAATAAATGGTTGAGTGAAAAATGCAAATTGCAGCATAATCATTATGACATGAGCCAATAAAAATTCCACAAGTATTCAAAAGTGCATATTTATATACATACATACGTGTGTGTGTATGTGTGTGTGTGTGTGTGTGTGTATGTGTGTTGGGTGAATAGAAGAAGATTTAGAAAGATATTTTTTCCAACATAGCAACAGGATTTGGAATGGCAAAACACCTCTCAGGAAATGGAATTGGGTTGGCATCCAAGGCAGATTTTATTTTTTGAAAATCTTTGAAAGTAAATACAATATGAACTACTTGCATAATATTTTAATTTTATTGTTTAAACACTACCATTGTGTCTCATGCCTATAAGCCTAGCACCAGAAAGGCTGAGGCAGGAGGATAGCTGTGAGTTCGACCAGCTAGACTTTAGTGTAAGACCTGTGTTTAAAAAAAAAATAGAAGTTAAAAACTATCAAAGAGTTAAAATCGTTTCCACTTATTTAATCCATTGTATTAGTCAAGGTTCTCTAGGGAAACAGAAACAATAAAATAAATGTATATTAAAGGGGGTTATCAGAGTTATCAGACTGGTTTGCACAATGCCCTTTGGGTGGTTCAACAATGTCTGTCTTCCCACTGGAGAAACTGAGGACCAGTAGCTTCTCAGTCCATGAGGCTTCATATCTCCACAGAACTGATCTGGTGCTGAAGGGTGGGAGGATTTCTGGAGAACCACTGGTCTTCAGTTCACATGAGAAGGATGAAGAAGATGGGTCCTGATGTCAGTGGAGGAAGCAGCAGCAGCAACAGCAGCAGCAGCAGTAGAAACGAGAGGGTAAATTAACTCACAAGAAGGGTCAGATGAGAAGTCATGTCGACAGAAAGCAAAAGCTTGTCCCTTGGACATCCTTATAACTGGACCAAGACTGCCAGAAGTTCCACCCATATTCTGGGTGGGTCTTCCCACTTCACTTTATATAATCAAGAAAATACTTCACAGGCATGTCCAGACATTAATCTAATGGAGATAACTCTTTTTCTTTACAGGTGTTCCCAGAGGCTTGTTTCCTGTGTGGTTCTAGTCCTGATCAATATTAGCCATCACACTCATTATTTGTCAGACATATTCAGTCTTCTATCCCTTTCCCCAAAACCACTATTAGTATTTCATATTGTCTAGGAAATGCTATACCAGGACATCTTGCCTTGGAATTTTCTGTTTGCATTTTGTTCCTTGAAATCTTATGGCTCTTTAACACCATTCACGTTTATTCCTTGACCTGTGTACATGTCTGAGGACATTAATTGAAATAGGAAGATCCTTTGACTAAAGGTAGCATTATGCCCTAGGCAAGGGGATCCTGAACTATACAAGAGTGGAGAAAGAGTGTAAGCCTATGTCCATTCATTCATTCCGCTCTGCTTCTTGACTATGGATGCAACTTGAGCTCCTGTTGCTGCTACCTGTAGTGATGGAGTATAATCTGGAAATATAAGGTGAAATAAATTCTCTCTAGCCTAAGTTGCTTTCTATTAATATATTATATCATAGTGATAGAGATGAAAGGAAGACAGAAGCCGATACCAAGAAGTGGCATCATTATGATCAATTTGACCACCTGGCTTTTAGGTCTTTGGAACTGTTTGTAGGAGGAATGTGCAAGGGTGTAAAACTCCGAGCTAGAGAAGCTGTTGAATTCTATTAGCAGAAGCTTAACTGGATACTCTAGCGAGTTACTTGGAGGATAAGAATACTGAGAAAAATAGATGTGGAGGCCTGGCTCATGAGGTTTCAGGGGTAGACAAGGACTGGATCAGAAACTGAGCCAAGGGTCAGTCACATGATGTTTGGGCCAAGAATACAGCTTCCATATCTTTGAGTATCTGAGTGAAATTGAATTTAAAGACAATGAACTGATTTATTTGGCAGAGGAAACTTCAAGGTGGTATGATATCAGGCTGTGCTGAAGAAGCACAATTAAGTAGAGACCAGCACAATTGTAGAGCCACCTTCTACACTACACCGGGGCAGAAGGAAAGGCTCTTGAGGGAAAAGCTCCAACTTTTGTAGGCTCCATATATGGAATCCCAATTAATTTAAAAGAAGAAAGCCTGAGAGTGTGTCTCCAAGATGAACACACAGAACCTGACTCAGCCATGATCAAAGGGGTCCCTGCTTACATCTCAAGCTGGCATCTGGGAATGTTGTGTTTCCTATGTTGCAATGATTTTGAAGACATGTAAGATGCAAGATTGAGGGAGTCATGGAGAGTAGCTAAGACCAAGCACTGAGTGGTAAGGTTGGAATTCCTGCTGAAAAGTTTTGAGATGCCATTGTACGGAACTTTGGAGGTGATGTCTCGGTTGCCGGGGAGATGCCAGCACAATGAGACATCAACCAAGGAAAACTGCACATATTGATGTGTATTCTGACCAAGGGAGAATCTGTGTGTGCTGCAGCTACCCAAGCTTGTCAAGGTCTAGTTGATGACAAGCTCTAGATGCTGGATACGGAGCGTCAGAATTTGATGTTTGCCCTGCTGAATTTTGGCTTTGGGCTTTTGGTTTGATAATTCCTTGCTGTGCCCTTACTCTTCCAGTTTGAAATAGGAGTGTATTCTTTGTATGTTGGAGATGCGTAACTTATTTTTTTGTTTTTGTTTTATAGGACCTCACAGGTAAGAGAATTTGTATGTTTTAAGTTTTGTAGGAATTTTAGTAGATTATGGGGACTATAAAAGTTGAGCTGTATTTTACTTTATAAAATAAGTAAGAGACTTGGGAGTCAAGGGGTATAAAATTATGTCTTAAAATGGTACATATGTCTGTCTAGTTGACAACGTATAGGGTTGTGATGAATAGGTTTTGGGTTTTGCTTTTTGTTTTCATTTTTCAAATTTAACTTTTTATCAATTCTTTGTGGATTTCACATCATGTACCCCGATCCCACTCATCTCCCTGCCCCTTCCCATCAGCCCTCTACCCTTGCAAGCCCTGCCCCAGGATAAAACAAGATAAAATTTAAAAGAAAAAAGAAAAAGAAAGAAAAGAAAAAAACCTCATTGTAGAAGCTACAGTGTGACACAGCAAGTCACATAATCCTTTAGTCTATATATTGTTACTTGCAAACGTTCATTGCCTTGAGTTGTTGGTCTGGTTTGAGGTCTCTAGTTTTTGCTACATCATCAATACTGGGTCCTCATTGAGACCTCTCTTGGTTATCCTGTTGTTGTCCTGTGTTATGGCGATCCTTATGGAGAAACCTTGGGTTTGCAAGACCAACTCCTTCATGTGCTTCAGCAGATCATAGATGTGACGGATGGTGGGATGGGCCAACTCATAGCTATGGTTCTGGGTCTGGGTGGTTGCTGGATTGGTCAGCTTGCCAGCTGTCCTTCATCCTCAACACCAGGATAAGCTCTCCTGTAACTGCATTGGCTAGTTCACCCTTATGTAGTAAGTAGCAAGGGGTGTGCCAATTTGCCTACTCTCATGTCCTCAAGGTCAGCTTGCGTACACCTATACCACCAGAACCAACTCTACTGTGTTGCCTAGTGGAAGTGTAGGGGCCACTCTGCCCAGTGCTGCAACTGGTAGGAGGCAAGGCCAGCTATCTCCCTCTAGTGACCTGAGGGACAACTCTCCTACCTACCACAGGCCTCAAAGGGCATGGGGGGATTGATTGCTTCTCTCCCTTGCCCACACCACCATACAGCAGATGAGGAGTGGGACTCAGTCTCTCACACTCACGTTCTCGGGCCAACTCACCCACATCCCTGTCAACAAAGTCAGCTCCATTGTGCTGCCTAGGCAGGATGCAGGGCCTGTTCTCCCTATTGCTGTAGTTGGTGAGGGGCTAGGTCAGCTTTCTAGCCTGTCACAGGTGGCAAGCAGCAAGGCAGGGGAGGCATCTTTCATTTGCCCTCATCAGTACATGGCAGATCAGGGGAGGAGGGGGACCAGCCTGCCAACACCTCCACCAACAGGGTCAGCTTTGTGATACTGCCCAGGTGATGTGCAGGACGCCCCCACCTCTCTCTCTCTCTCACTGCAGCCAGTGAGAGGTAGAGCCAGTTCTCCCTAGTATTGCAACTAGTAAGGGGTGAATCCCTATCCTCTCGGCCTTCAGTGGTAACAGGAGCCATGGGCACCAACACAGATCATGGCGGCAGCAGGGCCACAGGTGCAGATATGGCCCTTGGCACAACTCAGGCCTGAACACCACCATGGCCCCAAGTGGCAAGTAAGCCACCCGCATCAGCCTGCTTCTCACTGCCTTCACCTCATCTGATCTGCCTCTCTCTATTGGTGAAATTATTAAGGCCACTCCATGTAGTTAAAAGATTTATTTAATGGCATAACTTACAAATTAAGGGATAGGTAGGTCGCGGGGTCTGGGGAAGGTGTATTGCAGTCCAGCGGTGTTCTCTGGAGCTCTGCTTGGCCCACCTCCACCGTCCAGGGTCCCGGAACAAAGAGAGTGCTCGCTCATCCAGATTTCGGGTCTCCAGGTGCCTCCCTTGGCCCTGCCTTGTAGGCGTGACAGTTGCCAAAGTCTCAATGGGGGTTGGAACTTCCAGATCAAAGCTGGAATGGCTACCCACTACATCTCTCCACAGGACATGAATCATTCTATCTCTCTCCCATAGCACACCACATATTTGCTCATCAGAGAGTCCTGGACCAGCGTGTGGATCTTTGTTGCCCATTCAGTCTTACTGGTGCTGTGCAGGTTCCTGTCTTCTCTGTAGGACCACAGTATGCAGCTTCAAACAAAAGTCATTTACCCAGATATCTGTGCTGAGAGATGTCTTTCTGTACTCTGTGAATATGTTTTGCTATGATTGCTTGATAAATAAAGCTGTTTTGGCCTATGGCAAGGCAGCTTAGAGGCAGGTGGGAAATCCAAGGAGAGAGACAGGAAAGAGAAAGGCAGAGTCTGGAGATATGCCAGCCTGCCACCCAAGGAGCAACATGCCAGCAGACCGGTTAAGCCATGGAACACGTGGCAAAACATAGATTAATAGAAATGGGTTAATTTAAGATTTAAGAGCTAGATAACAAGAGGCCTGCCATAGGCCATACAGTTTGTAAATAATATTAAGCCTCTGAGTAATTATTTTATAAGTATTTGCAGGACCACAGAGCTAGGCGGGACCAGAGAAAACTTTTTACTACATATCTGGACTGGTGAGGTGATTCTGATGAAAGAGCATAATGATACCTGACAGCCCAGCCCCAAAGGCACCTGGCAGGCTCATGGGTGAATTCTTCCCATCCCAAGTCTAGGAACCTGGGGTGGAGCTGTGTTGGTCCTCTGGAGCCTGCCAGGCTTAGAAAACCCATGGATACGTTTTGTTTGTTCGTTTGTTTGGGGTATTTTGTTTTTGTTTTGTTTTGTTTTGTTTGAGACAGTGTTTCTCTGTGTAGCTTTGGAGCTTGTCCTGGAACTCACTCTGTAGACCAGGCTCGCCATGAACTCACAGAGATCTGTCTGCCTCTGCCTCCCAAATGCTGGGATCAAAGGTGTGCGGCACCACCGTCCACCTGATGGATAGGTGTTTTTAAAAGTATTTATGTTTAACTGTGTCTGCCTGAGTGCATATCTGTGCACTATGCAGGGGCCCTTGGAGGTGAGAAGCAGCACTGGATTCCCTATAACTGGAGTTACAGATGGTAGTGAGCCACTGTGCAGGTGCTGGGAACTGAACCCAGGCCTTCCACAGAGCAGCCTGTGCTTTTAACTGAAGAGCTGTCACTCCAGGCTCTCTCTGATGTTTAGCTTTCTCAACTCAACACAATCTAAATTGCCTAGAAGAGAGGCTAATCAAAGCACTGCCTAGATCAGGTTGGCTTGTGGCCATGCCTGCAGAGGACTGCCTTGATTACATTAACTGGAGGAGAATGACCCTCTAGTCCTGTAGATGTCACTATTCCCTGAACTCAGTAAAAGTAGAGAAATCAAGCTAAGCACAAGCATGTATGCATTCATTTGTTCTTCTGCTTTTTTGGTACGGATGCAACATGATCAGTGGTCTCAAGCTGCTGTTGCTGTGAGGGTTTATAACCTGGAACTACGTACTAAGGTAAACAACTTCTCTTCTGAGGAACTTTTACTGGGGTATTTTATCACAGCAACAGAAATGAATCTAAGACAGTTGGCTGTGTTAATTGAAATTAAGTGATGGGTAGTGTGGTGGTTTAAATGAGAATAGCTCTCATAGGCTCATGTGTTTGTCTGTTTGATCCTCCGTTAGTGGAACTGTTTGGGAAGAATTAGGAGGCCTGGCTTTGATGCAGGAGGCATATCACTGGGGAAGGAAGGGCTTTAATGTTTCAAAATCCCACACCTTTCTCAATTATCTCCCCCTGCCCCTGGTTTATGCTTGTGGATTAAGATGTAATTTCTTACCTACTGCTCCAGAGGCATGCCTGCTGCCATGCTCCCCACCATGACCATCATGGACTTTCATCCTCTGGAACCATGAGCACCAAATTAAACCCTTTCTTTATAAGTTGCCTTGGTCAATGTCTTTATCACAACAATGGAAAAGTAAGAAGAGCAGTACCTATTTCTTTTCCCCAAAGAGCCTACCATCTACTAAGGAAGGGAATAATAAGTAGCAGCCAATTCCAGCATAGTATTAAGATATCATGATAAGCATCTAGACCAAGTACTTAGACAAAAAGAGGCACATAGTGATTCACACTGAAAAAGTCATAGTATGCTATTCTGAAGCGGTACCTACTTTTTTTTTTTTTGAGTTTGGAAAAATAAATATATGTGAGCTAATTGGATCTGGGAACGCTGAGATGAGACATGTGCTGGTAACCTGAAAAGGAAGAAGTGGTGATGGAGGAGCTGCATGGAGCCCGGATGTTTTCAGTTTAGAATTCAGAAATTATAGTGAGTGTTAAGGAAGGATGGAGAAGAAAAGAGTATGTCAGAAGTCATATTTCGTTCTGTGTTGTTTTGTTATTGAGACAGAGTTTCTCTATGTAGTCCGGACTGACATCAAATTAGTGGTCCTCATCCTGCTTCAGAGTTTTGAGGGCTGCAATAACAAATGTGAGCCACCATGCCCTTCTTCTAAAAACATTTCTTATGCTAAAACTTAGACTTCATTTTGAAAAACATAGGAAGCTATTGTATAGCACCACAAATAACTTAATCAAATGTTATTCAGAAAGATGATATTAACACGTGAGGTGAACCTGGGGCAGTGTGACTATTATTAACCTTTAGCAGTACACTGCTGGGAATATGAACTAGAGCAATATGAGCTATAGTGTAGAAAGTAAGTAGGAAGTCTCATGGTCAGAATTCAGTGATCAATAGGATATCAGGATGAGGTGAATCAAGTGTGGAGAGTGAAACAATGCGAGAAATCAACGAATATTTACAGTGCTCCTTGAACATGTCAGCAAGTGAAGACCCCAGTAAACAAGCTGTTATCAATTTTCTAGGATTGAATCAAAAAATAAAGCAAGGACAAAATACTTGGCAGCTATTTCTGTAGGTTTAGACACCACTCCACATTGTATCAGATTTGTTACACAAATAAATTAATATTAACAATTAGTGACATTTTAATATTCTTCCTGTACTCAACAATTGTCAGTGTGTCCTTTTTAAGATCCAGGTTAACAAAATCTATTTCCAGTTCTTGGAACTGAATTACAATGTTCCAAGTTTTTTCAGTTCTGAATTTATTATGCTTTCCTCTGTCAATATGAAAATTAGCCTTAATAAAAACATCTATTAATGTAATCATCTGAGACTTTTAATAACCTGTCAGTTTTATAAAAACTTCAAGTTGACACACTAACTTATAAAAAAAGATCTACAAATAAGGTCATGTAACACAAGTGAAGCTACATAAAAATTTAACACACTCTACAGATTATTATTGGTATTGGCTGAGATACAGAGAATGATTCATCTCAGTATCTGTCATAAAATTTAGTCAATAAATATGAATCATAAAAATCACACAAAGAAGGCATAAAAAGATTAAATAAACTGATTTCATTTATCAAGTGCATTACCTGACTGAATTCCATCTATTTACTAAAAGTAAGTATGATTTGGATGAATTTTATTTAGGAGAGACATTGCACCAAAAGATCTGAATGTAATATTATACGCAAAGATGGGTGTCTGAAAGTCCATATGTCTTTTACTGGTATTTATGTGCCAAAAAATAAACAAATCTACATAGCTATAAATGCTTAAGATAAGTATGTACTAAATATCTAATGTCTTAAGGTAATTTGATAGATGCCAATGATTCACAGATAGAATACAGGGATGATGGTAATGATGTGTGTGTGTGTGTGTGTGTGTGTGTGTGTGTGTGTATGTGTGTGTGTGCAAATGCATACACCCATGTGGGGCATGTGGCAGCCAGAGGATGACATCTCGTGTCTACCTCTATCACTACCCACCTTATTTCTTTGAAACAGTATTTCTCCCTGAACCTGGAGCTTGCTAGTTTGGGGCTAGGCTATGGCTAGTAAGGCACAGAAATCCTCCTGTCTCTGCTCACTAATAACTCACACACCCACCCTCCCTACTACCCTTAGTGCTGGACTTATAAGAATACATGGCTGCTGCACTCAGTTTGCTTTTACACTGGTCATGAGGGATCTGAATTCAAGTCTTCACACTTAAGAAGGTGCTGCACTCTTACCCACCAAGTCATCACCCCCGCCTACTTTTCTAACAGAAATAAAATTTTGCCCCGGTATCTAGGAAGATTGATTATTGTAATTGTGAAGTCTAATTGGTCTTAATTGCTTGGATTTCCCACCTGGCTCTATCCTGCCCTGCCATAGGCCAAAGCAAGCTTCTTTTGGGAGCAACACATATTCACAGTGTACAGAAAGACATCCCACATTAGATTAGTGTCAAAATTGTGGTGTGAGGCTTGCTGCTGGTGTTACACGGGTAGCTAGTAGGGATGCTCCAAATTGTGTTGCAGTGCCCAGAACAGCTCCTTGCAACCAATTGTTTTACCTTAGATGTCAATAATACTAGGCTGAAAAGTACTGATCAATAGACATAGCATCTTTTTAATTTCTCAGTTGTGAAAAATGTTATGCTTTATGTTATATTGAATGTGTATGCAGTGCACAATACTTTTAGAGTAAGTGTGTATATTATTTTAAAACTGTGGTTAATATAGATGAAAGCATTGCCCAAGGACACACAGCTTGTGTGTGTTGGAAGTATTGGGTTGAAGATTTCAACTTCTGTAGTCTGATTCATTTCACTATCCATTTAAGAAATGTGCCCTTGGCTAGGAAATACCCATCAAGTATTATAGACAGATAACATTTATGTTTTCTCCAATTAAATTTCCAGGTGTTAGACAAGAGGCTGTTTCTATATCCCTTATCCAGGTGCAAGAAAAAAAGAGCCATAATGATGACACTACTGAGGAAATTGCTTTGACTTCTACTACTCCAACTCATTTTCACTTCTTTAGCTCGTTTCTAGCCCCTGCATTTACAGAAACCACAGAGAAAGCAGAGAGGGGAATACAGGAACACAATCTTTTTTTAAAGGTTATTTATTGTTATTGTTATTATTATTATTACTTGGGAAAACAGTGTCACTCTGCCTGACTCCTCCAGAAACCCAGATCCCATCAGTTGTACCAGGCTGCCTCTCTGTGACTGCACCACATGCCCAGTTCAACATAACTTACTGATACCCTTCCTTCTCTGCCACAGTTGAATTCACCAGGAAATGATACTTACTTTCTGGGTTTTTTTTCCTTGACTATGTTCTTTTTCTTTCCTCCAACAGAAATATTGCTTCAAAAATCAGTATTTCTTTCTCTGTTTGATGGATAAAGATGACTTTTAGGTAGTGAGAAACACGTTGACAAATTCATAATTGAAAGAATGATGCAGCTGAGGATGTTTCCTCTGTGGTTTGTTAATAGGTGACAGAGTGGAAAATTCCATAATAGCTCTATTTACAAAAGACCAAAGCTTTAAAGATAATTAATTCAGATGCTTTATGCACTATCATTTCCTAGTAATTTCCATATGAACTTCATCTTTTATGCATTTATGTCTGAACACATTAAAAATAATCTACCTTTGTAGTGAGGGTGGTGATATCATATGACTAGTACAGAATCTCTGTGATGTATTAAAAAGGATATTATTAACCTCGTTTCTGTGAAGAAAAAAGTAATTGTGAGTGTAAATGATTTGTACAAGGTCCTACAGTTAATGAAAACACAGAGCTGGAACTTAAGCTGAGTTCTTCTTGTTGGGGTAATAAAAGAAAGACACTGGGGTCACTGTCACTGTATATGAAGCTGCTGTTTTCCTGTTGTGTTGTTGTGCAAGCTTTGCCAATGTAGAACTCACCAGCACAGCCGCATGTGGAACTCTCTTGCTAACACCCGCTCCACCATCCTGGAAACTAAATCCGTGACTCTTTCACAGTTACAACCAATGGAGCCAGAGGCCACCAGTGTCCAGTAGAGATTCAGTAACCCCTATATTAATGCATTTGTCTTAGGAAATCATTGTGTTATGATACCAAGGATGAAGCCACTCTCTCGTTAGCACTTAACATTGGGCAATAGATGGTGACTGATATTCCTTAGATGTCACTACTACATCTTCTGGTAATTTATTTGAAGAGTTTTTTTTATTGTTTTAAAGAAGATTGTCATTTTTAGGGAAGTTATCAAAGCAGAAACACTTTTTTTTTTAACTTCTTTTAATCAGTCTAGATACTTTGGGCCTTTTAATCAATTCTGAATAATAGCTCAGAATACCAGTTATGGCATAACTTTCTGAGAGTTTGTTTACTATACTTAAAAATATATGCTTATAAAGCATTGTATATGAGCCCCCAGAGGATCATATAATTCAACACTTGGTCCCCAATTGGTGGCACTGTTTGAGGAGGTCATGGAATCTTTAGAAGGTAGAACCCTGCTGAAGGAAACACATCACTATGGATGGACTTTTAGGTTTTATAGCCCTACTTCCTGTTCACTCTCTACTTCATAAGTATGGATGAAATATGATCAGCCAGCTCCTGGACCTGGGCCATGCCTTCCCCACCACAATGGATTCTTGACATCCAGAACCAAACTCTCTGAAGCTGTTTTTGGTCATGTTGTTTCTCACAGCAACAGAAAATTAACTATAGCCTATTTTCTTTTCTATGTATTTTTGTACTGATTTTGGAATGTCAAGGGTATATATTAATTTTAAGGAATGGAGCTTTCATTTATGCCTTGTGGCTATTGGAAATAAAGATATGACTTATACAAGTGTGTTGGTAGGTTTCATAGGACTGTGGCAAAAATGCCTGAGATACATTAGAAAGAAGAATGGTATAGTTTTGACTCACAGTTCCAAAGCTTTTGGCCTGTAGTCTCTAGACCTTGTTGCTTTGGGTTTCTGACACACTACAACACAATAGGACATAGCAGAAGGGGCTGGTGGAAGTGACTTACTACATCACAGTCACCAGAAAGCAAACAGGAAGGAGCTGGGATTCCAAAACCCCTCTCAAGGGCATGTCTCCAATAACCTAACTTCCTTTCAGTAGATCTTACCTTCTGAAACTTCTACCACCTCCTAAGAGCAACAATTGAGGACCAAGCCTTTAACACGCAGGCCTTAGGGAAATATTTAAGATGCAAACCATAGCAACAAGCTTGCTTTTTCAGCCATTCCAGAATCAATTAGAATATAAATAGGTGATTATCTGCCCAAGTGATTCCCAGCATTTGTCTCTGAATTATTTTCAGTAGAGTTACCTTGGATAATTGGATGGTTGATTTATTTTTATTTCATCACTGTCAATCAATAAATAGCAAGGTGGGTATTCAGATGTGCTGGGAAGGAGCTACACTAGCTTCACTGTCTTTCGAGAGGCAGACATCTGCTGCGAAGAATCTATTGAAGTGTGAAGGTAAATCTGTACCCTGTCTGCAAACAGTTCTAGAATCATGATGTGACCACACATGAGTCCTTGTACACATGCATTCAGCTAGCAGTGGGGCACTTCTTCCAATCTTCAGAAATCCCTGATTGGTGCCTCAGATCACTATAATGATGAAGGCTACTACAACAAGGTGACTGTGAATTTTATAGACATTTTATTTTTTAAATGATACATACTTATGGGTGATATTTCCATATGAGCATACATTGTACAATGTTTAAATCAGGTGAACTATCTAGTTCCTCAAACATTTATTATTGCTTTATAGTAAGAACATTCAAACCCCTTTCTTCCAGATCCTTCACATACATAAAACAGTATCATCATCTGCAGATCTGCGGTTGCCTTTCCATGCAATAGCACACCAGAGATTTCTGCCCTTATCTAAAGATAACTTAGTATCCACCAATTCACTGCCTCTCAATCTCACTTTCTCCCATCCTCCCTGGACACGTAAGAAGTGCTGCTTTGCTCTTAGATTCCATGAGATCAACTTTTTATATTCTATTTGACAGGTAAGTGAGATCATGCAATGCTTATCATTCTGTGCCTGACTTAGTTCATTTAACGATGGTCTCTGGTTCTGTCCATGCTGTTACAGATGGCGAGGCCTTTCTTTTTATGCCTGAATATTATTTCAGTGTAATTCTGCTTTGTGTACTCATTGATTCACAGCACCCATGTTATTCCCAACTCTTGACTTCTTTGAATAATGCTTCAATGAACATAGGAGTACAGACGTCTTTTCAACATACTGACTTCATTTCCTTTCAGCACATGGTATATACTGCATAGTATATATACTGTATATATATATATATATATATATATATATATATATATATATATATATATATATACTGCTGGGTCACATGTCTATTAGGTTTTTTAATACTTTTTAAAATATTAACTGAGCTGATTTACATTCTCTTGAATAGGATACAAGTTATTCTTTTTTCGCCACATCCTCAAGAGTACTTACTAAATTTTAAATTTTTAAAAAGTAGTCATTTTGTTACTTATAACCAAATTATCTCACTGAGAGTTTGGTTTTCATTTACTGAAAGATTAGTGATGTTGACCAGTTATTGTTTTTAATTTTTAATTTTTTTTATATATGTGTGTCTGACTGTGGGTTTGTGCATGTGAGTGTCATGCCCACAGACCCCAGAAGCATCAGATCCCTTATGCTAAAGTTCTAGGCAGTTGTGAGCCACTCAGTGTGGGTGCTGGGAACAGAACCAGGGGTCTTCTACAAGAGAAGTTCATGTTTTTAACTGCTGAGTCAGCTCTCCTGCTCCTTGGATATTTTTGTTGTTGTTTTTAATATGATATATTTCATAATATACCGCCTAATCATACAGCTTCATTTGTAAAATGTATCTTTAGACTTAATGCATGTTTGAAAACTGGGTAAGAGTTTTTGCTGTTTTGGTGGTTTCTCTTTTGTCTTGTTTGGTTTTTGTAGGAGGGCCATGAGTTCTAGTCTAGTCTGAGTGCCATGGTGAGAGCATGTCTATTTCTTTTTTAAAGCATTTTTTTAAAGATTTGTTTATTGCACGTGTCTTCAGGTGTGCACGTCACGGCATTTGTGTGACAGTCTGTTAACAATGTGAGGATGTCAGCTCTCTCCTTCTACCATGTGTATTTCCAAGTCAGTTTGTCAGGCTTGGCAGCAAGTGCCTGTACCCACTGAGCCATCTCATCAGCCCTGAGAGCATGACCTAAAAAGAAAAAGGAAGGAAGGAAGGAGGGAGGGAGGGAGGGAGGGAGGGAAGGAGGGAGAGAGAGAGGGAGAAAGAGGGAAAGAGAGGGAGAGAGAGAGAGAAAGAGAAAGAAAAGAAAGGGGACAAACTATGATGAACCTCCTCTACATAGCCATCATCTGGTTTTAACAGTTAATACCACTGTTCAATTTTCCAGTTATCTCCTGAATTTGGGTGGAGTCTTTCAAAATAATTTTTTATGCTTTGAAATTATACCATTAACCCCTTTCATTTCCTCCATCCAACTCCTCCCATTTACCCCTCCTTTCTCCCTTTCAAACTGATGGCCTCTTTTTTCATTAATTGTTGTTACAAAATGTGTGTGTGTGTGTGTGTGTGTGTGTGTGTGTGTGTGTGTGTGTTCCTAAGTATAACCTGCTCAGTCTGTATAAAGCCATTTTATGAATTTTTTTAGGATTGATCATTTGGTATTAGATAAAGAACTGGTGTCCTCTTCCCTGGGGAAGATTCTTTGTCCTCCTCTTAACATTCCTTAGTTACCTATAGTTCTTTGTGTAGTTCGTGACCTTTCCCTCATCCATGTTAGCATGTCTATTCATGTTGTCCTTTTTTAGCTCATGTTTAGGCAGTCACATTGTTAAGACTTATAGATGTAGCGTCTAACATTTCTAGGAGACACAATCTCACAGAAAACTCTTTCTTCCTCTGGGTTTTACAATCTTTTGGCTCCCTCTTCTAAAACGGTTACCGAGCTTTCGGTGAAGGAAGGGGTTGTGTTATATCAGTAGGGACTGGGATCTACAACTCTGTATTTTTATTGGTTATGGTTTTCTCTTGGAATGAGAAGTTTCCTTAATGAGGGATAGAACTACACTTAGCTGTGAGTATAAGGACAAGTATCTATAATGTAGTTAGGGATTATACAGGTTTAGTAAAGTGGCAGTCGCAGGTTCTCCTTTAAGATTCATGACTTCGTTAGCCCTGGGCAGTTGACTAGGTTTCCAGAACCAGGCCTGATTTCCCTCTTGTTGTAGAAGCCGGAAGGGAGTGTCTTATGTCCAATTATAGAGCTATTGATTACCACCAAGGTATGTGTGCCACTATTGGACCCTTGGGATTACTGTGACATGCTGGTCTTTATTGTGGCTCACAGTTGCAGAGCTGGTAAGACTGTGAGTTGCTGCCCTCTTTTGGAATCTTGAATGGCACCTTCTAGCACCATGAAAGTTAGTTTTCGGGAAGGAGGTTTTGGGGTCAGTTTCAGCTCGGGAGCTTCTGGACCCTGTGTCTGAAGTGCATGGTGTCTTCAACAATAGGGACTTACATTCCACCTCTTGGGAGCAACCAAGAGTAACAGCAATAACCTATAAAGTTTTGGGAGTCTCCAGGACAACCTTGACCAACAATTCAAAAGAGGGCTTTTCATGCATGGTGTCAGGGTTTTGTTAGATGGTCTTTGGCTCTTGGAGGGAGTAATGTTAGCCCAGATGAGAAAATTTCATGTAAATTATATATGTATATTTATACAGATTTACATGTCTTCTAAGTATTCTTTAGGTAGATAATAGTATGATTCCTTATGACCTTTTTAGACACCCTTACTGTTATTTTACCCTCCTCTCTCCTTCTTCTCTATTTATCACCCTCGTACTTGATAATTACAGCTACCCCTTTCCCCATTTCCCCTTCCAGATCACATATACCCTGTTATTCCCTTCTCTATAGCTCCCCCTCCCCCAAACAGTCCACTTTTACCCTCCTGGTTTCTACAGTTACTCCAGTATATGTACTCACGTCTGCAGAGTTGGAGTTAGGAGCCACTGATGAGAGAGAACATGTAGCGTGTGTCTTTCCAGGTCCTAGTCACCTCACTCAACGTACGTTCTAGTTCCATTCAATCACCTGCAACATTCATCATTTCATTTTTCTTTACAGATGAATAGTATTCTATACTGTATATGTGCCACATTTTCATTTTCCATTCATCACTTGAAGGACATTTAGGTGGTTTCCATTTCTAGCTACTGTGACTAAAGCAGGAATGAACATGGCTGCACAAGTATCTGTGAAGTGGGATGTTGAGTCTTTTGGGTGTATGCCAAGGAGTGGTATAGCTGGGTCATGTGAGGGGTTCATTTGAAGCTTTTGGAGTGTTCTCTACCCTGATTTCCAAAGCGGCTGCACCATCTGCAATTCCACCAACAGAGAATGAGAGTTCCCTTCTCACCCACAACCTTGCTGACTTTGCCATTTTGACTTGGGTAAGAGGAAATCAAAAGTTGTTCTGATTTGCATTTCTTTAATTGCTAGTGATGGTAAACATTTTTTTTGAGATATTTCTTAGCTAAATCTTTGTTGTTTTATAAATTCTGTTGAGAACTCTCTGTTCAGGTCCCAGGCCCATTATTTTGAATGGGCCATTTTTTTTTGGGGGGGGGTGTCTTCTGGGGGGTTGTTTTGCTTTAACTCCATTTTTTAATTCTTCATATATTCTGGAAGTTAATTCTCTGTCAGATGTATAGTTGGCAAGGATTCTCACCCATGCTGTGGGCATCCTCTTCACTCAAATGGTTGTTTCCTTCGCTGTACAGAAGCTTTTTGTTTGATAAAGTTCCACTTGTTAATTGTTGGCCTTCATTCTTGGCAAATGGAGTTCTATTCAGAAAGTAGTTTCATATATATATGACAGGCCTGTTTTCATCTAGCAATGTCAGTGATTCAGGTTTCATATTTAGGTCTTTGATTAACTTGGCGTTAGTTTTCATGTAAGGTGATGGATCTCAGTCTAAGCTCATTCTTCTATGTGTGCATGTCTAGTTTTCCTGGCAGATGGTTGAAGATGCTTTGTTCATTGTTTGGTTTTTGTTGTTGTTTTTGTTATTTTTATTTCCTTACATATTCTGGGAATTAACCTATTGTCAGAGTCATAGTTGACAATTATTTTTTCCTAGGTTTCTTGCTCTATTGGTTGTTTCATTTTGTTGTGCAGAAATTTTCTAATCTAATGTAATCTCACTGGTCTATTTGTGCTTTTACTTCTTATGTTTTGGGGGTCTTGCTTAGAAAAAAACAACCTTGCCCATTTTAATGTATTGAAGTGCTTCCCCTGTGTTTTCTCCTGGTAGTTTCATAGTTTTTCAATTTTGTTTAAAATCAACCCTCAGGAGCTTAGATCTAAGATGGGGTGTTATGGTATGCAGATGAGCTTAGATCCAAGATGGGTGTTATGGTATGCAGATGAGCTTAGATCCAAGATGGGTGTTATGGTATGCAGATGAGCTTAGATCCAAGATGGGGTGTTATAGCATGCAGATATAATAGGTAATCAAACACTACTGTTGTGTACTCTTTCAGGCTGTTAGGTATTTAATCTGATTTAAGAACCTAGTGAGGAGACCAGAAACTTGGCAGAAGTAAAACAGAGCTAATACTTAATTTTGCTATTGCCTGAGGAACGGACTTAACAGCACACCAATGCTAAAGTCTGCACATACTGCTAGCCAACCAAACGGTAGCTTTGGAAAGGCTCTTCATTTGCTGGCAGGCACCAGTTTCTGATAATACAACCATTACAAAGCTTCTTTGAGGTTTTATATTCACTCTGAAAGTGTTATAACATTACTTTTATAATGATAAATGTCATGCTTGAGACCTTTAGATTAACAATATTTTACTTGTAGCTCTCAAATTGGCATAAGAAATATTATTCGTTCATAGGCATAAAACACTTATCTACAATATTCCTATTGCTTCAAGTTCTGAGATAGTTGGAAGAATATGACGACTTAGAGGGGAAAGTAATGGTTGGACATAGAGGATCAGAGAATTGTGAATGGCTTGGCAGTGCATAGTTCATTTACCTTTGCTGACAAGCACTGAATATAATCCCACTTTCATTACACTCTTTTCTTACATAACAAACTCCCCTTCAATCTTCTCTTTGCTTTTACCTAATCTAAAAGCATTGCTTTGTACACTCAAAACTAATGCAATAAATGATATATTATTCATGTGCCATGAACACGTCCAATGCAGCATTTTACATACAAATTACAAAAATTGCTTTAGAAGTAATGACAAGCCGGGCGGTGGTGGCGCACGCCTTTAATCCCAGCACTCGGGAGGCAGAGCCAGGCGGATCTCTGTGAGTTCGAGGCCAGCCTGGGCTACCAAGTGAGTTCCAGGAAAGGCGCAAAGCTACACAGAGAAACCCTGTCTCGAAAAACCGAAAAAAAAAAAAAAAAAAAAAGAAGTAATGACAAGCAGAAGGAACACACTACTCAAGTTTTAGTTTTCAGGCTCAACTTGCAACAGGAAAGATGGGGGAGGGGCACAGACTTTGAAATAAATGTGACCTACAGATCACCAAGAAAAAAACTAAACCCAAAAGTTAAAATTTAAACCTATGTAGGCTTATCCTGAGGAAAAAATATGTGAAGTTTTGAACATAAAGATTTTGTTCATATACCTCTTGACCCATATTAGAAGTATAGCTGACCCTTGATACCACTGTGATTATTTAATTGACCTACTACCAGTCTTTTTGACAGAGCTGACGACCCCCTGAAGGCACCAATTTTTTAAGAGCGTATTTCCTCATCACACTCTGTTAGTAATATCCACAGTTTTACAGGGGATTTGGGTATTGTGATTCACCCAGAAATAGTGACATTGACCCTAGAACTTTCATTTTATCTGGAGAACAAAAAGCAATTCTAAGACAAGTTGGTAGTGGAAAAATTGGCCACAAGGAGTCATCTTTGGCAACTGTCAATCATGTTGGGCAGCCACCTACTGCACTCCTAGAGAATAAGAAAAGGAAAGAGGGCTGGAGAGATGGCTCAGCGGTTAAGAGCACTGCTTGCTCTTCCAAAGGTCCTGAGTTCAATTCTCAGCAACCACATGGTGGCTCACAGCCATCTGTAATGAGATCTGGTGCCCTCTTCTGGCCTGCAGGGATATGTGCAGACAGAACACTGTATACATAATAAATAAATAAATCTTTAAAAAAAAACGGAAAGAATGTGGAATAAATTTTGCTAACATGTTTTTTCTGTTGAGAAGGAAGAAGAACTGCTCTAGTGTTACTCTTGCTGAAATACACGGCTCAGAGTCATCAAAGAATTACATATCTTGTGCTTGCATTTTGCCTGCACTAACTTACCAGGTTTAATGGATAATTGTTTAACAGTAGTAAACTACATGGTTCAGTAATAAGGCAACAGCTTATGCAGAGTTGTCAAGCATCACTCTAGATTAATGCTTCTCAGCTTGTGGGTTGTGACCCCTTTGGGGTCAAACACCCTTTCACAGGGGTCGCATATTAGCTATCCTGTGTGGGATATTTGTACACTGTGTGAAGATGTATTGTGATTGGTGTAATAAAAAGGTGAATGGCCAATAGCTAGGCAGAAGGTAGAGGCCGGACTTCCAGGCAAAGAGAGAACCCTGGGAAGAATAAAGGCAGAGTCACCAGCCAGACTCAGAGAGTAAACAGGAGGTGCAAGATGGAAGAGAGGTAATGCCATGTGGCAGAATTAATATAAATGGCTTAATTTAAGTTATAAGAGCTGGTTAAGACAAGCCTAAGCTAAAGGCCAAGGTTTCATAATTAACAAGAAGTCTCATGTCATTATTTGAGAGCTGGCTGGCGGAGCAGAGACTCATTACAATCCTGCATGTCAAATATTTACATTACTATTCATAACAGCAGTAAAATTACAGTTATGAAGTAGCAATAAAATACTTTTATGGTTGGGGGTCACCTGAACATAAGGAACTGTATTAAAGGGTCACAGCAGTAGGGAGGTTGAGAACCACTGGTCTAGATCTTCTTTCTCATAGAGCTAAATTATGGAAAATCAGCCAATTACTTTGAATCTCAGATGATTCTTCAGTGCAGTGAAAAGTGAACAATAGTTCATATTACTGGGAACTTCATAGAAAAACCAACATGAAAGATCTTTGCAGAATCAAAAGCCGTACATATATACTTAAGACTATTCTATTCCTGGCCCCAAAGGGAGATAAAATTGTATATACTTACATAACAGCCTTTTAAGGATTCTTACTTTCAAAGATCGAGTCTTTCTCTCTGAGAAGAACTTAAATCATTCATTTGCACAAAAGATGTCCAGAGTTAGGACTACCATGAGAAAAAAAAAACGCCTTAGTGTCCTCAAAAGGAAATGGACTTGTCATTACTTTAGCCACTGAGAAGAAATGAGGGAGCATGTGGTCTGACCGCCTTCACATTCACAGGCATACTTCATCTTACCCCACTATTGTATTTGTTTACAAATGGAAGACTTGTGGCAACCTTGTATTCAGCAAGTCTACTGATGCTGTTTTCCTAACAGTATATTGGCACTTGGTATTCATGTCGAACACAAATATTGGTTATTCTCATGCCATTTCAAACTTTTATGTTATGGTACTCTGTTTAGTAATCTTTTACATTAGTGTGGTAATTGTTTTGAGACACCACACACTATCTCTATACATAAAAGTGACTTTAATAAAAGTATGTGATCTGACTATATCACCAGCCAGACTGTTTCCCCATCTCTCTCCCTCTCCTGAGCCACTTCATTATTTGAAACAACACTCTTGAGATTAGGATGACTAGAAAGCATGTCACATGTCTCGCACTTTCAATTAAAAGCTCAAAATAATTAAGTTTAACTTGTGATAGGCTAAAAGCGAGGCCTCTTGCAACAAGTGATCCATGTAAAGGAAAAAGTCTTGAAGGAAATTAAACGGGTATTTGATGACAAAAATTGCAAAAAATAATTATTTCTGTAAACACAAGAACTCTAAGAAAGAGAAGAAACTTCGTTGCTGATACAGAAATCTGACAGATCAAACCAACCACATTTTCATAAGCCAAACCCTAATGCAGAGCAATGTCCTGACTCACTTCTCATCTATAAAGGCTGAGACATGGAGTTTGAAGTTTGCAGAGCGGTTTGTTCATGAAGCTGAAGGGAAAAAGAGAATCCTTATAACACAAAGGTGCAAATGGAAGTAGCAGATGATGGAGAAGAAACTGTAAAGATTTATCAAGGAAAAAATGTAACTAAGATTATTGATGGGGTGGGAATGCCAAGCAGTGTAGACTAAACAGACTTCTGGTGGAAAACATGCCATCTAGGACTTTCATAGCTAAAGAGAAAAAGTGAGTAGCTTCAAAGTTTAATTACAGGAGACTTTCTTTTCAGGACAATAATTCAGCTGGTGACTTTAGGTTGGAGTTAAATATTCATTCATTGCTCAGTCCTATGGCACTTAAGAATTGTATTAAAAGCCTGGATGGCAGATTATCTGCTTACTAAATATTTATACTGACTATTTTAAGCTTAATATTTTAAGTATATTGTTAAGATATACTGCTCAGAAATGTAAATAATATATATCTATAGATAGATGATCGATCGATTGATCAATAGACAGACAGATAGATAGATACAGTGTGCTGAGATTGATACACTTTTTATGCCTGCCAACACACCATCAGGCTTTCAGCCCACAGAGGAATCATTTTGACTTTTAAATCTTATTATTTAAGAAATACATTGGGGTGCTGGTGTATAATCTGCTCTTGCATAAGACCTGAGTTCAGTTATGAGCACCCATGTCGGGCAGCTCAGAGTTTTGCCTTGTTCTGATGGAGTGGCAGTCTCTTTCTTCGCCACCCTGAATTTATTCCTAATTTTGATAAATTTCTACGGCCACCTCAACCTCTACCAGCCACCAACTTGAGTCAGCAGCCATCAGCTTCAAAGAAAATCCTACATCAGGAAAAAGATGATGTGCTGAAAATTCAGATGGACACTAGCATTTTTCAGCACTAAAATATTTTTAAATTTTGATATTTATATCTCTTCAGACATATTATTGTATACTTACTGAAACCACAGTATAAAGTAAACATAACTTTTTATGTACATAGGGAAAGAAGAAAATTTATGAGACACTATTGCAATATTTACCTTATTGTGAAAGGCTGGATCTAAATGTAGATTAGACATGATACAATATACCTATATTGTTTTAAAACAAGTTAGTTGAGCTATAAGCAAATTAGGGATTCACTGGTAAGATCTGGGTGTGCCAGTAAGTTGATTCTCCTGTGTTTACTCTCATTAGATTACTTACCATCTACTAGGTGTTAGGACTCAGTATTTTCATGAACAGTTGTCCCTCAGCAGGGGACTTCCACAAAGCCAAATAACAAGAGAACCTTTTTTTCCCTCTCCCGGAATTAGCTTTGGTGATTACAAAATTGAAAGAAAAAACAAACAAACAACCTCCCCCCCAAAACAAAACATTACCTTACAGAGAAAATTTTCCAAGGATATACAAAGCACTTGTTAAACACACTACTGAAATATTCAGACGGAAGAATTTTGTGTCTGCTGAATGTAGAATTCTCCCCTCTGAAAAGAGACTGGGAAGGCAGCTTCAGCACGGCACGTATAATTTCTCTTACACTGTGTAAACGTTTAAAGCCTTAGCATTTTTCTTGGCCAGAATAAATTCCACTTGGACCTTATTATTAGCTTACTCTGAGATGCCTCTGGAGACATCTTCTCTGCATTCTGTTTTTGTTTTTTGTTAAATCAAATTCTTTTGATTTAATAGTTTTATCCCTAACTTGTAGATTTGTTCGGGTATTATAACTGCTCAACATGGTGAATTTAGTTTTACATAAGTGTCTGCCTTTTTATTAAAACCACAACTCACTTACACCGTCCCGCCCGCTCTGGGAAGGAGCCCCGCCCCCTCCTTTGGACCTAAACGTAGATTAGACATGATACAATATACCTGGGTTGTTTCAAAACAAGGTAGTTGAGCTATATGCAAACTGGGGATTCACTAGTACAGAGCTGGGCGTGCCAGCAAGTTGATTCTCCTGTGTTTACTCTCATTAGGTTACCCCGCCCATCCTACAATTGCTAAAGCTCCGGGCGGCCCGGGGAAAAGAGATGGGGCCAACCATCGCGAGACTTCAACGGTCTTCTAACGGGGGGGGCTTCAGGGGCGGCGCTTGCGCAGAAGCGCCTTTTGAAGCCAGCGTGGGAGAAAGGGGCGGGGCGTCCCGAGGCGTCCTGCGCATTCGCCGGGACCCGACGCCTGTCAGCTGTGGCGCTGTGGTTTCCGGCCTGGGCGCCCCGGCTCCGCCCAGCGCGGCGCGCGGCGCGTGCGCAGCTCCGTCAGGTGTGTGTGAGTGTGTGTATGTTTGTGTGTGTGTGTGTGTGTGTGGTGTATGTGTGTTCGGCGAATGTCGGCCTGGGGTGGTCCGCAGTGTGTGAGGAAGGCCCGGCCTGGTGACGGGCGCTTGGGTACCGGCTGAGGTAGGCCGTGGTGGCTGTGGAGTCAGAGGTTAGAGGCCGCGGAGGGGAAGTCGGCTCTGGGCCACCAGGAAATCGCCGAGGCTCCGGCGGAGCTCCGGGGTCGGCCCTGCCAGTTCCCCCCGCGGCGACTTAGCTCCCGCCCGGGCCGTGGGCCGCGCCCGGCCCGCGTGGGACCGGGGTGCTTGCCGCCCCCGCCCGCGCGCCGAGGCCCTGTCGCGCGCCGGCCCCGGGAGCTGGGGCAGGGGGATGACTTGAGGGGGGACCCTCCTGTGCCTGTAGGACGTGCCCCGGGGGCTCGTGGCGCCTGGGACTGCAGGTGGCTGAAAGGGAGGCCGAGACGTGGAAGTTAGGCTGGCCGGTCCTCGGTTGCCTTCGGCGACAGGCCGATGGCATTCGCTTTCCAAGCCACCCTGGCTTCGGGGGCGCGTTGTGCGTTTTGGCTCTGCCGTAGCCCTAGGTTTCATGAATGAAGATGTGGATTTATGGTTAAGGGACCCCGTCTGAGGTCCAGTATTGGACATTAAACACTGGCCGTTTAAACTTGGTGCCTTTTAATCCAAATGGCCTGTATTTATCATGCGAAGTCTTTTTTTTTAATCTGTTAATCCATAAAAACATTGTGTGTGTTAGGATTTTTCTCCCATTTTTTTTTCTCTTTAAGAAAGGCATTTCTAAGGGCTTTTAAACTATGTTAGGGTCGATCGAAGTTGAATGCTTTGGGATTGTAAAACACGTTGGAATTATTCAGCAGTGGCCTGAGTTTAAATCAACTGACACATGAGACAGGCTTTTGTTTCCAGCTTTGTGAGAGGTTTGTCTTACTAGTTTTCACCGGCCAAGTGTAGTTTTATAATTTGTTTCCTTTTGTACAATTGATTCTCTTAACTAAATGTTTTCCGCTGAAGATGAGTGAAACTGTTACAGGCTATTTGATACATGAGATCTTGGTTAATGTGTTCCTCGCCTGTTAGTTTTCTCCTTGAGGCAACCAAATACCAGAGAAGGAAAAAACTACGGGGTGTTGAGGGAGCAGTCCATCCTGATGGGGAAGACACAGCGAGGGTGAGAATGTTGCTTGGTGGCCGCAGGGTGGTGAGGTTGCTTCCTCACATCTGGGTAGGTAAGAAAACAGACAGGACAGGAAATGAGGCTGGTCCTCCAGGCTCAGCAACCAACATTGCACTCCCTAGCCTAGGCCCCATCTAAAGTTTCCAGAATCCCCCAAAACAGGGATCCACCAACCAGGGATCAGTTCTAAGTCTGTGGGAGCTTTTACAGCCAAACCATAGCAGCTATTACTTGACTTAAGTTTTTTTTTCAAAATTTACCCTTCCTTTTCTATATATCTTTCTGAAGATTTCACATTATATAACAGATTTCATATTGTGTTTAAGGGCTGCTAAGGAATGTGCTTAATGTCACAGATTATTGTTAAGATAAAGAATTGGATTAGGTCTCAGGAAATGATATTTTCACTGTGAATGGAAGTCATAGTCTTGTTTGTGAGATTCCTAGAAAATACCCAGGAGAGGAGCGAGGCCCTACCCAAGGTGCACATTCGGGCTGCAAGCATGAACATTGCAGTGTTACTGTTTTTGTTTGAAAATATTTCTTTGTAAAAGATACATTATCTCTATGTTGGTAACCTTCATAGCAAATGTATGTTGTTAATTGTGCTGGAATTTGGATTTGCAACAGGTCAGAGGCATTAACCAGACTCCAATGTGTTTGGTGTTCTTTTCCAGTCTTTCTGTCCTGCCTCATGTCCACTGTTCCATTTGTCATTTAGAATTCACATTCACTGACCAAGAAAGTGTAAAGATGAGCAGCCGAAGGAAACGTGCTCCCCCAGTGAAGGTGGATGAGGAAAGGCAGCAGCAGCTTCATTGGAACATGCATGAAGACCTGAGGAATGAACCGCTCCCCTTGACTGTTGAGGAGCAGCCCTGCTCGGGTGCAGACTCCTCTTCTGATTGCATCCTCATAGATGATGACCCTCCTGAAGATGCGGTTCACAGAGATAAGAAGAGGCGGTCAGAGGCTGTGGGCACCTCAGAATCCACTGAAAAAGAGACCCCTTTGTCTGTCAAGTTGAATGTTACCATTTCTCCCTATCATGGCGATCATTCTTGGAAAGCATTGCTGGGAGATTTTGCTCTTCAGCTTCTCCATGAAGAGAGTTCAGTTGAACATTTTTCTGAAAGGAGTTTTACATTGATGAGTTCAGAGTCAAGCAATCAGTTCCTGATCTATGTCCATTCAGAATATAAAGATGAAGAAAAACAAGAAAGTGTGCTTAAAGAATCGGCTGATATTTATGGCAAGGGTCTTAGAGTGGAATCGTCCTTCAGTACCAACATGTTACAGGATTTGGCCTGGCTGCAGAAGAAAAGAGGAATAAAACTTTATCAGAGACCTGAAGGAAATCATACGATCAAGGTACTCAGTTTCTGTAGTGTCTTGTAAGGTTCTACATTGAAGTTAACTTAGAAAATCTCAAGACCCAGCAATAAGCTTCTCATTATTGTCTCAAAGAATACTTTATATGGGGCTTTAAGTAACAGCAAGACTGTGTCTTCCTGCCAATCATTTCTAGCACTTTCCTGAGGGGATTCCCCTGAGTTTTACTTCCTGCCTCTGTGCTCAGTTACTTGCTTTGGTTCTCATACCTTGTATTTTCAAATCTTTGTCTACATTGTTTCAGAAATGGTGTGATAGGAGTTAGTTTCCTGATTGTAGAACTGAAGTGTAGCCTTCCTGCTCTGACATACACCTTTCTGTCGCATGTCCCTGACCCTTCTTACCCTTTGTCACTGTGCTTTTTCCTCTGGCTCCAGAAATTCCGAATTAATTTGTTTTCCACACAGATGCTGTCTTTCTGTCTGTGCTTTTCTCGCTTCCCTCTGCCTAGGTTATTTCTTTCCCCTCCTCTACTAACTATGTCGTTCTCTGGTAGTCTGTTCAGAAAGACTCTCATGCATGGAGAACTTCTCTTAAGCCCCAACCCAGAATACCTGATACATAGTTTGGTTTTGATTTGGTTTGGTTTTTGTTGTTTGTTTTCTTTCTTAATTTCTTTCTTTCTTTTTTTTTCCCTAATTGAATTGCATTTACATCTTAGATCCTTCTTGCTTGCTAAACTGTGAGGTCTTTATCTTTACTGCCTATTTAAAGTGCCTGGTACTTAACATTTGTAATTCATTTCAAGATGTGCATTCAGTAAGTTGTGTAAATATATGAGAATCACTCAAATGTTCTGATATCAACTTTTTTCTATATGAACTGTAAACCATACCCATTCTTTCATGATAGATTTTTCTGAAGTCAGGTGAGATAATGTAAGTAGGTGTACTCTGTAAAGAGATTATATGCCTTTTGCTAAAGGCTGAAAGAAAAATTTAAGATATTGCTTCATCTTTGTGTCACATTTCTTAAATTAAAAGCAATTGTATTGGTAGGTCTAATTATTATTTCTGGAGAGATCTGGTATGTTCAGGGTAGAATGGCCATAGACTTACTTAAAAATAACCTAAAGAATAGAGAACATTTGAAAGCATTATACAGAAGTTAACTTTCCCTGGACAGTGAAACTCATAACCATGTAGTTCCTTGTCTACTCATTTTGAGAACCAGTATTTTGCAGAGTGATAGCAGGAATGTAAGAATTCATGGCTGGTGTGTCTCTATTCTACCCTTAAAATCAAATCTTAATCTCTTCCACTTTCCATGACCTTGATTTTTATAAAAATGTAAATATTTATCTGTCACTACCATGGTAAGCCATCCCCAGGTGAACAAAAGGCAAACGCATGCAGTCCTGAAATGTAACTCACTTGTTACTCTGTGATGTTACTGGATTCTTATATTTCAGCAGAAGACATGAAGGAGTTCAGTTGTTAGGGAGTTTGGCCCCAGGATAGTTGGAGAAATGAAGAAAAAGAATTGTCTGCTGTTACAAACCTTAAAAATTAAACTATTTAGGCTGCTTCATATAGACTTTCCATTTTAAAAAAGGAGAACATTTGAATCTAAACAAAACTTATATTTCCTAAATGTCTTTTAGTCCTGAATATCATTGCCTGTACTCAGATCTGAGTATTTCAGCTCTTAAGATTCATGAGCTGCATTGTTTTACTTAACATTAGTCAAGGTCTGTTTTCTTCCACCTTTTATTTCATATTTGATCTGATGATAAGGATTCCCAAACTTAACCACAAAAGACTGATCACGTGTGTTTAGTTTTCTAGGAAATGCTTCTTTGTAATGAGCTTCACTGATTATTCAAGTGTTCATTAGGTTTAGAAATGGTGACATGGTCGGTTGAATTGAGGTTTTCATAACATTCTCCTGTGTTTTGTCCCTGTTAAGGAAGTCTTTTTGTTTTCGTTTTTCTAATAAATAATGCATCATAGACATTTACAGATTGAATTTATGAAATTAAATCTCGTGCCTATGGTGTAGACATTGTTAAAGCCTTTAAAAATAGTGAATCTAGCAGGGCGGTGGTGGCGCATGCCTTTAATCCCAGCACTTGGGAGGCAGAGGCAGGTGGATCTCTCTGAGTTCGAGGCCAGCCTGGACTACAGAGGGAGATCCAGGAAAGGTGCAAAGCTACACAGAGAAACCCTGTCTCGAAAAACCAAAATAATAATATTAATAACAATAATGAATCTGGGACTGGAGAAATGGTTCAATGGTTAAGAGCACTAGCTGCTCTTGCAGAGGACCCAGGTTTGGTTCCCAGCACCCACATGCCAGCTAACAGCCATCTGTAACTCCTGTCCCCAGGGATTCACTGTCCTCTCTTGGCCTCCAGGGGTACTGTACATGTGGTTCATAAACATACATGCAGACAAAACACCCATATACATTTTTTTAAAAATTTCAAAGTTCTGTTTTTTAGAAATAGTGACTCTAAAGGGTTTTCTTGTTTCCAAATGAAGAATAATATATTCTTAGTAAAACTTTAATTCTTTTTAGGTTGGAATTTATATCTTGGAAGCCGGCCTAGCAAGACTAGACTTTATGAGTGATGCAAGTTCAAGAATGAAAAAGTTCAATCAGCTCATGAAGAGAGTGATGGAAAAGTTACATAATTTTATTATTCCAGGTAATTATTAAAGTGAACTTTAAAATTGCATTTTGGGATTATCAATTTTTCCTCAGCTTGTACACATAACATGTTGTTTGTTCTTTGGTCTTTCTTATGGGGGCCCGCCACCCAGCTCCCTGATAAATTACACACAGAAGCTTATTATTACTTTTGAATGCCTGGCCTTAGCTTGGCTTAGTTTCTAACCAGCTTTCCTTAACTTATCCCATCTACCTTTTGCCTCTAGGCTTTTCCTTTTTCTATTCTTGTATACCTTTCTTTGTTTCTTACTCCATGGCTTGCTGTGTAGCTGAGTGGCTGGCCCCTGGAGACCTCCTCATTCTCTGGCTCCTAAATCTCCTCACTCCTCCCATCTTTTTCTTCCCCCCAATTTTCTCTTTCTATATATCCTCTCGGCCTGCCAGCCCCACCTATTCAGTTTTTTATTAGACCACCAGGTGTTTTAGACAGGCACAGTAATACAGCTTCAGAGTTAAATAAATGCAACATAAACAAAAGTATTACACCTTAAAATAATCTAATACATAACAACTTGAAAAATAGATAATAAATATGAAGGAACTTAAATGATCTTCATACACTACTGTATAACAAAATCTTATCTGGAATGCCTCACTAATACGATTTGTTTTTTCACTGTACTTGCTTAGCATTGTGCCCAGCATTCAAGAAATGTTTGCAAAATCAACATACAAAGTCAAAAGGCAGTCACATCTGAACTAGTTGGATCCCTCCTTTCCTTCCTTCCTTCTCTGCAAAATTCCATAGTAGCCAGAGATTGTTGCTGGCCTTTATCGATCTCACTTTTGCAGTCTGATAGAAAATCTCAGGAGGCAGGTTTCCATAGTAGATGATTCTGTTGTTTGTTGGTGGGACAGGGAATCCTTATTTAGAAGTGCAGCTAAGGACCTGTGAATATCACAGACTGTAGCTCAGTGATAGAGAGAAACAGACGCAGAAAGCACTGCTGGTCCAGTACTGTGCCACTGGTAGACACGGGACTGGCTGGGTGCACCCAGCTGTGCTGCTGGAGAAACAGCTTGGAGTCGCCAAGTTACGGTGGAGAACTTAGTGTGTCTGGTATTTCGGTGCAGTTTTTAGGATATTCTATCTCCCTGTTCCTTTCTTTTGATTTCTTTTTTTCCTTTATGTGCTAGGTGTCAAACCTACAACTGCACACATGCTAAGCAGGTGCTATATTTCTGAGCTGTAGCTCTGGCCCTATAGAACATTTTCATTTTAGACTGTTTTGGAAATCTGGTTTTGAACATAGTGGGTAAATTGAAGCCTTAACTCATTCTTTCAAAACTTCACAATACTAATAGTAGTAAGTTATTTTGCAAGTTAGAGAGTTACAGGGAAGAAAATACCTTGTTTCAGAATTAGAAATGCTATCAAATACATCTAGAATTTTTTTAGTTAAAAGAATTTTAGCCAGCTATGGTGGAATATACCTAAACTACCAGTGCTCGGGAAGGAAAACTTCAAGCTTAGATATCAGTACTTGATTACATTTATTATTTTGTGGTAATGATAGGAAACAAATGCATAACTAAACACTGTGGTTGTGAAAATCCTATATGATATTTTGTATTGAAAATAACTTGTAGATTATTCCATATACTCTTTGTAATTGATCATGTTAGATTATGTTCTATAAAACCATGTAGTTTTATCATGTGCTCTTTGAGAACAATTTGGAAATAAAAGTGGTTCATTTCTTCACATTGAAAGAATAATGCAAGTGTGTTTAGGGTTTTTATTTTGTTCAAGGTACAGTGTGAGTCTTCTTCTGGACAGTTGTGTTCGTCTGGTGAAATGTGACAGCTGGATACACATTAATGGTTTCAGCATATTTCTTCAGTAGCTGCTGCTGCTACCAAAGGCCCACTTTTTCATCTTAGCCTGAAAAATTAATGAGAACCCTTGCTTTAATAAGCATAAAAAATAAGGATTTTTTTATGTTAAGGTATAAAAGTGAAATAAGTTAATTTATAAATCACAGGTGAAAATACTTATAGTTACTAAATACTTATGAGAACAGAGCATGTCAGTTTCTCTGAGGAGCTGTGACAAGTACATATAGGAGATTGAGAAAGGAGATAGATTACAACACGTAGTTAAAGCCAAAGCATGAAATAGCACATGAACACCAAGGACAACACTGATACCATGTATCATTTGAACTATTTTAAAGAAAGTGTAGGTAGATATTTTGGGGGAGGGATTTCTAGTCACAGAACACACAGAGCAGGACTATAGAGATAATGGGTGCTTGGGAGTTTCCTGCAATAAGGACTAATGGTTAGAAGGCCTTGTAACACATGCACCTAAATTCACAGCCCTCAGAAGACTGAGACATGAGGATTTTGGATATGAGGCTAATCCAGAGAGTACTGTGAAATGTTGTCTAAAACAGAGTGGGAGGGGATGGTTTTAAATAGAAAAATATTGCTTGTGGCTTACAATGCAGATCCTGTTATGAGTACTTTTGTTGGATATACAGATGTGCCAGAAGAAGATGAGGATGATTCAGATAGTGAGCCAGAGGGCCAGGACATTGATGAGCTCTATCACTTTGTGAAGCAAACACACCAGCAAGAAACACAGTCAGTCCAAGTGGATGTCCAACATCCTGCACTGATCCCAGTACTGAGACCATACCAGAGGGAGGCAGTCAACTGGATGCTACAACAAGAGCATTTCAGAAGCGTTCCTGCTGGTGGCAAGTATAAGATGTTTAAAGAAGGGCTCGTTGATTGGAGGAAGATGTTGAAGATAGTCAATGGTGGGGCATGTGTTAGGGTAATGGCAAGTAATCATACTGAAAAGAGAATAGTTTTCTAAGAAGTCTTTCGAAATAGAAATCTAGAAAAATATGTGACTTTCCTTATTTGTATAAATTTAAAATGTTTTTTCCTTCAGCCTTAATGGCAATGTATGAAAAGTAGGAAATAAGTTTAAATCATGGTCCCTACATGTAATCTCAGTTTGGGAGGTAGTAGCAAGAAGATGAGAAATTCAAGTCATTCCAGGCCACAATGTGAATTTCAGGCCAGCCATTCTGGGCTGTGTGCCATGCTATCTCAAAAAAAAAAAAAAAAAAAAAAAAGAAGAAGAAGAGGAAAAAAGTCACAACTTGTCAACAAGGGTTACTTTTAGAACTTGACTAGTTATGAGTAAGAATCTTCCTAACTTGACAATAAATGTTAGTAACAGAGCAGATTTGCAAGTGTGACTAATTTTCCTAGTTTATATTTTTTTGGTTGCCCCACAAAAGAAATAAAACCAAGAGATTTATTGGAAGGGTGTGCTCTAGTAATATTTTTGTTTGTTTGCTTTAAGACAGGGTTTTTGTGTAGCCCCTGGCTGTCCTAGAACTCACTGTTTAGACCAGGCTAGCCTTAAACTCTAATGAGAATTCATGTTTCTGCCTCCTGAGCACTGGGCTTAAAAGTGCACACCACCATAGCAACACTGTTTTTAAGTGAGTAGACAGATTTTGAGATTTTTACACAATTCTTTAAAATGAGTTATTAACTAGTTCTACTTCTTCCTGTAGAGATTTACTCAGTTAGTAGCAGATGATATTACTTATTTATCCCAAGTATTCCAGCAACCTAATTTTTGTTTTATGTTTTCATTTTGGACAATATCAGTTGATAGGCAATATTATTTCTCCTTACTCCTGATCCTTTCAAATATCAGTAAATTTGTCTTCTTCCAAAATTACTTTCCTTGTCTCTATTTTCCTGTCTCCTACATTCTCATTCATTCATAGTCTTTAAATCTCCCGTCCTGCCCTGAAACAAACATTGAACTCTGGAGTTGGGTGCTCTTGGTCAAGTTTCATAATCTGTATGTTTCACTGCCCATCTCTCATTCAGTATTTTCCTCTCAGTTATTTGTTTGGGAAATTGTTAGTTCTTTAAAGTCCCACAAAGGTCGTATTTTCTCTAAAATGAAATAATTTTCTTTAGATACATAACTACAGAAAGGTATATTTTATTTATTTATTTTTATTTATTTTTTTTTTTTTGGTTTTTCGAGACAGGGTTTCTCTGTGTAGCTTTGCGCCTTTCCTGGAACTCACTCTGTAGTCCAGGCTGGCCTCGAACTCACAAAGATTCACCTGCCTCTGCCTCCCGAGTGCTGGGATTAAAGGCATGCGCCACCACCGCCCGGCTCAGAAAGGTATAATTTGCACACAACAAAATGCTTTGAAATTAAAGCTTAAATTTGATGCATTTAACAAATCTATATCCTTAGAGTCAACAAACAGTTTTTGTCAGGCCTCTACCACAGCGACAGAGTAGCTGAAAATCATCTCCAGGGTTGAGAGAATCACAGAGTGAGAGGTTTCAGTGCAAGAGTGACTGGCCTCATTGCTTTGGACCTGAGGAGAGATTAGATATTTACAGGGAAGAAAATACCTTGTTTCAGAATTAGAAGAATGCAGTCAAATACGTCTAGAATTTTTTTTAATTATAAGAATTTTAGCCAGTTTTGGTGAAGTATACCTGAGTGGCCAGTGCTTAGAAAGGAAAGCTTCAAGTTTACATACCAATACTTGATTATATAGTTATTGAGTTGTAATGGTACGAAGTAAGTGCACAATTACACACTGTGGTTGTGAAAATCCTGTATGATATTTTGTACTGAAAATATAAATTATTCAGTACAGTCTTAGCCATTGAGCATATTAGGTGTGTTCACAATGTTTGCATCATTACAGTGACATGTGGCTGAAGAGCTCTTCATCTCTTTGTAGCCTGGAAGCAAAGGACATGCTATGAAGGGACCAGGACTAGATACATTCCCCAAGGACAGTCCCTCCCAGTCAGGACCGACTGACTCCCTTTAACTGGGTCTTATCACTAAAGTTTCTGCTAGTTCCAAGTAAGCCCTCAAATTAATGAACCTACTAATAAACTAGTCCATTTATGAAGCTAGCGCTATGATATCCAGTCACTTCCCCTAGGCCCCCACCTCCAAGCATTGCTTCAGTGGCAACAATAAGAGTGTTCAACATAAGAGTCATAGGAGAACAAATCAGATCCAAACCATAACACCGTATAACAGAACTAGACCCATGCCAAAGTAAGTACTCGCTCCATCTGGTTCTTGAGAGTTGAAAAATTGAAATTTGCTGTGAGTTTACAATACACACTGGATTTCATGTAGTACTGTAAAAAGGAAACAATGTAAAACCCTTTAATTTTTATATTGGTTACATATTAAATAATATTTTAGTTATTAGGGTAAAGTAGACTGTTAAAATTATTTCACTTGTTTCTTATTTTATGATAAGAACTGCAAATTAAAGGTTATATATGGGACTCATTATATTTTGTACAGTAGTACTGATGTAGAAAATTCCACTACCTTAAGACATTTGCTTATGGCCCAGCCAGCTCTGGTTCTAACCCTTCAAGAGGCAGCCATTGCCACCATCACTTGGCCTGTTTGGGAAAAATGAGCCATTTACATATGCACACAATTTGAGCAAAGATTTCATTTCTTTTTATATGACATTTTTGAGGTGTGTCTATACTTTGCATATCAGGAACTCATTTTTTTAATCTATAGACAAGATTTTCTAAATTAAATCTCCATGTGACACGTAGCCATGTCTCTGCTCTGTGTGGTTTTCTCTGAATTGCATTTTTCCATTTATAAATACTGTATGTTTTCCTATGTCATCTTTACTTCCTGAGAATTTAGTTTCATTTCATTGATGGATAGAGACTGATTTCCTATTTGGTAAATTAAAAGATTAAAGAGAAAGACCAAAGAAGGTTGAGATAAATGCATTACTTAAATATTGCAGTTTGAGCTTTCTTTTTTCTAAGTGAAGTGAATTTTTCTTTTCACTCTCTGCTCCATATGGCAGGTTGGTTACAGTTAAGATAAATCTTGGAGCTAAGTAGCATAGGTCTGTTGAGTTATTTTAAAGTTGCCTGTGATCCTCCTGCTTCCACTTCCTGTAGCAAATCTGACTGGCATGAACCACCACAATCATGCTAAATGATGAGCCACCCAACATGGGACTTGAACCCCATGACCCTGAGATTAAGAGTCACGTGTTCTTCCAACTGAGCTAGCTGGGCTTCCCTAGCCCAGAATCTTTCTGAATTGTGCAAATGAAAAATTAGTTTTCTCCAGCAGTGTCTCACTAGGTATACAAACCATTCTTACTGGCAAGCCCCATGCCTAGCAGTAGGTGATAAATACAAAATGAACTCTGACATTTTTGGAGGTTCTTTGTGTCATCATGCTGCTGTCAAGCTTCCCTCCCCCCATTACAGGTCCTTTTCATATATATATTATGGTTTCTGGTTTTGTGCTTTTATGGAGTTTCTGTGTGTACAAGGTGCAAGCATGTGTATGTGTGTCTAAATGTGCTTATTGTACTTTTTCTTTGGCTCTTTTTCTTCTGTTTGTTTTTATCTAATTTTTGTTATTATTTTTTTTAGATGTTTGTATTATAATGAGAGAAAGAAAGGGTGTAGATCTGGGTAGGTGGGAAAGAGCTGGAAGGAGTTTGGGGAGGGGAAATCTAAATCAATATATTGTATGAGAAAAAAAATTTATTGTCAGCAAGAAAGAAAGAAAGAAGTTGCCCACTTCTTAGGTGCTTTGTTAAAGGTAACCAACCCTTGAGGTTGAGTTGGTGCTGTGTGCTAGTTTTCCTAGTGACCCTCAGCAGTTTGTTGTGCTTCCCTTTTCTGTGTTATTACTTGCTTATGTGGGTGTGTACCAAAGCAAAGAGTAGTAGAAGAATATTTTTTAAAAAGAACTGGAGAGAACCCTATGTGCTAAGTGAGAGGCAAATATGTAGCTTTTCCTGAGTGAGCTTTTCAAGGACATGGGTCTCCTGAGTCAGCATCCCATACCATTCTGTTTGTTTTATTTTAGTATCAGTATATGACAGAAAACAAAACAAAACAAAACCTCTTATGTGGTTATACTTTATTTTAGACAACTCCCTGCACTTCTTGTGGCGAGAAATTGTTACACCTGATGGTTTGAAACTCTACTATAATCCATATACAGGCTGGTAAGGCAAATCTTATATGCTGATTTTTAAAATATATGCAGTAAAATCTATGAGATATTTAACACATATTCACGGTCTTGAGGAATGCTAAATTACTGTGTATTTCTGTAGCTAGGATAGACTCAGAAATAAAAGCCCTTGTCATTTTTCATGATAGACAAAAGCTGCTGAGTTATCAAGACTGACAAAATCTTGTCATGGCTGGACATGGTGAGCCATGTGCTTTAATCCCAGCACCTGGGGAGGCATGGGCAGGCAAATCTTTGAGTTTAGAGGCCAGTTTGGTCTACATAGAGAGTTCCAGGCCAGCCAGGGCAATATAGTGAAACCCTATCTCCGAGAGGGAAAGAATAAAGGAGAGAGGAGATTTATATCTCAGGTACTAATGTTATTTTGTTTATAAAAGGCCAACTTTTACAATTTTCATTAAATTTATCAGTTTATAGATTAAAGAAATATAAGATTCTTTAATCGTAATAAATAAATCAATATTTATTGTCTTCTATATTTTTTAATCATGTGTCCATAAGGACCTAAAAGGAAAAAGTGCTTCCTTCTAAAATGTATAAAATGACATATATTTATTTGTTCTGTAGCCAGGGAAGGAGAGGTGCTATGGCGTACCTGTGAAGGAAGAGGACAGCTTGCAGGAGACTCTTCTCTCCTTTCATGTTTGTCGTGAGGCTTGGTGGCAAGCACCTTCTCCTGCTGAGCCATGTTGCCAGCCTGCATAACATTTCTCTTTAATTATAGAATAGACAAGATGTTCATTATGTACTACACCATTCTTATTTCTGCACTTAGTTGTCTGCTAGATTATTGTTATTATTTCACTCCTGTTACCCATGATTCGTAATTTGAATTGTTGTCTCCTAAATGAAGTTTCAATAAACTTTAAGTTTTATGCACTTCTTCTGTTCTCTTTGGGAATACTAATAAAGGACAGCATAACTTTTATTTAAATTCTTGGACTGTCTTTTCTCTTAGCATCATTCGTGATTTCCCACATGCTGGACCACAGTTGCTTGGTGGAATCTTAGCAGATGAGATGGGTCTCGGAAAGACAGTGGAAGTTCTGGCTCTGATTCTGACGCATACTCGACAAGACGTCAAACAAGATGGTCTCACTCTTCCTGAGGTACAAAGAAATACTGCAGTGCTTCAGAGGACGGGAACATGGGGTGTCAAGAGACCTTACAGTGAACATTGACGATTGACTTGGCCCTCAAGTCAACCCCTTCTGTGCATTGTATGGCAATGGCTTGTGTTCATGTTTGATTACCTTCACGTGACTACAGAGAATGGGACGTTGGCTTCCTAGCAGGTTTTTCTTGAGTGATGTAGACCAATTAACAATATGAAGAATTGAATATGAATATGAATATGAAGTAAGTTGCCAGTCTCGCAACTAGTTAGCAAAGAACTGTTTTATAATACATCCTACTGGTACTTCAGATATCTTGTCAACACTATAAGGTCCATATTGCCACTGAATATTTTAAGAACTGTCTATTTAATTACAAACCTCAGATTCTGATAAGTAGAAATTATTGGTTGACTGATGGAATAGATTTTATATAAATATATGAATTTTAGAGTTTACAAAAAATTACTTCCTATATCTCCCAGTAGTGAAACCTGAAGCCAGCACATTAAGCCCTGCTAACTTTAGCCCACTAATCAAAGGTAGAACCACTTAAGAACCTTCAGGAACCACAGGCTCACAATCTTAGTATGTATGTAATCTGTTGGAAAGTCCACATATACAAAATAAACCTTAGAGATTTCAATAGTAAATAGAAAAGAAAAATTTATATTTATAAATATATTTTTATAAATTTAAATATATATATATATATTTACATATATATGATGGGGGCAGGTCTGGAGAGATGACTCAGCAGTTAGGAACTCTGAGCTCTGGCTGTTCTTCTAGAGGACCTAGATTGGATTTCCAGCACCCACAACTGAGCAACTAAGCAACCATCTATAGCTCTAGCTCCAGGTGATGCCGCTCCCTCTTCTGGCCTTTGCGGACACTGCATGTGTGTCGTACACAGACATATATACAAGCAAAATACCATTACACATAAAACAAAAACAAGTCTTTAAAAAAGACACTGTGAAGTATTAATAACTTCTTTCTGAGATGTTAAGCTCATTACATATTTTATTTCCAAATTAATGTTTATTATTATAAATATGCCAATTCTATTTTAAAATGTATCTTTAAGTTTCTTTCAGAAATTCCCTATGTTTAGTTAATTTAAATAGTATACACAAATTTAAAAAAGGCTAGTTGCAAGCTCCAAAGTAAAAAAAAAAAAGTTTATATAATGAATGACATTTACTTATCTCCTTTTATAGTTGTATATGACTATTTTCCATTTCTTTAATAGAAGAAGAGTTAATTATAATACTCAAAATATTGAATACCAAATATTTCAACTACCAAATGTCATGTATTTCAGGGGAAAGTGGTGAATTATTTCATCCCATCTCACTGTCCCAAAGGAAAAGTAAAAAATAGAGAAATCCAAGATACAGAACATGAACCAAAAGAAAAAGTGCACTGCCCCCGTAAGTGTGGTTTCTTCAAGTAGCGTCTTTCAAATGATTTTTACTGCACTTTGTACTGTCCTCAGAAAGGTTTAATCATCATGACTGGTTTTTACTTAAATTGTTTGTATTTAACATAAAAGCATGGTTACAAGTTACATTAACAAAAATAAAGAGTTGCTCCCAGTACTACTAGTTCAGTCTATTATACTTAAGTTTCTTCAATTTTGTTTATTTTCAAGTGTAGCTACTACGATTTCTATTAACAGATTAATTTTTCTTAGCAATGGTAGCATAGACTATACTAGGACATTCAGGAGATTTTGCTTTGTAATTTGAATGATTGTTGTTTTGTCAAACAAATTAGCCTGAATAACTATTTGCTAAATTATTTCTATTACAGTAATTTTTTTCTTAATTCAAGGTCAATTTTTATTACATATTCTTTGGAATGGTACTAGAGTGTGTTACATCTTTTATTTATTTTCTTAACCTAGTCCCTAATGCAGATTGACATTTTATTTTAGTTATTTTGAGTAATTAGCATATCCTTTTGTTTATCCCCTTGTACATTTAGCTACACGTGTGATGATCCTAACAGCTGTGAAAGAAATGAATGGGAAAAAAGGAGTTTCTATTCTTTCTATCTATAAGTATGTCAGCTCCATATACAAATACGATGTTCAGCGGAACCGGAGTCTTTTGAAGCGGATGCTAAAATGTTTAATCTTTGAAGGTCTTGTGAAACAGATCAAAGGCCATGGTTTCTCTGGGACTTTTACACTGGGGAAGAATTACAAGGAAGAAGATATATGTGATAAAACAAAGAAGCAGGTAACAGCATTTATTAAGTAAATATACTTGTAAAAGAATTTTTCTTTGGGCCACCAGCTCACAAAAAATGACGTAGAGACTTATTATTAATTATGAAAGCTCAGCATATAGCTTAGGCTTTCCCCACTATTTCTTATAACTTAAATTAACCCATTTCTATTCATCTATTTGTTGCCACATGACTCGTGGCTTTTACCTCTCCTCCTGCATATCTGATCCCTCTGCATCTGGCTGGCGACTCCTTTCTTCTTCCCAGAGCTCTCTCTGTCCAGAAGCCCTGCCTATACCTCCTGCCTAGCTGTTGGCTTTTAAGCTTTATTTTAAAACCAATCACAGTGACACATCTTTAACACAGTGTAAAGGAATATTCCACAACATTTCTCCCTTTTTGTCTAAATAAAAAAGAAAGATTTTAACTCTAACACACTAAAACTATATACATTAACAATTAGCAGGTAAGAATTACATTTACAATGTTCGATCTGTTTGTATTTGGCAAATTTAGAGAAAATATTTCATTATCTATCCTCTCTTGATGAGTCCAAAGTGTTATACGTAAACCATTTTCTATCATAACTTGTATTACAATCTTAAAACTATCTTTTTAGACCTCAAAACATTTTTTACATAAACAGTTTAAGCTTTATGGGTCTCTCAAACTTACAAACTTTACATCTTTTATGTAAGTTTCTTTTCTGAATTTGGTAACAAGGAAAACTGTAAAACTATAACAATCTAGTCTTCAATCTCCATCAGAGACCCAAGAAGGATAAAATATTACCTGAGTAAACAGGAAGTGCAAAGTAAACAACTTCTAAAACTAAGAAATGATAGACATCAGGCTCTCTGGACAGTCACCCCAACGTTCCTCCGTAACATTGAAGCATCCATCTTCAGCCTGTGGGCCTAAAATATCTGACATTTTCTGTGAAGCAGGATCTTTGAAGGACTGTCCTACCATGTCTTGGCAAACCTTGGCAATCACTTTCTTTTGTGTCCTGCTTCTCCAATTTGGCCAACATACTGTCAGCAGTCAAGGCAAGAGCAGTTTCTTGCCCAAATGGCTGGCTTTTGCCACAAGAAAAGAAAGCAAACTCCATATGGAGGTTCTTTGCCCATCATCTCTTTTTTGAAGTAAATTGGTACTGCCAGCAGCAGACAGGTCTCACTGTCATGAAAAGCCTATGTTATTAAAACACTCTACCATATTTAGATCTTTGAAGTGTTTGAAGATCACCTCTCTATCTAAAATGTATCTCTGTATGTCTTGAAAACATACCTAACATGACTATAAGTTTGATAGTTTTAGATGACCAACCATTAACCTGTATTTCTTTATTATCCTAAATAGCTTTCATGGACTAAAACTTTATATTTTTAAATGAGTTGTGTAGGTATAATACCTTAAACAAAAATAGAAACATATATACAGTATAATAAAAATAGCTTTAAATTTGTATCAGTATACTAAAATCCATACCAATACAAAATATTTGAGACTAGTGGTTGTTTAAACGACTCAACAGTCCACCCTTTTATACCATCATTTCTATACTATATCCCCCTCTTTCTCTTCAGAAAGAGATCCCTAAATCTAACTTCCTTTGTTTAGTTTTATTGTTTTGACCATGACCAATAACAACTTGTAACCAACTCCCCTAAATGAAGTCAAACACCCATAACCCACCGAATAACCAAAAACCACCCACCCCACCTCTTACCATACAGAATAAATAGGTAGATCATACCTTGACACTAAAGCTTTCAAAGTTTGCAGACAAAAATCAAAAACAAGTAAGGAAAAAGATTATCCCAGTGACTTATGTTTTCTACTTTCTGAATGTAAATATCACAAAAGTAGTAACTATTTTAGTTACATTTGAATCCAGAGGAATGTGGTTTACTCATTAAAAATACTCAATGGGGTGAACTCTAAAATTAGTTGTTTTCATATGCCTTAGAGTTGAAGATAACTTGTCTATTGTTATGATACTGTCTGCAATTACAAACTTGGCTCCCAGCTTTAGCAATGTTAATGCCTCAAATTTATATATACCTATTTATATATATTTCAAGTCTCTTTATATAAAATTATAGTGTTCCCAATGCCATCATCCTATAAAACTTTTTATATTTTGTTATAAAACTGTTTTCATTGGGCCAGTAATTTCAATTTGCTTTTAGAAATATAATCACAATACATGTAAACATTATCAAGGAACGACTACTGACAACGAATCAAATTATGAAAGCCTTTTTTTTTGGAGACACACACACACTCCCTCTTCATCTTTTGGAACAGGTAATGTCCACCTTGTGCCCAAGCAACATGAAAGACTGCAGTGAGCTGTGCTTTTGTAATCCCTCTGCCACACGGGGAAATCTCCAACCAGTGCCATTTTTTCTGTGGTAATAGCCTGGCTCTTCTATTTGCTGTTAGGTCTGACACCTTTTTCCCAGAGCTGTTCCTATCACCTACCTGTTTGTCACACCCCATTTGTGTTCCGTGCCCTTTGTAGGCATTTCTATAGCTCACTTTTGCTTTGACTATTCAGAGAGCTGTTGAGACAGATACCAAATGTACTTCTTTTTTATACCCTAGTATCTAAAACAATGCCTGGCCCAGAACTGACATTCAAACCATGATGGTAGGAGGCACACATGGAAAGGGCAAAGACAGGAGTTTGTTTACTGATTGCAGTAAATAGTAGATTAACTTACACGGTTTTTGTACTTGATGACTTGGTATTGTATGTACTCTAAATTTCTGTTATTTGATTGATTTAAGCAGACTTTAAATCATAAATCATTAAGAACAATGGGGTAATCTCCCTTTATCTTTCTGATCTGTATCTCAAAACAAAACTCTACAGGGATGAAGTAGAGCCTTTGCTTTTCTGAGGATTACGGAGAGAGGTCTTTCAGAGAGTAAATTAGAGAACATTTGTCAGGAACAATTCTCTTTGGGTAAAGACTGTTGAATTTGTAAATATATAAAGTTTAGAGTTTAGTTTCCAAGTTACAACTTTATTGACACATGTTAATTAAACAATTCTTTTTCATAGGTGGTGGGGAGTCCAAGGAAAATTCAGAAGGAGTTAAGGAAATCAGTGAACAAGGACACAGACTCTGAATACCTGCCATCAAACACTTCTGATGATGATGATGATCCTTATTATTATTACTATAAGGCCAGAAAAAGCCGTAGTAAATTGAAGAAAAAACCTGTGTTACTCACTAAGAAGGAAAAGAGACAACCTATCAATCCAGATTCCCAGATTCACTCTCCAGCTGTTGGTGGCTCTGCAAGTGCTGATGCTAATGTCTCAGAAAGTGCACCTGCCTCTGAGGACAAGAGAGACCAAGGAGCAGAAGACCTTGCTGGCTCTCTAAAGCCCGCTGATGAGGAGTTGGCACATTCTAACACTGTGAGTCCCTGTGAGACCTCTGATTACCGCTTTGAGTGCATATGTGGTGAATTTGACCAGATTGGCCGAAAGCCGAGAGTTCAGTGTCTGAAGTGTCACCTGTGGCAACATGCGAAGTGTGTGAATTACGAGGAGAAGAATCTGAAGGTTAAGCCTTTTTACTGCCCCCACTGCCTGGTTGCAATGGAGCCAGTGTCAACAAGAGCAACGCTGATCATCTCTCCGAGTTCCATTTGCCATCAGTGGGTGGATGAAATCAACCGGCATGTGAGATCATCATCTCTTCGAGTTTTGGTAGGCACTGAGCTAAAGAGGGATAGAAACATGTAAATGTGTGCTTCTTCATCATAGTTTTCATTGTGCTTTTAATTTGTTTGCATTTATTTTTAATATTGTTTATTATTTTATTTATTTGGAGGGAGAGTTGGGGCAGTATTTCACATAGCCCAGGATAGCTTCAAGGATGACATTGAACTCTGATCCTCTACCTCTCAAGTGCTAGTATTACAGGCATGTGTACCTAATTTTGATTATGTATTATTTTACTTTTCTGTATGCTTTTATTTTCCAGAGTTCTTTGTCAGTGTTTTTATACTTTTTTCAATAAATTGAACCCAAGACCTTACACATGTTAGACAAGCACTCTAGCACTGAGCCACATCACCATCATGTTTGTATATTTCTAAAATTATTTGTTATGATACTAATACCAGCTGTACCAGAGCTTGAAGAGAATATTGAAAGAAGAAACAGAGCAGTAGACTATGTTCTTTTCTGACTTCTGAATTTTAGAAGTTGAGAATATGTTGATATGAAGGCGTTTTTAAAATTCTTGATTATCAAGATGAAAATGAGTTGTTACAATTTGTGATTTTAGAGAGAGAGTCAGTTCCCAGGATAGCATAGTGTAGTTGCAGATGCTCATTTCAACCTGTCACCTTGTAGATCCATAATCTCTCTGGAGCCTCAATTACCTCATTAGTAAAATTAAAAAAAAAAAAATACTCATTCAGCAGATATTTATTTGGTACATATCCTTTCCAGGAACTATACTGAATTCTGAAAACAGCCTCACACAGGCTTGCTGTGTAGATGAAATTAGTAAAGTACTGGCCCATAGTCATTGGGTGTTACTGTTGGCCACATTTCTTTTCTTCTTCCTCCCATGCAAATAGTGTAGATTTTCCATAGTCAGCCATTGTCATGGACATGGGGACTGTAACAAAAAATAAAGCATGATTTTTGCCACTAAGAAGTTCTATTCTGTGTGGATGGGACTTTCAGTCTTGGCTCCTTCAGTTTTAAGCAGGTCGTTGTTTCCTCTTTGGGGGAAAGGAGTAATACCTAACAGTATTGATGTTGAAGTTTGGAGACAATGTTTCACACAGTATCTAAAACAGGAACGATACTTCATGAATAATAGCTGTGATTGCTCTACTTTCCCAACCACTGTATTCTCATACCTGTATCAAATCTGTCGGCCTTGCCCACATTCTTTCCTCTTTTTCCACTATATGCTCACACCCCTATTGAGTCCATTTAACAACCTGCCTACATTCTTTCCTCTTTTTTTCTATTTGAAAGAAATATAAGCATTGCTTCAAAAAGTAACTGAAACATTAGCTCCTCTGAGTTCACTGTCAATTGCACAATTGGTCTTTTCACTAATGTTGCCACAGTTGCTTTGTGATATTTCCATTCAAGTTGTTTATGTCACTTGGCTCCCACATTAGAACATAACATTTCTCTAGACAGTTTACAATCTGTCTATAATGTGTGTGTCCAAATACAAATTTAGAAAGGGCTCAGTTTAGTAGGGATATAATAAGTGAATATTTCTATGGCCTTTGTCCAGGTTTTCTATAATAACTGTTGGTTCTGATTATTTCCCAGGTATATCAAGGAGTGAAGAAAGATGGCTTCTTACAGCCTCATTTTTTGGCAGAACAAGATATAGTTATCATTACCTATGATGTCCTTCGTTCAGAACTAAACTATGTTGATATCCCACATAGCAATAGCGAGGATGGGCGTCGCCTGAGGAACCAGAAGCGCTATATGGCTATTCCCAGCCCCCTGGTAGCGGTGGAGTGGTGGAGAATCTGTCTTGATGAAGCTCAGATGGTTGAATGTCCTACAGTAAAAGTAAGAATCTCCACAACATCCTTTGAGTGCTGATGAAGGAAGAACGTGAATAGTTCAGTAGTTGAAATTTAGTTAACCCACACTAGTGATATTGTTTCAACATTTTTTGCTAAACATTCTTATGTTAAGCACTACATAATCCTTTGAAATTAACTCTAATTCTCTGAATGATACTTCTGTATGGAATACTTGGAGACTTGGTTGTCAATGTGTGTATGACACAGTTCAAAGCAAACTATGTTTAGGGACTTCTAAATCATTTAAGCTAACCTGAAGGCTTATCGTATGTTCTTAGTAGCCTTAATCTAAGGTTGAATTTGGCAGATGGCTTCAGAAAATAAACTTTATGGTATAGAATTTTATTACATCTATCCCTGTGTGTATGTGTATCTTAGGTCTTCTTCTGTGACTCTCTACACTATTGTTTAAGATGGTCTCTCTAGACCTAGAACTTGCTGATTTAGCTAGACTGGCTGGCCTGCCAGCCCCAGGGATCCTCCTGCCCTTTTTCCTGATGCTCGGATTCAACCGCTATGCACATTGCTTCCTTCTTCAGTGCTGGGGATCCAACCTAAGGTCCTAGATTGTAGCAAGTACTTTACTGACTGAGCTATCTCCCCAGTGCCATATTATTTATCTTTATTCTGTCTCCAGTGACCTGTCTATAACCTGAACTGAATTGATGAATCATATCTCATCATACAGAAGCTTACCTCTATAGGAAGGAGTGGTGAAGGGGGTGTATTCATTCAGGATACCTTTTCCTTCTGTGCATTCTTGAACTATCCCTACATCTCGGTGGCTCGCAGTGAGCTCCTACTAATGAGAACCACTGTGTTGGGTACTGGCTTATTAAGTATGACATTCAGCAGTGAGTGTGATAACTATTAAATAAAAGCAGATGTATTTTAATGGAAATGCAGCTGTTAGTGGCTGTTTTCATGAGGAAATGTATGACTGATTTCTGTGTTTTATTCAATACTTTTCTTTTTTTAGGCTGCAGAAATGGCCCAGCGTTTGAGCGGGATTAATCGGTGGTGCATCAGTGGCACTCCAGTGCAGAGAGGATTGGAGGGTAATACAGACTTTCCACAGTCACCAGACTTAAAGAGCTTACTTGTTTGGGGGGCAAATACAGCAATGCTTAATTTTTGTCAAAATATTTATTTATTTAAGTATATGTGTACTTAAAGTTTGCTCCTAATAATTTAAAGCATTTGTCTTTGTAAGTGGAATTTGGGTGATATCTTCAGATACATGAGGACAAATACATAGTGAGCATTCCCATTGCTTTACATTGGCCAAATATTGTACCCCTTCCACAGTATAGCTACAGGTCTCAAGTCAACCTGAATTCCAAAGAAGAAGATTTAGAACCTGAGAAGAAAGGAAAGCATGAGACAGAAAATCAAACTTCATAGGAAGGGATGCTGAGGAGAATGATGGCCAAGTTGAGATTTGCAGTGCTGTGAAGTGACTAGGAGAGGAAAGGAGTCTCTGTAATAGAGGAACCAGGCAGTTGAAGGTGATGTGGCGGCAGGAGCCCTCAAAAGAGTGTCAGTATGACAGAAGTACAGAGAAACCATGTGCATGCCGGGACTGAATAGACAGGTATAGAGAAAGCCAAAAGGGACCTTTTAGACCACAGTACAGTATTTTTGTTATTCTCTTAGGAAAACTTGGGAGCTCTCAGAAGAATTTAGACAAAATGATTTATGCTCATCTTGTAGATTAATTTATATTTCAAAAGATGACTCATTGTAACATGGGAAGTGATTTAGCAGAGAACAGAGTATATACTAGGATATCAGCTGATTGGCTCCAAGGATTGATGGAGGCAAGCGATGTGAGCATTATGGATCTGGACTAGGGTTATCTTAGAAAAACAGAAAAGTGGATGAGGAAAGTTAACAAGATGTGTTGGGTTGATACGTTGCTAACTCATACATTTCTCTGTAAATAATACTAGAGGAAAAACATCTTTGGGTAAGAAGATTGTTAATTTGTCTTAGGCAGATATAAATTTGAGGTTTTTAAAACCTCAGTGAAGTAGAGCATAAACAGTTGGACTGATGTGATCTGAACTATAAATCGGTGATTCCTACAGATAAGCATATGTTACTAATGCCCATGTGCTATCAGAGTCACTTAATTCAGCTACATAGCAAGGCCCTGTCCAAAAAATAAGTAATTTCAACCTAAAATGTCAGTCATCTTCAAAGGATGTTCTAGATAGTTGTGGTTTTTACATTTTTATTAGTTCCTTTTAGTCTTATAACCATGTGTCTTGATCATATTCGAATACCCGCCTCCCCGAATTCTTCCCCAGTTCACTCACCAGACCAGTTTGTGCTGCCCAAATATTTTGGGATGTGTGGTCTTCCACTAGAGAGTGGCTGACTTACAAGTAGCTATACTCTTAAAGAAAACTCTCTCCTTTTCCCAGCACCTAACAGTTGCCAATATTAGGGTGGAACTTCCCTCTCCATGTTGGGAACTTCATCTGGCTTAGAATTATGGAATTTTAAAAATAATTCTTACTCCTTTTGAAGAGACGAGATACTGTATTTTTTTTTTCAACTAATGATACATAAAAGCATAAAGAAAGTTATACTCAGAGCTGAAGAAATGGCTCAGTGGTTAAGAGTAGTGATTCACTAAATAAGTTTTATGTCTAATTTCATTATTGTCTTAGGCTAGTTCCCTAGAAATTTAATTAGTAGATCATTAGGAATGTTAGGTCAGAGTATATTCTCTGCATCGCATGAGATTATATCATACTTTTTCTTCATATTTTTCTCAAAGTCTTGCTTTGATATATGCATCTTAGCAAATCTACTAAAGAAGTTTTCACTGCTAGGCTTTTGGGTTAAGTGTAAGCTTTGTGTGGTAGTGTTACATTTTAAGTATCTCAGGAATTAGAGCAGAGCCTGGAGCACAGTAGATTCTCAGTGTAAATTGATCTGGAATTAAATGTTCAGATTCAAGAGGCTACAAGATGCATTCTACTTTCTGACGAGTTCTGTGTGTGCTTTGTGGGTCTGTGGGTGATCTTATGCAGAAGAGCAATAAAGAAATCCAGAAACAATTGTCCCTGGTGTCCTGTGGCTTTCCCTTTGCAGATCTTTTTGGGCTGGTGGTCTTTCTTGGGATTGAACCTTACTGTGTCAAACACTGGTGGATTCGACTTCTCTATCGCCCATACTGCAAGAAGAATCCTCAGCATCTCTACAGTTTTATTGCCAAGATACTGTGGAGGTCTGCAAAGAAAGATGTCATTGACCAAGTCAGTGTGCCAACCTTTTGCTTACTAAGGATATTACAAGGAAACAAGCTGGGGTGAAAAGTTAAAATTTGTTCTGTTTCCAACTTCCCATTACAGATCCAGATTCCACCTCAGACTGAGGAAATGCACTGGCTCCACTTTTCCCCTGTGGAGAGACATTTCTATCACCGCCAACATGAGGTGTGCTGCCAGGATGCCGTGGTAAAGCTCAGGAAGATCTCCGACTGGGCCCTGAAACTGAGCAGCTTGGACAGAAGGACTGTCACCTCCATCCTGTATCCTCTGCTGCGGCTCAGACAGGCCTGCTGCCATCCACAGGCTGTTCGTGGGGAGTTCTTGCCACTCCAGAAGAGGTTTTACCCTCAGTTTCCTTCCCTCTGGGGTTTATATTTCAGTAGTATTTAAGCACTTTTGACTCCCAGTTTTTTTGTTTTTTGTTTTTTGTTTTTGTTTTTGTTTTTTCGAGACAGGGTTTCTCTGTGTAGCTTTGCGCCTTTCCTGGAACTCACTTGGTAGACCAGGCTGGCCTTGAACTCACAGAGATCCGCCTGGCTCTGCCTCCCGAGTGCTGGGATTAAAGGCGTGCGCCACCACCGCCCGGCCTTGACTCCCAGTTTTATTCAGGGACTTTGGCTAGGTATCAGAGAATTTTTTGTTTTGTTTTGTTTTTGGTTTCATGATTTTCTCTGTATTGAGCCTCATTTGTGAGTCATAACAAAAGGTTTTTTCATGGTTTTGAACATTTCTTTTAAAATTTGAATAATTATAACAGGTTTTTGTGGTTGCATTTTTGGTTTGGAGAGATTTTATTTGTCTGTACTTTTGTCTGTCCCACTACTCAATACCCAACTCCCACCCCCAACCCTTTGTGTGTGCTTTTCAAGACAAGGTTTCTCTCTGCAGCCCTAGCTGGCCTAGAACTCACTCTGTAGACCAGACTGGCCTGGAACTCAGGAATTTTCCCATCTCTGCCTCCTAAAAACTTGGATTAAAGGCATGCACCACCACACCTGGCTAAATTTTTTGTTCTTAATATACTTCTAGTTCCCTACATGAGGGAGCAGCTAGATTACCACGAAGTGTTTTCTTTATAATTGTGCTAGTTATGTCCTTCGATATGTTTTGTTTTTCCAGAATTCTTTTTGCAGATTGGACTGCATCTCAAAAACTGTTCTATTCTTAGTACCTGATATTATAATAAACTCTCTTAGCTGTCCAAGAGCTATAAAGAGGATTATATTTGGGGTTTACCTTTGAGTGGATTATAGGCAGCTAGAAATAGCAAAGATGATAAATTCATACAATATTAGCTGAACTGATAAGTTTTAAAAATTACAGATTGCTATGGAAACAGTTTCTATTTAAATAGCAGTTTATGACATCCTTCTAATGGAAATGACATTTGACCCTTGTAGCATCTCTTACTTTTTATTTTTTAAACTGAAAATTAAATTTACAGTAAAGCATAAGTTTAATTTGTAGTGATGGGATTGATTCAGACCCAGTCTTACATTGTGATCCCTGTACTATTTCAAATGGATTGTATTGTAGTTTGTACTTAGGAGAGATTTTTCTAGTTCCTTTGTCTTTTGAATGAAATGTGAAAACTTAAAGAAGGCAGACCAGGTACAATATTTGCTGGATTAGTAACAAGTAAAAGCAGAAACTGTAAAACTGAAGGTGAAGGGACCGGAAATAGTTCAGCAGTTCAAAGTTCTTGCAAATCCTCCAAAGGACTGAGTGTGGTTCTCATTACCCATGTCAGGCGGCTCACAACAGCCTGGAACTCCAGTTTCAGGTGGCCCCTCTTCTGGCCTCAGTGGGCACACACACACACACACACACACACACGTACACACGTACACACGTACACACGTACACACATACATCATACCCAGACAGACACACACGTATACTCAGAAGTAAAAAAAAAAAAATTGGTGAAAACTGCTGAAGATTTGTGCAGTTTTCTGTAAAACACTGTAAGAGTCCTGTACCCTTCACCACGCACAGTGTGACTTTCCTGCTGTGATAGTACTTGGAGGTTGCATTCTGGTTTTGAAAGATGTCTCTTCTTTTAGCACCATGACAATGGAAGAGCTGCTCACATCTTTGCAGAAGAAATGTGGAACTGAATGTGAAGAGGCCCATCGGCAACTAGTTTGTGCCCTCAACGGCTTAGCAGGCATCCATATCATTAAAGGTAGAAGGTGATTACTTTGTTATATCTGTAAAAAAGATTCTTACAGTTCTTTTTAAGGAAGGTTAATTACAGAGTGATGTTCTCGCACACTATTGATATGAGTTAAATAGGTTGGATTACACAGAGAACTCTTACACAGAACATGTCAAGAACAGTTAGTGTACATGGACCTTAAGCAAACACTTCAGGAAGCTTTAGAGATTAGAAAATTTTAAGAAATTACAATATGAAAAAAGATTTTATCATATTTATTTTAGTCTTTTATAGTGAAAAATCAGAACATTTAGAAATAGAAAAATGATTAAATTTTAACACATTCCTGGAAATATTGTTCAATGATTTTTTTTTAAATAATGGTACTATAAGTTCATTTTTTTTTTATATCATGGTATATGCCAGGATGATGTAGAAAGGAAGATACAAAATAAAATCTAGGATCTTGCATATACAACTAAAACCACTGTTTCCAAATAAATACAACAAAAATTGATAGACCTGTTATGAGAGTAGACAGATCTGTAATTGTAGTAGGAAGTGTCAGTACCCTCTCAGTTATAGAACAAGCAGATAACACTGTGTCAACACTTAGCCACTAGAACAGCCACTAGACTTGACCGAAGTGACCTGGTGGGCACTTACTGAACACTGTAGCCAGCCACAGAGGAATGTATACTCTGTTCAAGTACACATCTATGGTATAAAGCAAGTCAGTAAACACAAAAATTCAAGTCTTCCACAGTGGAATTGAATTTGCTATCAAGGGCTGATGAGGGGCCTCAGTGGGTAAAGGTACCTACTGCCAAGTTTGATGACCTGAGTTCAATTCCTGGGACCCACATTTTGAAAGAAAAGAACCCATAAGTTGTTCTCTACCTCCAAGTGTGCACTGTGGCGTGCATCCCCTCCTGACTCATAAATACATAATTAAAAAATAGATATCAATAAAAAATAACTAGAAATAATTAAGATATTTTAGGGGGAAGTAACACTAAGTATAAAGGAGATTCAAAAAAGAAGCTGGGAAGTGTTTATGAGAACAAAATACCAAGATGTGTGAGGTGCAGCACATCAATAATTACAGGGAAATTTGAGGCACAAAATATTCAAAAATGTATTTATAGTTGTTCTATTACATTAATCTCTTTTATACATTAAACTTTACCATAGGAATATGTGCCTAAGAAAAAACTGTATAAACAGGGCTCTGTACTGTACACTATCAAACATTTACTGGGGGTGTCTTGGTATATAGCCCCTGCTGATGAGGGGAGATCTGCTTCATAGTGTTAGAGGTAGGTAGGGAACCATCTCCTGATAAATAGCATTTCCTTCAGTCCTCCACGGTAACCCTCTTCTGCACCATCAAGTACCATGTTGGTTACTAGTATACTAATGCTCTGCATTGGTGCACGGTCATGAGGAGATTTTACAGCTGTTCTCATTTACTGGTAACAACTTAAAACATCACTTAAAAGGGGGCTTGAGTGGTAGCTAGGTGAAGCTCCTTGCCTTGCAAGCATGAAGATCTGAGTTTGATTCTCTAGAACACGTGTTTAAAAGAACCAGTCTGGCACACTCTTGTAATCCAGCACTGGAGAGACAGACAGGCCATCCAGCCTAGCCATGAAGAGACCTTGTCTCCAAAAGCAAAGTAGACAGTACCTGAGCAGGAGCAGCCACTCCATATTGTCTTTGGCCTCCACACACATTTGCACACACATGCATGTGCATCCCACACGCACATTTAGCTGCACACATACATACACCAAAAGAAAATTATTTATTTAGAGAAATAAGTACTTTCTGGAGAGTACAAAATAAGTGTTCTGAGCCTTGAATTAGGTTGCTTTATCTGTTCTTTGGCACTGCAGAGTCATACTAGGAAGTGTCTCTTCCTTTCCCATATAAGCTGGGTAGAAGTAGTTCACTCAGAACATCTGTGTCACAGTCCGTTAGATCACAGTACAGAGTAACCCTTGCTTGCCTCCCCAAGAAAGTGTCGTTCTTGTATGAGGCAGAGAAACACTGAAAACTTGGGAACCAGATCTTCCTTGTGTTACAGGTTATAGTATGAAATTAAACCAGATTCTTAGTAATTTCACCTTGTTTACAATGTAAATTTTATTGGCAATAATTAATAATAGGGCAAAAATTTTAGGTTATGTCTGATAAATTTTCCAAATATGGCACCTACAGCTTTGAGAAAAATCCTTATTTTGGAACATTGCTAGTCTTTTTTAGCTAGTAGTATTTATGAATTTATATTTCATCTATTTTTAAGCATCATAGCATCATTTTGCTAAGCATGTCCTGACTGTAGTAGTCCAGGAATCAGTCTAAACTCTAAAATACCTGGGCCTTACAGTCCATAAAGATAATACTAAATAGATGAACACTATATTGAACTTTGTTTTATACCAGCTTGGACAGAAAAGGGAGAATTGGGAAAATATATATCATCTAATAGCAGCTTTTTACAGTGCCAACTTAATTGAATAGAGTAATTGTGATTAGAGTTTGTAGATTACTTGACTATTATAAGTGAAAAATATTAATGCTTGACCTTGAAAATGTATGAATAATGAATGTAATATTTAAAATACTTTGGGGTCATTGAAATATAGCATCCTATCTGAGAAATGGTCATCCTCCAACCCGTAAAATAGGTTGCTGTATAATTAATTCAAGCAGGTGGCTGTGTGGCCTTGGCTTAGCTCAAACTTTGTATTCCTCTTTCCTCAGTCTCCTGAAGCAAGTTGGGGCTGCAGCTAGAAATGATCTTTTTTTCTTCTTTTTTTCCTTTTTTTGAGACAGGGTTTCTCTGTGTAGCAGCCCTGGCTACTTTGTATCAGTCCTAGAACTCACTTTGTAGACCAGGCTGGCCTGGAACTCACAGAGATCCACCTGGCTCTGCCTCCCGAGTGCTGAGATTAAATGCATTCAGCATCACACCTAGTTTGAAATGATCTTTTTCTAAATACGTTTTATATTATACATAATAGTTTCTTTTCTATATACTATTTTATTCACATAATTGCTTGGTGGTTGGGGTATTACCCATTTTGCTTAAGGAAACACATTCCTATGGGTTTAGTTGCTTTCTCAAGATCATGCTAATGCCTGACATGGTGCACATGCCTGTTACCCTACCTAGCACTTTGGAGTCAAAAGCAAGATATCTGCCACAAATTTGAGACTGGACTAGTTTACATGGTGTTTTCTAGTTCTGGGTTACAGACATGTACCATCCCACCTGGCTCTCTTCATTTTATGTTGTTATAACAAGTTTAGATGATGAGTCGATTTCCCTCTTTTAACTTTTATTCTGTGTCCCTCTCTGATTGTGTCCTTTCCCTGCCCTGATGTTAGGATTGGGGTAAAACATCTCATCCGCTCGTTCTCAAGCAGCCTTGCTTTGGCAGAGTGGATGTGTATAGGCTCCTATATGAGTCCAGTGCTGCTACCAGACAAGCTGCACACCTACTCTTTGCAGGTGGTTTTCACTGCATCCCTACTGTAGTTTCTTGTCTGTAGGCAGAATTACGGTAGCTAATGCTGTTTAGACTCTGATTATATAGAGATCAGTCAGTAAAGATTGAACTTTTAAAAGAAATCTACACTTTCAAATTCTAGAAATACTCGTTGATATTATGGAAATGTGTGATATGTAATAAATACTTTCAGATCCTTGGTGACTATGGTATTAAACACATAGTATTACGAATTTAAACAACATGCTTCCTACACATAGATACTCTTTGGAAAAAATGAGCTTGGAATCATTCAGTCCAGTACAGTAACTTAGAAATATTTTTGCCATCAAGTGGCTGAGAGTGTGTATTTCCAAGTTTGGCTTTGTCTTAAATTTGTAAAACTTGTTGAATATACATATTTTGTGTTTTCCTTAGATACGTATTTCTAATAAACATGAACCAGGTACTATAATGAAACATTTTTAATCAGCTGCTTAGATTATGTTCTAAGTCACGATACTTCCATAAATGGGAACTTATTAGATGATTTTCCCTTATAAATGGTAGTATAGATACTAATTGTGTCCATATACCAATTGAGTGGCATTTCAATCTCAGCACTAGGAAGGCTGAAGCAGGATAATTGGGAGTTCAAAGTCAATTGAGGCTATATAGGGAGATCCTACTTCAAAAAGAAAAAAACTTAAAGAATTCTCTGCATGAAGAAAATTGAATATTACTCCTCATTAAATCAGGTGATCGTGTTTTTATGAAAATAATCTCCTTTATACTGAATAGAAATTAGCTGAGTCCTCAGTATTATGAAAGAGTGTGTTTACAATGCTTTATATTATGTATATGTGTATGTATATGGGCATGTGTGTATATGCATGCATACATATACATGGACATATACATGAGTTTAAAAAGGGGGAAAGGAGGGAGAACAAAATCAAATTTAAGGAGTGTGCATAACTATATAGAAAATTTATTGTGGTTACAAATATAGCCCTAAGTTATTAATAAAACTACTTTAAAGTTTTTATTTTCAGGAAAGAGTAACATGCTTTCTTGGCAAAGAAACAGCAGCATCTTTACACTGCTTTTGTATTGTTTTCTGGCATTCAATTAAATTTAATTTGTAATTTACTAGTTTTGAGATTTTCCTCAGGCAACAAATAAAAGTAGATGCTATTATTTAAGCCACTAAACTTGACTCTTCTCGCCTTTGCTTCGGCGTCTTCACCCTGCTGTAATAAGCCAGAGAGGACCATGTAGGCTGTGTGAGACATCCACTCAGCCCTGCTTCTGTAGCACACAGGCAGCTGTGGACAGTGCAGGAGTGAGCAGAGCTGGGCTCCAATGAGACTGTGGCCATTGTAGCTTTCATGTCATGAAGCACTGTCTTGAAGGTCTTTCACTGTTCCAATGTAGAATTGGGCTCGGCATGGAGCTCAGTGGCACTTTGTTCACTTGCTTGACATACACAGAGCCTGACTTTGATCCCAGCACCACAGAAAATAAAAATATATAGCCATTCTTCACTGAGAAATTATAGAAAAATGCAGGTCAGACTTAACCCAGTCCATTGTTGGTCAAGCTGTGCTTCAGTAGATGCTTTCTGAAGTGCTTCCTGTGAAGAAGCTGCTAATTATAAACAGAGAAAACAGCATAAGCACAAACTGATGGTGATGTGTGTGACCAGAAGTGGAAGGATTGCTGAGACTGTCTTTGGCTTCTGCACATTTTCTCTTGTTTTGTCCTTGAGACAGGTTTTATTCTAGTCCAGGTGGCCTTGAGCTTGCTGTGAGGTGTAGTAGAACTTGCTGTGTGGTGTAGTAGAACTTGCTGTGAGGTGTAGTAGAACTTGCTGTGTGGTGTAGTAGAACTTGCTGTGAGGTGTAGTAGAACTTGCTGTGAGGTGTAGTACAGCTTGCTGTGAGGTGTAGTAGAGTTTGCTGTGTGGTGTAGTAGAACTTGCTGTGAAGTGTAGTAGGGTTTGTTGTGTGGTGTAGTACAGCTTGCTGTGAGGTGTAGTAGAGTTTGCTGTGTGGTATACAGCTTGCTGTGAGGTATAGTAGAACTTGCTGTGAGGTGTAGTAGAACTTGCTATGAGGTGTGGTACAGCTTGTTGTGAGGTGTAGTAGAACTTGCTGTGAGGTGTGGTACAGCTTGTTGTGAGGTGTAGTAGAACTTGCTGTGTGGTGTAGTACAGCTTGCTGTGAGGTGTAGTAGAAATTGCTGTGAGGTGTAGTACAGCTTGCTCTGTGGTGTAGTAGAGTTTGCTGTGTGGTGCAGACTGGCCTCAAAGGCCCCATCCTCTTCCCTCATAGTGCTAACATTACAGATAGCTCTTGGTTTTTGAAGTGTTGTTTTAATTATTTTTCTCATTTTTGAGATTATTACATAATTACACCATTTCCCCCTCCCTTTAAGCCCACCCATGTATATTCCTTCTAGCTTACTTTCAAAGTCATGGTCTCGTTGTTACATGCATATATATGTTTATATACAAATATATTCTTAAATATAACATAGTCTGTGTATAATGTTACTTGTATGTAATACATGTTTTCAGGGCTGACAATCTGGTACTGGGTAACCAATTGGTGTGTTCTTCCCTGGGGAGGACTTTCTCCCACTCTCAACATTATACTTAGTTGCCTGTAGTTCTTTGTGTAGGGATAAAGCCTCCTAGTCTTTCCTCCCCCCGTCTAATTTGGTATGTCTATTGTTATTGTTCCTGTTCAGCTCATGTTTTTAATTGAAAATTATGTATACTTTATACTAGGAATGAGTAGTAATATATATCAAGAAAACTTTGGTTTTTTTCTGAGAATTAGGTAGATTGGTCAGAATGTTATGAATACTTATTTATCACTACTGATGTCCCAAGTTTGTCTTTAATTTTAAACTATAGTGAACACTAATTGGCAACCTTTACCCCTAATAAGAGGAATTATTATTTTATATACTTAATCATTTTGCAGTATAATTTTAAGGCATTATAAATATATTTTATTTTAAATATATCTCAATACAATTTGAAACAATAAAATACCCTGTGGAGTAAAGGAATGATAATCACCTTAAAAAAAAAAGCTGGAATAATCCTAATTCAAGGTCAGATTCTTTAACCTACAAAAAGATGAGTTACAGGCTTGGGATGCTAGCTTGGTAGTAGGGCAGTTGTCCAGCATGTACAAAACCCCGAGTTCATCCACAACACTGGAAAATCAATAATAATAACCATAATAAGAGTTAGGATTGTTCTTTTTCTGGTACAGCTTTTTAGATTAAAGATAACTGGATAACACTGAGAGTGATGTGACTTGTGTCCTTTCAATGCATTTTAATTTCTCAGGTGAGTATGCCTTGGCAGCAGAGCTATACAGAGAAGTACTACGCTCCTCTGAGGAGCACAAAGGAAAACTCAAAACGGATTCACTTCAAGTAAGTGCAGTCTGAAAAGTGTCAAGTATGCATTCAAATTATTTCAAATAATGACTTTTTAAAATGTTAAAATAAAGGGTATCAGTAAACTAAGTCATAATAATTAGAGATAAAATCTGGGATTCCTTCTTTTTAATATGTACCTGGAATGATTTGTGTATATGATAAAGTTTGAGAATCACCATTGTTCTCTATGCAAGCCTACACTGAAAGATAGTTTTAATTATTTGTAATTCAGAGAGTTGGCTAATTTTATAATTTTCCCCTTGCACATCAACATGTTTATTCAAATAGTTTTCATCAAAAAGAAAATGAGCTAAACTAAGAGAGTGAAGCTGAGTAAAATAAACGTGACCCATGTCTTATACTTTCGACTTTTAGAGATCTTTTAGGAGGATTTGCATATTTGAATTATAACACTAACTGCTCTTTCCCAGCAAATCATAGATAAGATTCTAGCTAAGTGAGAAGTAAAGACGCATTTATTAATTTTAGCAAGCTTGGGTTTGATACCTAGGTAAGTTGACTTTGTCATTCACAATAAAGACTTTAGAACTTATGTATTCATGTGATACAGTGGACATTTGGAAAAGTGTATAAGAGGGGGCAGGGATGAGGCAAAGGTCAACCAAAGATGTACTTATATTCTGCAAAGAATAACAAGGCAGGACATGGACCTTAAACACGTGTGTACCTCTTGGGGAAAGATGTGTTTTTCTTCAAGAAAGGAAATAAAAATAGAAGAGGTGCAAGAAGACAGTTTGAGTTCCAAATTTCTGAATTCAAAATTAAAAGATAAGCGATCAGCTTGGTTCTTGTTTTTCCTTAGTTTATGTCTGCTGACGGGCGGTGTTGCTCCCTGAATCCTTACTCTGTCCAGTCAGGACACCAATGCTGTTGTGCTTGGACAAATGCTACACCTGTCTTCCCTTCTAACTCTTGCACAAAAACTAATAGGTCATTTTCCACAGCACACGCAGAGAAGATAAAACACGTATCTCTAGTTCATTTGCACCTGTTTGCTATTAAATCTGCTAGTACTACTCACTGTGTGGCTTAAGAAGCCATGTTGAAAAGACCTAAGTTATTTGAGGTAACGTAGGCTCCACAGAGACTTATGCTATAGCTGGTAACCTATGCCCAGATAAAGTGAAACCTGAAAATCTCATTTCACTGGCACCAAATCGTATTACCAGAACTCTATCCTAATCATCTTTTAGCCTAGCATCTGCCCAGGTAAAGTGGTAATTTAGCAGTTAACCACTGTGGTCTCACTTTAGTTCTGCTCATTGCCTCTAACCTCTAGCCAGTTGCTGACTCAGTATCAAGGTGGGAAGTAAATTATACATAATACCGAAATCCTTCCTCTAATTTCTTCAACCTCAATTTTTTCCCCCTTTTCATTCTTTACGCTCAGTGTGTTCAGATACCAACTGTTTTCATTATCTTTGTTTTTTGTCATAATACTGTTTGACTCATTCAGACTCATTTTCTAGAAAAATAATCAATACAGTCAACCTTTTTGCATTACTGTGTGGCTTTGAATTTCCTTCAATTACCTGAGTATACTATTGCATGTACAATAGAAATAGTATGGCCGGGCAGCAGTGGCTCACATCTTTGATCCCAGCACTTGGGAGGCAGAGCCAGGCGGATCTCTGAGATCGAGGCCAGCCTGGTCTACAGAGCAAGATCCATGACAGGCACCAAAACTACATAGAGAAACTCTGTCTCAAAAAAACAAAAACAAAAAGAAATAGGATACCTCTGTACTCTGCTGAGTACATAGCCATACTGCAGGAAAATGTATGTTATTAATTGAAGATTCAGGTCATTATGATTTAAGACCTTTGCCATTCACTTTCCTCTGGGGGACAAAAAAAGTTACTCCAACATTTTCAGAGGAAAAGTATTCAGCAATAGAAACTCGGAGTTCATGGTCCACGTGCCACACAGTAGATGATGTGGTGTCCACTGCATTGCATCATCGCTTCACCTTTTGTGTGTTTATAGAGACTTCATGCCACACATAACTTAATGGAGCTGTTGGCAGCCAAACATCCAGGGATCCCTCCCACCTTAAGAGATGGCAGACTTGAAGAAGAGGTAATTGTTATTCTTTTCATTCTATTTATAAAAGTTTACTTTTTAAACTTTATACTTTATTTAGTTGTTACTTATGGTGTATAACATTTAAGTAAATGTAACCAGTCATATTTTCCTGTTATTTTGATGTTCTAATCTTTGCACTGGTGACTTGGAGTGGCAGAGTATTGGATTCCATATTATTTTGATTGTCTGGTGATCTATTTACCAATATGTTACAAGGCTTGTATATACTGTGTTAATGATTAACCAATGAAAAGATTCTGATTTCATGATAGGACTATAAAGAGTGTAGTTCAGTAAACAGAAAAGTTACAGACATTCTCTTTCTATGTTTTAAGAGAGCACATGAACTCAAAATTTCAGCAGCGTTTCGCTCTAGAGCAGTGGTTCTCAAGTTTCCCAGTGCTGTGACTCTTTAATACAGTTCTTCATGTTGTGACTCCCACCATAAAATTATTTTCATTGATACCTCATAACTAAATTTGCAACTGTTATGAATTATAATGTAAATATTTGTTTTCTGGTGGACTTAGGCAACTCCTATGAAAGTGTCCTTTGGCTCCCCTCCATGGGTCATGACCTACAGGTTGAGAACTACAGCTCTAAAAGGTTCCTTTTATTGAAAGGAATGATACTGTAAGTTATTTTACTAGAAATTCTGAATAATTTGCTATACTAATTCTCCCAAGGACTTTTGCCTTTTTTAAGATCAAAGAGGAAGAACATGACTAAAATCAAGAGTAGAGATAGTTGAAATATATTGAACTTCAAAGTAGAGTTTTTTGTTTTTTGGGGTTTTTTTTTGTTTGTTTTTTTGTTTGTTTTTTTTGTTTTGTTTTTTTTTTTTTTCGAGGCAGGGTTTCTCTGTGTAGCTTTGCGCCTTTCCTGGGACTCACTTGGTAGCCCAGGCTGGCCTCGAACTCACAGAGATCCGCCTGCCTCTGCCTCCCGAGTGCTGGGATTAAAGGCGTGCGCCACCATCGCCTGGCCAAAGTAGAGTTTTTATAGGTATCAGCAAGATAGAAAATTGGAATTTTATAAGTACATTTATCCCTTTTATATTTGTTAAAAATGAGTATTTTTACTGACAAAATTGCATAGATTTATAGTATACAAAGTGGTGTCTTGATATATGCAGATATTGCAGAGTGTCTCATTCAACATAAATAATCTATCACCATTACTTCATATACTTAACTTTTATAGTGAAAATATTTAAAATCTACTCTCAATAGTATAGTGTGGCTATAGTCACTGCTGTATAGTCCTTTGACCAGTATTCCCTTCAATCTTCAGCCCCTAGCAACCACCATTCTCTCCATTTGTGAGAGTTTTACTTTTTAAATCCCACATCAAAGTGAAGTTATGCAGCATTTATCTTTCAATGCATTGGTTGTTTTATTTAGTGTAATGTTTGTGTTTATCTTTGTTGTTACAAATAACAGGAAATTTTCTTTTTGAAAGCTAAAGAATATAGCATTGTGTGTATGTGTTTATCACTTTTCTTTTCATCTGTATATGTGTGTGGTGTGCATGTATGTGTATGCATGCTCTCATTTGTGGGTACATGTGTGTGCATGAAGACCTAAGATTGAAGTTAGGAGTCATTCTTGACTGCTCTTCTGTCTGGTTCTTTGAGGCAGAGTCAGTCAGTCAAACACAGAGATCACTAGTAGAACTAGTAGTGCCAGCCATCTTGCCCAGGAGATCCCTCCTGTCCCCCTTCCAAGGCTGGAAGTAAAGGCAAGCTGCCATGCCCACCTGGCATGTGTGTGGGTTCTGGGGATCTGAGCTCTGGTCTTCTTGCTTGTGAGGCATGCACTGTAACCACTGAGCCATCTCTCTGGCTTCATATATCATATTTGTTTATTAATTCTTTGATCACTATTCTTTAAAAAGGTGGGAGAGTAGTAAGAATAATTTTATTCCTGGTAGTATTAGTCCACTAGGATTTTCATAACAGAAAGTTATGAAACACACTGGAGGCTTAAAGAGTAAATATTTCTTACAGTTCTAGAGTTTGAAGTCCAGAATCAAGGTGTATGTCCTCAAAGCTATGGGTTTAATTTCTCCTTCAGCTCCTCTCTTTGATTTAGATACTGCTGTCTTCTTATGTGGCCTTCGTTTCATGCTTGTACATCCCTGGTGTTTCTGTTCTCATAAGGACTCCACTAAGGCATTACCCATATGGCCTTTAACCTTAGTTACCTTCTTACAGGCCCCATCTCCAAGAGCGGTCACACTAAGGGTCAGGACTTCTACATACAGATTTTACAGGAACAGGTTCAGTTTCTAACATCTTGAGAGTTATTTTTAAACTACAGCAGTTCTTAAAGGCATTGCAACAACTAAATCAGAGAAGTAATTCTATTAGGTATCTCTTGCCTCACTTGTGAAATATTAATGTCTTTTTCTATCCTATAAGGGACAAATCTTGAGGATTTTAAAATTTTTGTGGCTTGGACATATTAATTTTGTTCTTTTCATTGTGTATCTTAGAAATTTCTAGAATGACTATATATTTTACACTATGGAATTTTATGTTTAAGTCAAGGAACTTTATATGTATGGAGTGACCACGTTGATACTAAAACATGATACTAAATTATGTTCAAACCCTCAAGTAAAAGTTTATATTGACTTTCTGTTTCAACATAGGCCAAGCAGCTTCGAGAGCACTATATGAGCAAGTGTAACACAGAAGTGGCTGAAGCCCAGCAAGCCTTGCAGCCTGTGCAGCAGTCCATACGTGAGCTCCAGAGGAAGGTACCTGATGTGTGAGCTTTCTTGTGCTTGTCCCCAGGTAACAGTTGGGATCGATTTTGCTTGGGGGAAATCTTGAACTTTTTTTTCCCTTTTGAATTCTTAGCACCTGTTGAGTGCCTATATCATAACACAGATGTCTTCATTACTTTTCTACAGTTTCTCAAAACACCATGACCAAGGCAACTTATGGGGAAAAAAAACTGTTTAATTGGGCTTATGGTTTCAGAGGTTAAGCAGTCCGTGATGGCAAAGCAAAGGCCAAAACAGCTGAGAGCTCATGTCTTGATCCACAAGCATAAGGTAGAGAGAGAGAGTATACTGGAAATGGAGCAAGTCCTTTGAAACTCAGAGTCTTCCCCTTGTGATGTACCTCCTCCAACAAAGCCACACCTCCTAGTCCTTAACAAACACTTCTACCAACTGGGAACAAGAATTCAAACATAATAGCCTGTGGGGGCATTCTCATTAAAACCACTACAATAAGTTTATTTACAATTAGTAGTGTCTGTTGTGGAGTGGACAGGTAGGTAGTTGAGTCAACTATGTTGAGGTTCAGTTTTATTTCTTTTAAACTGTAGTAGATTCCTTTTGATGTTGGGTAAATAATAGTTTGTCCTTTGGAGAAAGTATAAAGACTTCTATAATCACCTTTTGATATTCGCTATGTCTCTCCCCACATTTAGAAGCACAGGTTTTATCCTTACAGACTAGATGCCATTTGTCCTTTCTAAGTTTCTTTTTTATGACTCCAGAGCAAAATCTAAGACGAGGCAACACAAATACATTGTCTTTTACTTAGAATTTTTATTAGTTGTTCCATGTGTTACACTTCCTAATTCATTAATTGTTTAGTATCTATAAATTTTGTTTTTATTCAGTGGAATCCAGTTCGATATTCATTGATTAGATCTACTTTCTTGAGTGTTGCCCTTTACAGTTAGACAGAACTGAGTTTTCTTTTTGCTAAAATACATTTTAATGCAGCTTTCATACACAAGTTTTATATAAAGTCTCATTCATCCAGAGTATTCCAAAGAGCAACTCTCCTGTTGTGAATACAAAAGAGATATTTGCCCAATATATACAGAGGTTGTGTGTCTTTCTGTGTGATGTAGATAATGTAAATACAGTATACACACATTTATATGTTATTATCCTTTGAGAACAGAACTTATCAATATTTTTCAATTTTTCACATCACCTTTCTCAGTGAGTGCTAAATATATTTACTAATTGATTATATTTGGCCTTTTTCCCAGATTCATTCTAATTCTCCTTGGTGGCTGAATGTCATCCACAGAGCAATGGAGTTTTCTGTTGATGAGGAACTTGTTCAGCGGGTGCGAAATGAAATAAGCAGTAACTACAAGCAGCAAACTGACAAGCTTTCTATGTCAGAGAAGTAAGAAAATAGCACAGCACAGAATCACTGTGTAATTACCAATGTCTAGATCATTTGGTATCAGGAGGTGCAGGTCAGTGTCCCAACATATACTTAGGAACGTGTAGGTTTTCAAATTTTGTTGAGTATTTCTTTTTGGTTTTTCGAGACAGGGTTTCTCTGTGTAGCTTTGGAGCCTGTCCTGTAACTCACTCTGTAGACCAGGCTGGCCTCGAACTCACAGAGATCCGCCTGGCTCTGCCTCCTGAGTGCTGGGATTAAAGGTGTGCAACACCACCGCCCAGCTTTGTTGAGTATTTCAAACAAAAATATTAGATATTAAATCTAAAACAGAGACCTTTTTTTCCTTAGAGTAACCATTTGAAGCATTCTTTTCTGTTAGAGCCTTTAGGTCTGTTCTTGGTTGCTGTTGTTGTTTCATACTTATTCTTTTTGAAGGTTTGAGACAGAGCCTCTCTAAGTAGCCCTGCCCCGAACTCATTATATTAGTCTCTCCAACTCGAAGATCCACCTGCCTCTGCTTACCTGTGCTGGGATTAAAAGCTTGTACCACTACACCTGGCTTAATTACATTTTTATAAATATGCATCCATTTTTCTTCTCAATTTTGTTTTCTTCTCAGTTTTGTTTTAATCTGTAGTCTACATTCTCCTAATAGGAAAAGACTGTCAGAAGATAAAGTCTATAGTGATTCAGCCTTTAAAAGTTAGAATGCATTAGTCCTGATCCTTGAAAGATACTGTATGCTCTTTTTCAGTTCCCAAGAATAGAATTGTTAAACTCTTTGGCATCTTTTTGTAATAGGCAATACATTGTATTAAATCTTGAGTACTGGTAGGTACCATTGGGTACTCTGAAAGGAAGTCTCAGTGAGTGTATTAATTTGACAGTTTAACAATATAATTGACAAACATTTTCTTGTTACTTTCTTTGTCTGGTGTGCTGTGCTGGTGATGGGAATAAGGTTCCGTGACTGCAGAGGTCTCCAGTTCTTACTTACAACACAAATGGAAGAGCTCACTAAGGTCCAGAAGTTAGTGAGAGAGGCTGTGAAGAAGCTGGAGAGACCTCCGTCCCGTGATGTGATTGAGTCTGCAACAGTCTGCCACCTGCGACCAGCGAGACTCCCTCTGCACTGGTGGGTGGCAGGGAAGTCGGGCAGGGTACACTGTTTTCCAGGAAGACACGTTTGATCTGATCTGAGGCAAGAAATAGTTGTTCATAAGTTAACCATTTTCTCTTAATTCAGACAGATGTAGAAATGTATTTTTAAAATAAAGCAAATCAAGGATTATATGCTTGACAACCATGTTATTTTTATTTTTTTCTTAAGTTCTCATTTGTTAGAAAAATAAAAGACAATATGCTAAGCTTTTTTTTTTTAGAGATTATCTTATTGCTTCTTATTGCTGTTAATTTGTGAATATTTCTCTTTCAGCTGCGTCTTTTGTAAAGCTGATGAATTGTTCACAGAGTATGAATCAAAGCTGTTTTCCAACACGTAAGTTCACTGATTATTACCCATGAGAAAAAAAAACATTTCAAAGGATTGAATGATTATGTGACTCTATTTTCTGTTATGACCTTTGTTATATTTTTTCCTGTATTAAATCAATTTAATGACTGTTTGGCTTCTAACGTGCCCCATTTTTTCATTAGAAGTTACCCCTAAATGTTCATGAGGGACAGTCTGTAATTATGGTAATGAAGAGCAGTTGAGAGTGGTTGTAAGATCCCAGGCTCAATAGTCTGATGGATTTGAACTCAAATCCCTGTCCACTGACAAGGGCAAATCGCCTCTCTGACCCCATGAAGTGAAGGTGACAAGTTACCCTACATTTTCTTAAGTACTAAATAAGAAAGTACATATAAACTATTTAGCAAAGTGCTGAGTGCATAGTAAGTACCCAGTAAGAAAACAGCAGCACTTGTTATTGTCTTCATCAGAGACCTTATCTGTGTGTTGAGATTGCTGTACTTAGGGCATGTAGACATGGCTGTGTTTGGATTGTGGCCTATGTTCTGTGCCACTTTGTCTTTTCTTCTGTTTTTTTAATGACTGGTAATGGTTGTGGCTCAGCATTCTCAGAATGTGATTTAGAATGAGTTAAGAGATTTATTTATTTTTGTTGTTGGGTGTTTTTTTTTGTGTGTGTGTTTGTTTTGTTTTTGTTGTTGTTATCCTGAATTGTGCTCATGAAACACTAGGCAAAAGACATACACCTGTAATCTTAACCTTTGAAAGTTAAAGGAAGGGCATTCAGGAGTTCAAGGCCAGCCTCTGCTATGTAGTGAATGTGAGGCTCGTCTGAACTACAAGAGACCTGGTCTCGAAAATATAAAACAAAACAAAAAAGCACAAGACAATTTTCAGAATTGCTGTTGTTTTTTCAGAGACCTACAAGTATTACCTTATTGATGTGAAAATTGCCACAGAGCTACTGAACTTGCTTCTCTTTTGTCCTGATGGCATCCCTCTGCTAGTTACTGGCAGCAGTTCGAATTGCTTGGTTCTGGTATCTTTTCAGAGTCAAAGGCCAGACTGCAATCTTTGAAGAAATGATAGAAGATGAAGAAGGGCTTGTGGATGATAGAGTACCTACTACTACCCGGGGCCTGTGGGCAATAAGTGAGACAGAACGGTCTATGAAAGCAATATTGTCATTTGCAAGATCACATAGGTTCGATGTTGAATATGTAGATGAAGGAAGTGTTTCAATGGATCTCTTCGAGGCATGGAAGAAGGAGTATAAGGTACAGTTATTATAATAAAGGATAATGATACTTGGCAAATTCTTTTTATTAAATTAGTAAACAAAAATTATTGAACTGACACTTGGAGTTAATATTCATAAACCTTTGTTTAATTGTGTGTTTTATTCTATTATTAGCTGGATCTTAACAGCTGTTTTTTTTTTTTAATTTATATACATTTTCTTTCTTTTTTTTAATTTATTTTATATGCATTGATGTGAAGGTGTCAGATCTTATGGAACTGGAGTTACAGACAGTTGTGAGCTGCCATGTGGGTGCTGGGAATTGAACTCAGGTCTTCTGGAAGAGCAGCTAGTGCTCTTAACTCCTGAGACATCTCTCCAGCCCCCTTAACAGCTGTTTTATGAAGCAAACATGGCTTTATTTCATTTTTGCATGGGGAATAACAACCAAACATCAGTATTAACTTTGAATATTAGGGAAGAGAGTAGGTACTTTTCAAGATGGAAATATGGAAACCATTGCAATGGATACAGCGTAAGTTGGTCTTTAGTTTTATACTTTACTGATTCCATTGCTCTATAACTATATGAGATGTGCTTCTGGGATTTTTTGATTATTAAATAATTTTTCATATTAAATTGTTATCTTTGATCTTTGCATGTGAGATGGGTAAGGGGAGAGAAAGTATTTTTTAATTATATGTTATGTTTCCATGTTACTACTTTTGTAATATTTTAAGGCAAAATAAAAAATTTTGTGTCAAATAAGAGAAGATATATTGTCTAAAATGTCAGTTCATACATTTGATAAATTGAGGAATGATACTTTTATAAAGTTGAAATCATTAGTTCATCATATTTGCTATTATAAATGTAAAGCACATGAACACAAGCCATTACAGTATACCATGGAGGGAAACATTGTTCTTACAGTGACCTGTCATTCTTGTATTGTTTTCTGTAGCATAGTCTTGTCACCATGTGCTCTGTGTCTAGATGACTGCTTATCATGCCTCTCTCCATCTTTGTACATTTTTCCTTTATAAATGAAAAACGAATGAGCTACTGCTAGATCCATCAGCTAGTATCTACTTCAAAATGTTAGTAAAGAAAGCTTATCAAAATATTTATAATGCTTGATAACATTTTTATAAATTTTGGAGAAGTTGTATAAGTATAGTATTTTTCTAATGAAAGGTGGGATTAATACTAATTGCTGATAATTAATAAATAGTAATGAATAGTGATAAATAATAGTAATTAATAATAGAAATTGTTTCTTTGGCTTTGAAGGCGGAAATATAAGGAGATAATGATACTATTAAGACTTTCTAAGGAATTTGTCTGATTAACTCGAGTTTGATGGTGTAATGGTGTGTACTCAGTCATTTACTTCAGTAATCTCATTACCACATGTACAAATTTTTTTGAATATGTGAATATAATATAAAAATATTTTAAGACAAACAGTGGTGATCACATAAATCTAGTATCAGTTTATGTAGAGCTTTATCTCACCACAAAATCTTTAGGTATTCTGTTCCTGAAAAACTGCAGCAGCAGCATCCTACAGGGTTATTTTCTCTTATGTCCTCATCCTGAATTAGCCTAAGGAATTACATTTCCTTGAACATTTAGTGCAGAAATGTAGGCCTCATCAAAGCCTTTTGCTCAAGGTACATCTTGGTGATTTTGAACAATTTGAATTCTGTGCCACTGTCTTTCTCTTTCCCTTCAGTTACTTCATGAATACTGGATGACTCTGAGAAATCGTGTGTCAGCTGTTGACGAACTTGCCATGGCTACAGAGCGACTAAGAGTGCGCCATCCCAAGGAACCAAAGCCAAACCCACCTGTCCATCACATCATTGAACCACATGAGGTAGTTGAGAGTAGATCACAAGAAAGGCCACAGCAAAATCGAAGATGCACAGGAGACATAAAGTCAAAGCAGTGATGTCTTCTAGAAATAGTTACTGCTATAAGTATGAGCCATATGAAACAGTTTTTATAGGTCAGAAATGAGCAGTTTCGTTCATATGTGATACATGCTTAGTGTGTCCACTGTTGGGGTACGTTTTGTTTGCACATTCATCTGTTTTTTAACACTTTCTATGCCTCAAATCTAATATATTCTTGGCCACTTTTAAAAGTTTTTTTTTTATTTCTTTTGATTTTTGATTTGTGTAGCCCTGGCTGTCCTGGAACTCACTCTGAGACCAGGCTGGCCTCAAATGCAGAGATCCTCCAGCCTCTGCCTCCCAAGTGCTGGGATTAAAGGTGTATACCACCACTGCCTGGCTTAGAGATGGAGAGAAGTATTTTATACAGCTTCAGTTTTACCAGAATTGGAAAACATGTTTTTCAAAAGACACCAGAAGTTTTTATTCTGTAGATTCTTCCTCTTTCTAATAGAAGGTGTTTACAATGTGAACTCTGATAATCCCCATTTGTATCAGGATTCAGTCAGAACTCTACCACTCTTTCCTGTTCCATAACAAAAATTTTATTTTTATCCTCTAGGAGAGTTTAATACTTTACATGGATCTCTTTTTGTAAAGCATTTAGACTAATTTTGAAAAAGTTTAAGATAATTTATTATGTTTTATGCTGTTAAGTATGAATTCTCAGTGATGTTTTTCTTCTAATGTGTGTTTCAGGCTAAATTTACAGTACTACAAATGAAATAAACAATAAGGAAAATCCCTCTCATTTAATTCTCTTTTCTTTCTGGTGTTCTCCAGAAGGGGAAGAAGAAAAGTCAGGGATAGTCTTCCTGGATGTCATAAAACCACTTTCAACAAACAGTGTATCATGTCATTATTATCATTCCATACATGAATTATTGAGAAGTGGCACAGAAATAGAATTCAGATTGATTTTTATCCAATTTTCCTATACGTCATGATGCTTCCATTTAAAGAACTTTATGGAATTCTTTCGTCTGTAAAACAAAGAAGTCCTTTCAGTGTTTTCAGTAGTAATCTTGTAAAATTGAATTTTAATGTATAAATGGATTTTTATAAGAGAAGATGTGACTTTACATTCAGAATTATACATGTTTAATATAGTTGAGAGAGAGAATGAGCTTTTTGTTTGTTTGCTTCTAGGTTGAGCAGAACCGTATAAAACTTGTCAATGATAAAGCTGTTGCTACATCACAGCTTCAGAAAAAACTTGGACAGCTTCTTTACTTGACAAATTTGGAGAAGGTATTGTTTTTCTTAATGTCCTTTCCCCATATTATATTTCAAGAACCACTTTAGTGATAGTTTCCACTTAAAGTATCAGTCCTGTGGGGCTGGAGAGATGGCTCAGAGGTTAAGAGCACTGGCTGTTCTTCCAGAGGTCCTGAGTTAAATTCCCAGCACCCACATGGTGGCTCACAACCATCTATAATGAGATCTGATGCCTTCTGGCCTGCAGACATACATGCAGGCAGATCACTGTATACATAATGAATAAATAAATATTTCTAAAAAAAAAAAATTAAAAATTTTTTTTAAAAAAGTATCAGTCGCCGGGCGGTGGTGGCGCACGCCTTTAATCCCAGCACTCGGGAGGCAGAGCCAGGTGGATCTTTGTGAGTTCGAGGCCAACCTGGTCTACCAAGTGAGATCCAGGAAAGGCGCAAAGCTACACAGAGAAACCCTGTCTCAAAAAAAAAAAAAAAAAAAAAAAAAGTATCAGTCCTGTTATGAATAGTACAGACATTTTGCTTGTGTTATTCTGAGTCAAAAGTAGTTCTGTCTACAATGACTCTACAGACCCTCTGCCCCATCTTCTGCCTAGCTAGTCATGAACTGTTGTGTCTCCAGGAGCATCCTGTCCCTATCAGTCCAGCCCATCCCAGAAAATACCCAGGTGACCTGTAGAATTGTGAGAAATATATGGTGAATTACTTTAAGCCACCATGTTGTAGGTGATCTGTTTTATGTGATCAGAAACAGATCAATATTAAGATTAAATAATTTACTCAACTCTTTTAAATGCCTGTATAAACTAATTTTTGGGTCTTTACAGTTACTGAGTTTAAGTACAGTTCAGAGTTTTATTTTATTTTTCTATTACCACTTAGATGTTAAAGGTTTTTGTTTTGTTTTGCTTTTAATGTTTGAATATTTGGTTAGTGAAACCAGAAAGAAAATTTTTAGTGATCTTCTATTCACTTTACCATTATATTGTCTTAGCTTTAAAGCTTGTCCATCTGGCTTTCTGAAACTTGAAAATTTTATGAGAATTTTAAGGAGGTGTTTAAAATCTTTTACAGTTTGATAGGATTTTTAGGCACAGAGGTCTCAAGTCAAGTATTTACTGCTCTCCAGTTATTTGCTTAGTGAGACCAAGCAGAGATGCTTAGAAGCAACAATATTAATACAGAACTGTGCTAAATCACAGCCTCTTCCCACACCTGTCTTTGTATTATATATACATTATAGTATACACTTCTACATATGCATTATAGGTGCACACTTCTACATATACATTATAGTACACACTTCTACATGTGCATCATAGTGTACACTTCTACATGTGCATTATAAGTACACGCTTCTACATATACATTATAGCACACACACTTCTACATATGCATTATAACTGCATTCTACATGCATTATAGTGCACACTTCTACATGTGCATTATGAGTGTACACTTCTGTGACATTTAAGGAGCCTTTTATTTAAGATGAGAAATAGATGGTCTTATGTAACCAGAGCTCCATCACGATACCTTGAACACCTGATTCAATTGCTTCTGTTTCCCAAGTGCTAGGATTAAAGTTGTATGTCACCATAGCAGTTAATAATTCATATTTCTTTATGATAAAATGTAGTCTGAGAATAAAATTACAAAGATTTAGCTGTTTGTATTTTGATTTTAATTTTGCTTTCAATTGTAATCACAAATATAGTACCATAATACTTTAAGGTATGGTTAAAAAAAAAAATGGTTTCCTTTCTTTAATTGTGTCCTGAATAAATTATAGAAATAATAGTATTAAGCAATACATAAAATATTAGCTCATCTCACTAATTAGATAATTCAGATTGAAATTACCAACACATACTTGTACAAATGAATTTCAAAGCATGCATCAAGTTCTAAATATAACGACATGGCTAACATGTTTTGGGATTCTTCCTTTTTCCCATAGTCTCAAGACAAAACATCAGGAGGTATTAATCCAGAGCCTTGTCCAATCTGTGCTCGACAGCTGGGAAAACAGGTAAAATTATATTAAGTATCACATGTGGTCATAAAACACCCCACAGTTTATAAGGCTTCTACATCTAGTCAGCCTTTCTGTTTTCTCATGCACGTGCACATACACATGTGCTTTCTCATAATTGAAAGAGAAGTATTTAGTTCTCATCTCAGAGATAGGGCCAGGGCTTAGTTGACAAGCTTAAGGCTATGGATGCTTAAACCATCTTTTTCCTAATTGAAAACTTAACCCTAGAACAACCTTATCTTTTCCATTAAAGATTCATAGTTGGGAATGTATTTCCAGATAAGACATTGTTTCTAAGTAACTTAATTTTGCCACATTCGTGTATTTGGTAATTGAACAAAGTATAAATAATATAACACAAGTTTAGTGGGAAAGGTAGTACAGAGGCATAGTGGTATAGCTTTTAACAGTAGTCAAGTCTCAGGTCAATCCCAGCTTTAAAGGATGGAGATACCTTCTCCTAGCAGAATTTTCATGTGGGTTTCTTCTTTGTTGTTAAAGGATGGTTAGCTTCTCCTAGCAGAATTTACATGTGTGTTTTGTTGTTGTTTTGGTTTTTTGTTTATTTGTTTGTTTGGGTCTTTTAAGATGCTTTGGAGGAATTAAGCACAGTCACTTGTGCATGTTTGTGTAAAAATGCCTACAGACATGACAGCACCATTTTTGTTCTCCAAGAATTCATATTTCTGTCCTACTACTGACTTATTCCTGCTTTGTAAATCAGCATAAACAGTATCAGAATTTGAGTTACTTTGGAACATTTGAAAGATAAGCCTACTCTTAAACAATAGATTTTTCTCTGTGGAAATAATTGTAGTTAAATGTATCATTTCTATGTTCTGATCAACAATAAATTGAGAATAAAGAACCTTTTAATCCAACATTTACAGAGAAAATTTCTCAAAAGACACTTTGTAAATGAAAACAATATGTTCTTAAGTGAGGGGTCAGGCCTTGGAGGTTGTTTAATGATAGTAAGTGTGCCTACCATGCAGTTGGCTCTGGGTTCAAGTTTTCACACCAAAAGAAGCAGAAAGGTGGAGTTGGAGTGGGTCAGAATAGTGTCATTAAATTTTAGCTTTAGTGAAATTCAGTTGTCTCTGAAATTTTATTTTGTCTTCTGACAGTTTTTAAGTTTTTTCATATACATTATTTTATCCAATTCTAGTATTACCATGGTTTCCTGAACTTAAAATTGAATTACGAAAATAGTGATGAAACTCTAACCCCGTGCTGGAGGGACTCTGTGTCCCACATCTCTGCTGATACTGTTAGAGATGTTACCATTTGTTCTCAGATCCAATATAGTGACTGTCCTGTTATTCCTACTCTGCTCAGGTGACTCAGTGATTTCTTCCTGTTACGAAAGAAGGTGGACCTATCTTGCTCTGTACCTTATCAGTTGAATCTCTGTGAGTCACAAAAGTCCTATCTGTCTTATAAATATCCTAAATTTCCAGTGTCACTTGAGGTCCACAAGGTACTGAATAGTGCTGCAGTGGGAAGCAAGCCTGTATGAGACAGGTCTGAGGATTCTGGGTTAAGCCCTTGAGAGCATAGATGAAACTAGGGAGATAGAAATGTGTTACCCAACTGAAACAAAATGAACTTCTTTCTCAGGAACTACTTTAAAACCCTGCTATTTATCCCAATTTGTTCTTCCCCTGGCATGAATTGCTTTCCAAGGAGATTCCTGGACCCCTTTCAAAGTACTGTCTGGCCCTATCAGTACAAATACAGACATGTCCAAATCCTGGACAAACCAACACAGCTAACTGAGAGCCTAAGACCCCGTTGCCATACAGCAGTGAGTGTCCCACAAAAGTTCCAGTTCCTGTGTCATTCAAAACAAGTCTGAAGCATTAACCCATCTCATTTTTTATATAAATGTGTTAGCAACTCAATCTAAATAAATTGAGTGGCAGTGAGTGTATTATCTCCAAATCGATGTTGCTCTCAGTTCTTCATTATCTGCTGTTAGAGTGCTAACAGGGTAATCTGAAATGAGAAGGCTAGCTTCTTATAATGGTTGACTAGTTAAGGTAAGTGAAGCTGAGAATTATGAAAATGTATTTTCTTAGAGTAAAATTCATCTGAAAGCATATTTTACATGAAATACTGGGGAATTGTAGTTGTAAGCCATCTCCCCTGTTTATGTGTTTGTGGAGAGGAAGGCCTCATCGACCACCTTCTCACCAAGACTTGTCATGTGTGTTTTCTTCTCAGTGGGCAGTGCTGACCTGTGGACACTGCTTCTGTAATGAATGCACGTCTATTATAATTGAACAGTACAGTGTGGGGTCTCATCGAAGCTCCATCAAGTGTGCTATCTGCCGCCAGACCACATCTCACAAAGACGTCTCCTATGTCTTTACCTCAGAGAAAGCAAACCAAGAAGATGACATCCCTGTGAAGGTAAAGTAGGTCAGACACACACACAGTCAAAGCAGTGCCACAGCGGTTAGGATCTGATGAAGGAAAGCATTAAATAACCTTGACACAGTGAGTGTAGAAACCACTGTTCACTGTACACACTGCCGGGAGGCTGCAGCTTTATCACCAGCTTTCCCCATGTGGGAGAGCTCAGCACACACTAACCAACATGACTAACTGCAGTCATGCCCACTAAGAGCTAAAGAATGCACTTCCCTGTCATTTATGTGATTTCTCTTCATTATGAAGTTTTTTTTTTTAAAGCTTTCTTCTTATTTAGTCCAAACTAAAAGAAAGTGGATGGGCTCCTGGCATTAGTTGATTATTATAGGATGACACAGTATGCTATAAAACACTGTGGACTGATATTTCAGAATACAGCTGAACTTGAGTTTATATTCCTAACTTTCCCAGGTTTTATTAAGAATCTTAAAAAATTACTAATTCAGTGTACAAACAAGATCCACTGGACTTTCTACCTAAAGTGTGTTCATTTATTAAAAAACACTTATTAGGTGTTTCTGTTACTTATTTTTCTTACGTGTGCTTTTTGAATTTTTTTTCTAATAGACTTGGTCAAAAGGCAAATCAGTCTGTAAACGTGGTAGACATTGGGGGCCGGCTGAGCAGAGTAGACAGTAGTGGGGCTGATGCTTAAGCAGGAAGCTGCCGACTCCTCAGCAATTCCTTCTTCTGAGTTCTTGATGCTTATTTTTTAGGAATGTGTTTTTGAGTAGAATTGGAGGCAAGTTAAAGTTACTGACAGAATTAGGTGTTCCATAGAGTGTTCTGTTCCTCCCAGGAAACCTGCAGTTCAATTAAAGAATTGGTCCTTCCTTTTTCCCCTCTGATATTTGAGTAAAGTTTAAAGTGTCAATCTTATTGCTCTCTGGTGTGTTCAGTTGGAACAAATTTCCATTCATTCTTTCCATGCATATTTGTTAGATATATCCTGTGCCCCAGGCAGTATTCTAGACCTTGGAGGTGCAATACACAGTCAACATGTGGTTTCTATTCTCATGAGTTTTACAGTTTGGTGGTGGGAATGTGGAGAAGGAATTTGAGTTACAGCAAGAAGTACAGACATTAAACAAAAGATTTTTTTTATAATTATGATAAATACTACAAAATAAAAGCCAACCTGAGCTTTTCTGAAGGAATGACTATTAAGCAGTCAGGATCTAAATGATGAGGGGATTAACCAACATGGGAAAAGAATGGAACTGATCTGTGGAGAGGAGATTCCCAGACAGAAAAAGAACACCCAGTATGTGAAAAAACCAAGACAGAAATGACTCAGACGAAAGTGAGTGGCTGCAGAGCAGTGGGCGAAACTGAACATACAATAGAAGGGCTGGTGGGATGGGCCCTCAGGCTTTAAAGATTCACAATCTTTCTTGCTACAGTCTAGAAAAATCAGTTAGCAGGGATAGAAAAGAATAAAAGAAAAAATTTAGATGAGTTTAGGAGGCCACAGCAGTTGTCTACTTTAGAAACTTTAGGTTGATGGCAGCGGAGATGGGAAGAGGTGGGTATATTCCAATACAACAGAATGTTGGAGATACAGCAGTGGAGATCCCCCAGATTAGGTATCATTGCTGCTACAGAGGAGAGGTATGAAAGGGAGTACATTTCAATATTTATTTGGTATATTTAATGCAAAGTTAGAGATACGAAATTCAGTCACTATTATAAACGATCTTTGAAGCCACAGGCTGAATAGGACAACCTAAGGAAGAAATCAGAGGTTATGTTCAGGTCAAGCCTTATATCCATAACTTTTAAATGATGACTGAAGGGACGGTGAAGGCTGGAAGAGGAGACTGAGGAGGAACTAAAGACATGGCAGTCTGGGAGAACACACTGTCAGCCAAGGCCACTGGGACAATTCTTCAGCAAGGAATGCTTTCCCGGCTGTGGCTAGTGGAGATGGCTTCAGAAGGAACTCCTTCAGTGCAGTGAGTGCAAAGGAAATAGCAGAATAGGAAATCAAGGAGTGCATAGGAACTGAATAAACAAAGAGTAAAAATGACCAACTGTTGGTAAACTTAGAAATAGAAAACCAAGAATTGTAACCAGACACAAGTGTAGAAAGTCAATTCTTTGTGTTCAAAATAAGATTTTTAAGCATGTTTAAGATCCAGTAAAAGGATACACAGGAGTCAGTGAGACAGCTTCCAAATGTGACAACTCAGTTCTACGCTGAGACTCACAAGGTAGAAGGAAAGCAGATTCCCCAAGTTGTCCTCTGACCACATGTACACTGTGGCGTGCATGTGTGCATGTGAACACTCACAAAATAAAAAGGATAGACTGAAAATACAGAGAAGAAAGCTAATCTGTAGTATTAGACCCTTGAAAAGATAGAGTAATAGTTTATAAAAAGTAGAGATCTCATTGAATTCAAATAGCTACAGGTTGGGCTGTTGAGCAAACAAACTGTAAAAGTGTATGTCTTTATCTGGAGTGATATAAGTGAGGAAAAATAATGCTAAAAGAGGTAAGACTTGAATATTTACATATAATGTCTAAATCTGAGGTATATAGCAATTGTAAATTATATACCCGTGTTTAACAAATAAAAGATAGTGTTTAGTAAATGATAACAAAGAATAGAATTAGAGGGTAACTGAGTTTCCTGAGGATCATGAAAATGCAAATTTATTTGTATTAGGGACCAAAGAGAGGAATACTGATGCTCAAATGCAGAGCACAGAAAAATAAGCATTTTCTATTTAAAAGGGTCAAAAGACAAAAGAACAATGTTTCCACAAATCTAAAAATTTAATATATCTGTGTGTGTGTGTGTGTGTGTGTGTGTGTGTGTGTGTGTCTTTATGGTGGTGATGATGATGATGGTGATGGTCTTAAAGTACTTATTCTGCCAGTAAAACAACCAAGAGTATAAGCAGGTAACTGGAAGGGTGAATACACAGTGCAGTTTGAGAAGGATAAATGAGGAGAGAGTCATCGTGACCTAAGGATCCTCTAGTCTATCTCTGAATCCTTTGGATGAATGTGTTTTTAAAGCATGGGTCCAGAGGTTGTAAAATGAAGTAGGTAATTGGAGCATTCCAGTGGCCAGCCCTGAGGCTTTGGTGGCCACTGACCTACTCCTAAATTATTGTCTTTCCCTGTCCCTCCTACTCTCTCCATGCTCCTTTATTTCTCTCTCCTCCTCCTAAAGAGGGTACTGTTTTCGCTTCTTTTTCTTCTTTTAGCTGCAGGTATGCCAACAGCCACAAGTGGCATTGCTGGGTAAGAGGAGGCAGCTCATCTTTACACAGAGAAAACATTAATCACAGCACCAGGAACCAGCGTGAGGCAGAACTGCTATCCTGCTTTGTACAGGAGGTTTAGGAAGAGGTTGGTCTAGCGACCAGTAAACTGCACAGCTGTGGCACTGAGTCACTGAACCCATCAGACCCAACACCTGTTCATGGATGGCAGCTTTCCTACACCCAGGACAGTTACGTTTGTTGCCCTGTTAGGAAAGGGATGTCAGTGTTGAAATACTACTATGTACTCTTGCTGCTGCTTGTCTTTCATGGACATTGGTGAACACATGAGTTAAACTATCTTATTTAGAAAAGAAAAGACTAGAGACTTTAGTAAAGGCAGTTTCTTCCTGCCATTGACACAGATATGCTTACATTTCTTTTCTCACTAAACATGACTAAATATTTTACATATTACATAAACCAATCTCATCCCTCTTGCACTTTCTCACTTTACTTCTTACCACATTTGTGCTTGTTTCTCTCTGCTTTTTCTGTCACCATTTGTGTCTGCCACATCTGCCTTCTGTTACTTGTCACCTCTTTGACTCTGTCCCATTTATACCCTATTGTGTCTGTCACTTGCTCTTTCAAGCATCTGTGCCATGTGTTTTCAGAGTCTGCCTTCCTCTCTTACTTGGTTCATACGACTTCCAGACCCAGAAGTTCTTGTCTTTTATATTACTGTCAAGTTTTTGGTACTTAATAAACATCATAAATAGGTTAATTTCTATAACCTTAAGGTTTTTGTTTATTTCGATCTAAGTATTCATGATAAGACGTTTGTATAACAGCATACATAGTGCTTAATCATATAACTTGAGATCATATAAAAGATATTCAGAGAATGCAAAAATAGTAATATATAGTCTTTGGCATTTTGTTTCTAATGGTATCTTCGGAAATTGGAGATTTCAAAGTATAAGGTATCCTGTGGGTTAAACATAGAAATAAGATATTGAGATTACCAGTATCCCTTTGGTGTATGCACTTAAATAAAAACTGTATCATCCATAGCAACAGTGTGACAGTATTCCTAAGTAACCTTGGAACCTACTGGGCATTTCACAGAGTAAACAAAATTCCCCTTGCAAGTTCTGACAACTGCAAGGCATTTTGGATGTGATGAAGTAGGCCTCCTGGCAGAACATAGCCCCATGTGACTTGTTCCCCATGTCCTGTGTTTGGCTAGGTTTCATACAAAGCACTTTTGCTGGTATAAACCCAGTCCCTATACTGATTAGGATTCTTAGTTCATAAGTTTCTATTCACTGCAAAACATTATGCAAAGATATAACCACAGTAAAACGACTTCCGTCCCAGCTACACACTATTACTTCATCATCTTTGTTCAGCCAGAGTGCCTTTAGTAATAGGCTGTTCGGGCTCTGTCTCAATGAGTTTATATTTACTACAGACAGGATATGATCCAGGATCTTTGGTTTTAACAAGTACATCTACTAACTTTAGAGGTGTCTTATGGAACTTTATAGAGAAAATACTGCATTTACATTCTAATTCCAAGATAGTCAGTACAGCAATAAGATGCATTTATTAATAAGCAATAAGATGTATATAAATTCTAGTGTTTGTTTTGTTTTGTTTTGCTTTTCCAGTTATCAAAAGTTTGGCTTGACCATACTTTCCCAAATGTAATTAAATATCTGTGTAGAAAAGCTAATTATATAATTCTGAGTAAGTTTAAAATAAGCATACAATACTTGGTAAATAAAACCTACACATAACTGTATTTATGTATATTTCTCAAAATCCATATATGAGCTATCAAATATGTTATATATCAGTGTTAACTGATAAAATGAAAATGGTATGGATGTTTTTGTTAAAAATGAGCATAAGTAGATATAATTTTAATTGACAAAATAGAAAAGAGTTTCTATTCAGTGGCTCCATTAACAATTATAGTTCTGAATTGTTAATCATGCTGAAAGTCAGCCATGCCATATGATATATTGAACACACAACAGAGACTTTGAAGACATAAAGTGTAAATTATCTTTATCTCTGAAAAACAGTCCTTTTTGGCTATGTTTTTCATTAACTCCATTAGAATGAGTTGAGATATGTGATTCTCTACCTAATCATCTAGCATGATACCTGGCATGCAATAGGCACTCAATAAATGTCTAGATGGATTGTTGTAAAATATCCCTTTGATCCAAACATGATTTTTAACTTTTTTACAGTTAGTAATTTGGGTCTGGAATAATTCTGCAAATTATCTTAAAAAATGGAGAATAATTTTGAGGCCTAATGTATATATAAGATTGCCCACAGCCTAGAGAAAGTTTCTATTGTGCTTTGTACAGTAACACATGAATAGTGAAGAACCCAGCACTCATTCCTGGCACATGCTTGAGAAGCATTCCTGCTTCGTGAGGTCAGTCAGACAAGCTTCACAATTGGACTGTGCTGTGCGTGTCGCAGCAGCATGGGGTTCTACCTTGGTGAACGGGTGCGAATGGAAACAACATGACAACTTGGCACCAGGAAAGAGCTAGCCTTATTCCAAATGGAAAAGGACAGGATGAAAGTCAGAAAATACCAAAATAGTAACTGACTTTCTACTGGATAATCGCAGGAGCGTTTGAACATTCTTATATAATTACAAGCCTCCAAGGAAACCTGTAGAAAAATCTGTTACCACCCAGTACCATTCCAGTTGTTCATACTGCTCACTAGAGAACACCCCTTTCTTTATTAGAAGCAGAGTAAACTAAGCTGAGTGACTGTGTCATCTTTGAAATTACATTTCTCAGAGGAAATTTTCAAAAAGAAAATCACAGTCTTATGACATTCAATTCTCATAGTATGTGTACAAGTTTTAAAAAGTTACTCCAAGTAATGAATACAAGAATAAAGTGTTACTGTGCAGTTTCAGATGTGTCTGTCCCACATCTGGCGTGGATGAACTTATCTTCTGTGGCAGGTGCAGGTTGGGCATCCATGGGCAGTAGGTACAGTAGCCTGTAGCAGGGGATGGTGATACAATCCAGAGGCAGCTCATTTGGTAAATGAACACCTGATTATATCACTGGGGTAATGAATGAAAAGTCCTAGAATTATAGACCTCCCACTTCTTCCCTTAAGACTCAGTTTAGAGGTGATAAAAATAGGAGATAGAAAATGGTTCTTATAATATTTAGTAGAAGTAATTAATAAAATAAAGGAAAAATACGTAATTTCAAAATATCACACAGTGAAAACTGATGTTTACCTCCATTCTCTTTTTACTCTATTACTGTGAATGGTTTCAGATTTTAGTTCTATGGATAGCCTGTATGATTTCCAATACATATAAATTTTTCTTTAGTACTAGCAGTGGTCAAAATCCCCTGGCCATTCTTTGTAAAATATGAAGAAATTAGTGCAGCTATACCTCCTCCCTCCTTCCTCTTTAGTATGTTTGATTTTTATTGTATGACTATATCATAATATATATGGTAACCGTACTTTATTTTGCAATTATAAACACACCTATATCCAGAAGAAGAAAAAAGCCAGTAGCATGTGTAGTATTATAATGTAATTTTTTTAACCATAGAATCAAGTAGAATAATTAAAGTTATACAGCAAAGAGTATCTTCCTAATCATCTGTCACTGAGCTTTGTGCTTCAGATAAGTTCTTTTAGCTATTTGTTTGTTTGATTAATTGGTTTTAGTTTTGGTTTATTTTGTTTCTTGGTTTTTTGAAACAGGGTTTCTCAGTGTAGGCCTAATGGTTCTGGAACTCGCTCTGTAGACCAGGCTGACCTTGAACTCACAGAGATCGCCTGCCTCTGCCTCCTGAGTGCTGGGATTAAAGGCGTGCGCCACCACCACCCAGCCAGTTCAGTTAGATTTTATTAAGATGTATTAAGTGTATAATGAGATTCATCACAACATTTTTCATAGGAATATATAACACATTTTGATCACAATCAACCCCAATTCCCTCGTCTTACTCCTATTCATCCCCTTGCAATGAATTTTCTAAGCACCCAAAGCTGTTTTTTTCCTAATCATCTTCCTTTTTTTCTAAAGCAACTTGGTATTTATTTATCCCTAAAACCCTTATTAAGATCCTTCATTCTCTGTGTTAGACAGCTTCAAGAAATTTTGCTGAAAAATATGAATGACCAGTTTAGAGTTCCCAGTGCTTCTTACCATGAGTTCATTTTGTATTTACTCTTGAGTGATGAGTAGTATTTCCCCTACTATAGAACTTGACTGGATATATTTCATGTATACTACACTGTTAATTTCTTTCACATGCATAAAATATACATTAATGTATAATAGATATAAAAATCTCTGAAAATATGGCTTATTTATTTATGTAGGTAGTCTAAACATAAATGTCCTTTCTTCTGTTTGTTAGCAATTAGACCAGGTTGGCTTTCTCTGGTGTGCTATAGGACTTTAACCTATAATTCTGCAAGTGGAACCATTGGAATCCCCAGGGAAAAGAATGAACAGAACACACACACACACTCTCCCTGACTCTCCGTCTACTGGTGTTGTGAACAGAAATAGGCTGGATACAAAGGGACATAATAGGCAGTGTGCTCCCTGTTTAGCATCATGGATTGGTATACCTTGCTTCCATCTATGACCCCCCCACATTATTTACTTTTATTACAAGTTATTAAAAATACAAGGCAAGCTGGGTGGTGGTGGCGCACGCCTTTAATCCCAGCACTCGGGAGGCAGAGGCAGGTGGATCTTTGTGAGTTCAAGGCCAGTCTAGTCTACAGAGCGAGATCCAGGAAAAGGCGCAAAGCTACACAGAGAAACCCTGTCTCAAAAAACAAAAAAAAAAAAAAAAAAAAAAATACAAGGCAATGGTATTTTTCTGGTAGAGTAATTTTATTTATTCAAATGAAGTCAAGTAGTCTATTGCTACTGCAGCAGGGAGATCTTATATATCTCCTACTTGCTGTCTCTCTTTCAATAAGGGATCTCAGCAGATAGGAACAGATATGAAGGAAAGAGTTAAGCCAACTATGATGTGTCTGTCTGTCTCCTGCATAAAGATTTGTACTATCCTTGCACTCTCTTCTCCACAGACCACATTATCCCAGAATTGCATTAATATAGCAGTTTTATTCTAGATGGGCAAGGATAGCCAAATTTCTAAGTCAGATACTCCATGTTTGCTTTATTATAATAATTCTTTTAGTCCACTAAACATATGGCAAGAGACTCTGTTCTTTCCATCCTTTCAGCACAGTGAAAATGTTTAACTCAGAATTTAAATTTTGTAGTTTTTGCAGCAAGAGCACATCACCACTCTATCTTAATCTGATGAAAATAAATTAGTCACACCTATTAGAGTGAGAATCCACCTGGCATTTCTGATTTTGCTTTATGCTACTGCATGACATCTAGGCCAAATTTCATAAGAAATACCCTTTGTTGGCCTTTGTTGCTGATATATTTCTACTATTTTTTTAAGTGTTGACTTCCAAAAATCTAGTTTATTCTATATTGTACTCAAGAGAAAGGTTTGAGTTCATTTCTTTATTAACTGTTTTAGTAATTGCCTGCTGACTTCATCTCTTGGGTGGGAAAACAGTAGAAACAGTAGCTATGAGCAGTGTTAAAATTTTTGTCTCTTGTCCCAGTTCCTTGAAGCATTATTCATTCACAGTAGTCAAGACATAGAATTAACCCAAGTATCCACAAACTCACGACTGGATTAAGAAAATTTGGTATCCAGTCCTGGGGACTTGGCTCAGTGGTTCAGTGCATATCACATGAGGACCATGGCTAGAACCCTAGAACATACATATATGTCAGGTGGGCATGGCAGCTTGTCTCTAATTCCAGCTTTAGAAGGTGGAGAAAGGAATCCCCTGAGCAAGCTGGCTGGCAACACTAGCTTTATCAGTGAGCCTGAGTCTGACTGAGAGACTTGCATACACTCTTGCAGAGATCATGTGTTCCTACTTTTTCACTTCAGTAATTCTTTGTTGTCTAGAGCATTTTCTTTTCACTTAACAAATGATGGCTTTTTATCAAGATAGGTTCACAGAGGCAATGAATTTTTAACATAGCATCTTATAGTCTGAGGCAAAGGGCTTAGCAGTGTGGCTTATAAGTAGAGTGTGGTTAGCAAGCACATGCCCTTGGTTTAGTCCCCAGCAGTACTGTGAAAGCAGCAGTTGCTCTAGAGCCAAAGATTCCAGTCCTAGTTGTGTTGACTAAGACAATGGAAAGCATGTACCCATTAGAGTACCATTATAATTCATAAGTGAGCCCTATGTTTTGTTTTGAGAGCCACCAAAATTTGATACCAGGAAAATGTGCTGATCTTTCCTTCTGGACTTAGCACCCTATTTGGAATGTTACTTATAAAGGATTCTGTTTTCTCTTGAACTTTTAGTAAGAAACAGCTCAGTAGATTGAAGGGCTCATATTTATCCTGTACTTCACTGGAATATATTTCTTGTGTGTGTTGACATGAATGTGCATGTGGAGGTTAAGAGGACACTTGTAGGGTTTGGTTCTCTCCTTCTACCATGGAGGCTCGAAGAATAGAACTCAGGTTATCGGGCTTGGCAGCAGGGACTGAACCATTATCAAGTGAAATGGTTTCAAAAGTAGCACATTGCAGGGAATAGGAGTGGTTCTATCTAAAGGCCCAAATTACCACTTTGTGTTCATTTCCTGTTTTTATTTCTCTTTGTTATTTTAAATCGGTAGACTGAGATAGGATGGTTCTTTTACATTTTTTAACCTTGTATGTATAATTGAGAGTATATATCTAAAGAAGTAAATATAAGTTCCTTATTTTAGTGGGAAGATTTTTAAACTTTTTTTCATAATCTTGTCTTGACATTAAATTAGGGTAACTTCTTTGTTTATTTGGTTCCCTTTCTATCCTTTCATGTGCAAATAAATGAATTGAGAGCATCGAGGGGAGAGGACTAATGCTGCTGTGGAAATACTGTTGCATTTTGGTTTGTCAGGCCCCTTCCCCACACGTTAATTTAGGGCATTATGATGTTCATATTTAAGGTCTGAAAAAACCAGTTACTGATTGTTTATTTACCACACTGATTACGGGTTCATCATTTGTTTATTCTTCAGGTTTTAAACCACTTTTCCATTTCCATATTCCTTTGATAGAATAGTTCTGAAAGATGAAAAAAAAAAAAAAAACACTCTTGTAAAGTGAGTCTACCTGTGTGTTAGATGACATTATTTGTGTGTCTGTCATTGTCCATGGCCGTGCCATTACAAGAAGTCTTATTCATTGGTTGAATACATCATTTTGCAAAGTGCCTTGAGTTTTGGCTCTTTGTATTCTTGCATTTCTATATGAAAGAAATGAGAGTAATGAGGAAGGTTATTGAATACATATTCTGCTTCTTTGCTGTAACAAAATTTAATAACTAAAAAATCCAAGTAAAATATGTTTAGTATCATTACCTTATGACTTTCTAGTATGCCTTTCTGTTCTATTAACTATCTGTAAATTCTTTTAGGAAATGCTTTTTCTTACATTTGGAGGACAGGGAGCGTGTGAATGACATGGCACATTGTGTGCAGTCAGAGGACATGTAAATGTTGGCTTTCTCTACCATATGAGCTCTGGGAATCAAATTCAGATCATCAGGCTCATACCAAAGATGCTTACCCACTGAGCTGTCTCTTACACATCTTGGATATAAACTCATTTAGTTGTGCAATTAGAGACTAAAGAAAATTCTCAGCAAACACAAAATAAAAAGACTAAGCACATAAATACTTGTTAAGTGTCTCTGTTATATATATTTGAATGAGGTGTTTTATACTGATTTCTTTCCATTCTTAACCAGGTTTTATTTGATATTAATGCATTTTCCCCTTTGTGTTCAAAGGGTAGCCATTCTACAAAAGTGGAAGCTGTGGTCAGAACTCTGATGAAAATACAGCTTAGAGATCCAGGGGCCAAAGCACTCGTTTTCTCAACGGTATAATCAAGACTTTCTGCTTCATTCCAGCTGGTTTTCTGCCTCTACTTAGTATTTATCTGAGAACTATTTTTAAATGCTTGCTGAAATATAGTTAAGATTCATGATGCTTTCGGCTTTTTTTTTTCTGTGTCCTTATATTTATGGTTAGAGGAATGCGATGATACTTTATAAAAGCAGTTCCTGTAACATTTTATATTGATTTCAATAAGAGATTTTATTTCAGTACTTAAAAATTGCAATCTGTAACCTTGAAAGACTCATTCACAAATGAATTTGACTATTAAGGGAAAAGTTAATGAACTACAAAGTATTATTTATAATATAAATATAGTAAAAACCTTAGTTTTGCATTTAGAAAGATAAGAAACTATATCTATTAAATATGCCATTGTTTTTACATTATGGATTTTAAATATTTTCAGTGATGCTTATATTTTATTATGCTACCTTTCAGCCAGTATTTGATGGGGAAAAATGGTGTTTCCCAACAGAGCTAACTAGTGTTGTAGGTACTCTATCTGAGGGTTTGGATTTGATTTTGTTCATTTAACTGTTAGTGTGGTTTAGTTATTATTTCTTCCCTTCTCAAATCCTCTTTGGTCAAAAGCTGTTTGTAAACACTATATTTCTCACTTTTATGTTCTAGTGGCAAGATGTATTAGATATTATTTCAAAAGCTCTCACCGACAACAACATGGAATTTACACAAATCAGTCGCATTAAGACATTCCAGGTATGTCAAGTTTTCCTTGTGTTTTTAACAGATCAGTTGCTAACTGAAACTGCTGTTCACTAGCTGACTTGGTTTATCTTCTGTTCTGTACCCTGAAGGAGGGTTTGAGTTCTTGATTATCTATGAAATTAACATTTTAAAGCAAAGTAGAAAAATGTAGGTATTTTTGATCTATTCAATTATACCTAAAAAGAAAGTCTTAAAAAAAAATGTTTCTGACTTGAGATCCTTTTCCTTATCTAGAAAAAATAGCCTTGCAGTATCTCTTTTGAAGGGGTCCCTGTACCCTGGGATTGTATTCTACACACACACACACACACACACACACACACACACACACACACGCACACGCACACACATAATCAGGAAAAAGTACATATGGTTGAATTTTCCTTTATATCACATTCAGTACTGTGGAGTAATCCTCTTGTGCACTGTAAAGGTTTGTCACTTGAATTGGTTTAATAAAACACTGACTGGCCTGTAGCTGGGCAGGAAGTTAGGTGGGAAAGCCAAACTGAGAATGCTGGAAAGGAGGTGGAGTCAGCCAGACACAGAGGAAGCAAGATGAGAAAGCCGTGTTGAGAGAAGGTACCAAGCCACGTGGCTAAACATAAATAAGAATTATGGGTTAATTTAAGTGTAAGAGCTAGTTGGTAATAAGCCTGAGCCACCGGCTGAGCACTTATAAGTAATATTAAGCCTCGGAGTCAATTACGTAAGAAGTGGCTGCTGGGGATTTGGGAACAGGCAGGTAGGAGAGAAACTTCCAACTACAGTCACACCCTCATCATCTGAGACGCACTGCACATGAGAACAACTAAATGTAGTAGATTCCTGTCTTACCTCACGTTAACTCTGACATAGTTTTTCTTCCTCTCATTTTCCTCTACATTCATATAGTTCAGTTTTCATGTATCCCATATCTCTGATATGATTTTTACTATATGCTATAAAAGCAAAAGTGTTTGTATGATTCTCTTCTTCAGAATCAAGGAAAACAACATTCTAGTTTCAAAATTGGTGGATTAGCATTTAATTTCCACTACCATATTCAACTTGAACTGTAACAAACTGCTCTTATTTTAATCAATCCTGCTAATATTAAAATGTATCTTTCTTTTTTAGGAGAATCTTTCAGCTTTTAAACATGATCCTCAAGTCAATATTTTGCTGCTGCCCCTGCACACGGGCTCTAATGGACTAACTATCATCGAAGCCACTCACGTCCTCTTGGTGGAGCCTATACTGAACCCTGCCCATGAGCTTCAGGCCATTGGGAGGGTGCACCGGATCGGACAGACAAAGTAAGGACTAAAATTAGCATCAACCACATACTAACTCAGCACTTAAATTCTTTATTTATGTTCATCATGGCCTGTTTGTTTTTAAGTACAGGTTCTATCTCCCTCACCTGAAATGATTTAGATTAGAGTTTGTTTTGTTTTGCCTTCAGATTCTAGAGTATATACATATCTTTAATGAGATACCTTGAGGAAAAGGTCTTAGTCTAACTGTGAAATTGATTTATGTTTCACTTTATACATAGTCTAACCCCTCACATGAAGTCAGATGTGAAATTTCCACTTTGTCACATACCTGCATGGGCTCCCTGGCACTTGAATGCACGTGCACACATACAGTGAATGAACCAGTAAGTCAGTGTAAATAAAAGATAATTAGATTTAGTACAGTACCTGAACCAAACGTAATAGTGATTATTATGTGATAAGTACTTCCTTTATTCAAATGATAGATTATATGGGTATCTGTAACACAACTTCCTAGTTGTATTAACTCATGGATGTTAGAGACCTTGGATGTTTGAAGACATACACATACACTTACTAAGCACACACTAAGTACTCATTTAGTAAGTATTACTGAGCACCTAAAGAAGGTCAGGCATTATGCTACACACTGAAGAGTCTAATCATATAAGACATAATCCATTCCCATCTAGCAACATACATAGAAAGCTACTATGTAGCACAAGAAAAAGATGATTTAAAGTTATATGAACAAAAATGGTATGCTTTGTGCCTGAAGAATAAAGGAAGACAGTAGGCTGAAGGACTGATTATTTTAAAGTTGGACTAGAAAGCAGTCATGGAGAGTTGCATATGTAGAAATAAGTAGGAGATATACTGACATTTCTGAGGATTGTGAGGCGTTTGGAACTGCTGTCGTAAAGCATGAGAAAAGGAGTAGTAAATGAACTTGGCATGTGAGAATCAGAAATACAGATTGTTGCATAAGCTGCAGCTTTGAGAGCTTTGATACCTTTAATTTTAAGTGGGAAAGAGATAGGCTCTGTTTTTAATTGCTTTTCTCATTGCTGTGTCAAACACCAAACAAAAGCAGCTAAGGTAAGGAAGGATTTGTTTGGGCTCACAGTTTTGTTAGTAGAGTGGGAAATTCAAAGTAGCAGAAAAAGGACATGGCTGGTCACACTGCAACCACAGTTAGGGAATACTGGCAGATGAGTGCTGATTCTTAGCTTACTTTGTCCTCATTCAGTCTTGATCCCATGGGATGTTGCTGCCCTTATTCATGGTGGGTCTCTTTTCTTTACATAAGTCTTAAGCCTTTTTGGAAGTACCCATACAGATGCACTGAGAGTTGTGTTTCCATGGTAATTCTTTTTTGTTGTTGTTGGGTTTTTTTTGGTTTTTTTTTGTTTTTTTTGAGACAGGGTTTCTCTGTGTAGCTTTGCGCCTTTCCTGGAACTCACTTGGTAGCCCAGGCTGGCCTCGAACTCACAGAGATCCGCCTGGCTCTGCCTCCCGAGTGCTGGGATTAAAGGCGTGCGCCACCACCGCCCGGCCTCCATGGTAATTCTAAATCTCATCAAATGGATGATCAAGATAAGCCTTTGTTCTCTTAAAAAAAAAAAAAAAAACTTAACAAAATATAGCAAAGTAGTAGAACCATGATGCACAGTTGTTTCAAAGTACTTCCAAATGCCATTTAGAGTACAGTTAAATTTAGTGTATGTGAAAGTACAGGTGTCCACATACCATGTTGTGCATTTGGAGGTCAAAGGACAACTTCCAGAAGTCAATTCCTGCCTTCCATTTCGATTTTGTTGAGGTGATCTTACTTGCTTTTCTGCTGGTTCGCATACTTTCTAGGCTAACTGGCCTATGCACACAGCATCTAACTTTTTTAAGAAATGGGAGTTCTAGGGATCAAACTCAGGTTCTTCAGCTTACCAAGTACTTTTACTAAGTTAAAGCCATTTTGCCAGCCCTAAACACTGACTTCTTGTTATACCAGCATTTTTCTAAAACATCGATAGGACTTGTCTCTGATTTAAAAGCCTAAGTCCATTAAGGCCATTGCTTCCCATTAAATAGATTTTTCTCCTTCAAGAGACTACCTGAACCTTTGTATCCTCCTTCCCAGTGACAGTCTTGCCTCATAGAGTTTGAAGTTTTTATCTTTCTTTCTGTTATCTACGTAAGCAGTTGGTGTTCATCACTCTCCACACACTTCTTTCAGTAGACTTCTGCTGAGCACTTTCTATGTGCCATGCATAATTTTAGCATTTGAGATGTCCTCGTGCAACTTGTAAGCAGGTTGGTCTAGCAACAGTTATTATGCAACAGATGTAAGTAAAGGATATGTCATGTTAGGATCTGGAAATGTCGAATAGGGTGGGGAAGATAAAAGAACACAAATGACTTGGAATCCAACCTTACTGAGAGGTAACATCTGGGCAAAGCTTGAAAGAGATTGGGTAGTTAGTCATGCTGATATCTTAAGAATGAATGATTAGGCAGACAATAAAATCAGTGTGACATCTGTAAGTCAGGAGTGTTCCTGGTTTTGCAAAAAATAAAAATTAAAAAATAGCAAGGAACTACAGTTTCTCGACTGAAACAGGTAGGAAATGAAGTCAGGGATCATCTTGAGGATCATATTAGACCCTAATTGGGAAGCTGCAAGCAGAGGAAGGACTCAGTCTAACTTCAGCTTTGAAACAGTCATTCCGAGAACTGTGTTCAGTCCTGGGAGTAAGGGGAGCATAGGAGGCCATGTGGTCTTGATGACAGTGGAAGGTAGCTTGACTGCTGGTAGTTCGCCTGCAAGTAGTGGTCAGGTTCTGGATTGTTCTGGAAGTAGAACTGACAGTGTCTGTAGGCATAATGGAGATTGGGTATGGGCCATGGGCTTTAGCCTAGACAGCTAAGAGGATAAAAAATCTTTAACTGAGTAGAGGAAGACTATTAGAACAGATTGAGTAGGAAGAACAAAAATCTACTTTAGATATGTTTGAGATTTTATTAGCTATCTAAGATATGTAAGTTCAGAGACTGGGAGAGAAGCCAGGCCTAGAAGCACAAACTTAGATATCAGTAGCATGTGATGTGTTTTATAAACCATGGGCATGAATGGAATTATTAAAGCAGAGAAAGATAAGTGATGGGCCACAAACTAAACTCTGGCACACCTAAATTAAAAGGCTCTGGGAAAGGATAGGACACCTACATGGTTAACTGTCATTCGCTGCAAAATGTAAGGAAAGGAATCTTACTATTGGAGTTTTGACCATTAATTTTACTTAGCAGCATGTTCAAAAGCAGTTTAAATGGAGCAGTGTAAGCAACTGTTTTAAGATTTTCTTGCTCAGCTCTAGTCCAGCCATCCCAAACAGAAGGATTGTGTAGCTTGTATGGTGACACAGCAAGGAAAACAGTGCAGGTGCACCTGCTGCCTCCTTGGCCCAGGCTTTAACCACGGCTCACTCTGTTACTGTGCAGCTCATAGGAGGAGGGTTTGGAGAGATCTTGTGCAGAGTAAAAGAAGAGAATAGAATTAAAAATTATGTCCTTTTCCTTTCAATGAACAATGAAGTACAGAATGATTCATTAGAAATAGGAAAACAAGATGGATAGAACACTGGATGTTTTCCATGATTGGGCAAGATGGTATAGGACCTAATACTGATTGGTTTCAGGTGAGAGTGTGGCTCAGGTAATGATCAGGAAGGCATAGTGTTTGCCCCTTATTAAAGTGGAAGATGTGTCCTTTTTTCACCCCATTTGTCCTAAATCCTACCTCTTCTCCTATTCTCAGGAGCCTTCCTCTTGTAATACATCACATAAATATGTCTGAATGTCATCATTTTTAAACTGACACTCCTTTACAGTCTGCCTCTACCTCCTTGATCTCCCATTCTGTCAGCCTTTCTATTTTGGTAGCTGCCCCGTGGATAATACTACTGAAATGAGGCTTAGAGTGTAATTGGTGGCCTACTTCTTGCCAGTGGTCCAGTGGCCCTTTTTAATCTACTCTCTCTAATTCACCCAGTGCCATAGTATTAAGTAGAATGTATAGGTGGGTGAGCTTCACATGTATATCCCTCAACCCAGAAATAACTAGCTTTATAGATTTAGTCAATATCTGAACATGTATCTAGGAACTTCACAGCTCTCCCAGGATATAGACTAGGTAAAACAAACTGCATTCTTACTACTCTCAGCTAGCCCAAGCTTTCCTCATATTTTAATGTGACTCTTATTATCTATACTTGCTCAGACAAATCTAGGATTCTCCTGTATATCTCTTTTTAATGTCTTATATTCAAATTATTTCAGTCTTGACTCCTGTATCTCAAAGATATTCCTCATCTTCTGACTACTTCTTACCCACTGACACAAAGCACAATCCACCTCCTCTTGCCGAGAGGACTACAAATTTCATCTCTTCTCTGCCTCCACAATAGCCAGAGGCATTTCCAAAGTACAGTGTGAATCAAATTATACATAACCACTGGAACATATTCCTTTATAATAACTACAAAATCCAGTTCCTGATCGAGCCCTGCAAAACCACAATGTATGGTCTGAACCCTGCCCACCTCTAACCTTGTGTTCATCTGTTTCGCTAGTCAACACACTTGTGTTATTTTGTTGACCCCTGAAACATTTCTAGCTTTTCCCGTGTGTGCTCATCCCAGTAATGTTCATAAACATGCTTTGTCTTCTGTTTGCCTGCTCTTCCCGCTGCTTCTGTGCTTAGTAACTAGTTCCCATCTCTCATTTCAACTCCTTATGGCATTTTCTGTACATAGGCCTGGTTTTCCTGTGTGTTTACTCTCTGTCTCCCTCATGAGAGTATTAATTAGTTCATGAAAATCACATTGGCAGTATTCACTTCTGGTCTGTCTCTCAGCATTCTTATGTACCAGCCACAGGTGGGCACCCATGGACTAATGAATGCAGCATGTGTATGTAAAGTCAGTTTCTACTCATTTGTCTTAAGATGATTTTTAAGCTTAGAATTCTGATTTATCTTCTAGACCTACTATTGTCCATAGATTCTTAATTAAAGCAACCATAGAAGAGCGAATGCAGGCAATGCTGAAAACTGCTGAGAGGAGGTAGGTAACAGTCCCTATCATTGGAGTTTTAGATCGCCTTCACTTGGATGACAGCAAATGATATAAACACTAGTACTTTTTATAAAGCAGAAAATAGCCTTTCATCCAAAGCAGTTCCCAAATAATGCTTTGTACAGTCTATATTGGATTTAAGGTAATTTACTAGGTTGTAATATGCAAAATTAGCTGACTTTTCTTTGCCACATGACATTTATTTTTAAATGTGTTGCTCTCTCTTACTTAGGCCTTTGTCCAGTGTGTGTGAAACTAAACATGCACTGCTGTTAAGAGTTGACCCTTGCCCATCACAGATTGATCGGAATGTCTGAATTTGCAGTCTGGGCTGGGGAATTGTGTCAAATTCACAAGCATCAGAGGAGCAAAACGGTCAAAACAGTCTGACCTTTTAAACACGTCCTTGCAGTCATCAAACTTCCTAATATATGCACAGTAATTTTCCTTTATGGTCATCTTAAAATAAACTAGTACCTCTGGACCTGCCTGTGAGATGGGATGTGTTGGAAGTTGCCCATGGAAGACTTGATAGCTTTTTAGAAGGGGTTGCATCTCCAGGGGTACTTGGAGTAACACAGAAACCTTTTCAAATCTGAGATTCCCATACTTTGCTGATGTACAAGGAAAGATGCCAGCCATCCCACGGGCTTTACATCTGCAGACTTCAGTGATTCTTATTTCAGTTACTTAAAATACTAAAAGAGCCACTGACCCTCTCAGTAAGTGGAAAAAAGTAAATGGTGAATTTAGATCCTTCTTGGCAACAATGGTCAGATGTCTTTTGCTGGTTTTTGTTTGTTTTGAGTTTTTATTAATTGTTCATAGAAAACATTTTCTGACAAAGCCTCAGAAGTATTTCAGCATTTTCACTGATTTTCACGAGATGTAACATTCATTATCTACTTCCGAGGAGAAGTTCCCCGTGGCTCAGTTACAACAGTATAGGAGCAGATTTGTGTTCTCCGTGTGGTGTTGTATATGCAGTCACTAGCTCCTGGCCTTCCTTTCTCACTGTGTTTCTTGAAATCTTGCAGTCATACAAGCTCACCTGGGAAGCACTCTGAAGCCTCTGTGTTGACTGTGGCTGACCTAGCAGACCTGTTTACCAAAGAAACGGAGGAGCTTGAATGAAGTGTTTGAAATCATCCCACAGACTTTAATATAGGACTTAACTTTCAAAGTTGTAAAGAAAAAAGCTGTTAATTAAAAACAAAAGATCAGTAAATATTAGTAAATACTATTTCAAATTGGATGAATTTTTTTTGTTACACACTAGCCTAGTAATAATTGGCAGTTGGTTCCTTTTCAGTATACTAATTTCAAAACATGTACAATGAATTTTAATTTTACATTCCTACTGAAACACTTTTTGCTCCAATGAATATCTGTAACTAATAAGGCAGGGGAATTAAGAAAGATATTGAAGACTTTTCTTGTAATGGATAGATATTTGTAATAACAAGTCAAAATATATAAGAGAGAAAGTAAACTAGTCTAGTTTTGTATGAGTTAATATATCCAATCAATGTAGATCACATTTTTGAAAGGGCCTTCATCATCTTTAGCATATGATTCACCATTATCTTCTCAGTAATATTTTAAGAAAGTACTGAACTATAATAACTAGTTATTTGCATGAGTTTAAACTGTAGCACTGTCATTGGAACTTAAAAGTAAGTAGTTCAACTCCTAATGCTAAATCATTAGGCAGTTATTTTGCTTTTTATGTTTTGCTACTAAAAGTTAAAGTACAGAAAAATTCATTTTTCTATTATGTGTTAAAGTGGTATTGTTAGTGTGGTTTTACGTGTTATTAATATTTACAATGATCTGTTTAATTCTCTTAGTAAGTTTTTTAAATGTGTTTGAAGATGGATGCATCTGTAAATACTGAAATTTTATGATTTGGGGTCTTACTATAGCATAGGAACATGGCTTTTTTTTTTTTTTTAATCATCATTGTACTGATGTGTTAGATGGTATTCCCTTCCTATGTTCATATAACTAGTCATTTTAGCTACTGGTATCTAAATTTACAATAGAGTTTATTCATTTCAGTTACTCCGCCCTTAGCGACTAGTAAGTGTTTGACCTTACTGCAGGAGAGTGCTGTGTTCACACATGCATATAACTGTAAGTGATGAAACTGTCCCTTCTTCTGTGAAGAATTAATAGGTGACCTTGAAATCACAAAATAAGAAGTAGCTTGTTTCCCAGCCCTGTGATGGACTATAAATGTTCTTGTTTTCTTTCTTTTAAGCTTTCGGAATTTTGAGTGACCCTCAGGATTCATTAGCTCCTACCTAACTGCCCAGAAACCTGTCCCTGGGTCTCCTTCATCAGTGAGCCTTGGTGCTTGGCTAAGGTGCATTCCTACTCCAGGTTTACAGTGACAGTTCAACTGAAGAAGACATTGTGGGTGCTTAGTCTTCAGTTGAAGGGAGATATGCATTGATTCTTTTATATGAAATGAAACTATTTTTACAGCTCTTTTACATATCATGAAGAGCTTTTATGTGTATTCATGTACTTAATATTCCCAACAGTCCTGTGAAGTAGATATAACTAATGTCGTTCCTATTTTGAAGGTAAAGAACTAATGCTTAGAAATACTAAGAAACTTGCCTATGACATGGAGCAATTGGACAATGGAGCCCAGGCCCTCTGGCTTCACATCTGCTGTTCTTCCACCAAATCCTATGCCATGCTGAGATTCAGGAGACGTGTGGCTATAACCTAATAGTGAGATTGGTTAAGTACTTATTTTTGTTTCCAATATTACTTTATGTTCTAGGAAAAACAATTTGATGTGTTTCAATTAAAAAATGATATATTGATAACTATACTTACCAGTATTAGAGGAAAACTACTCTTATTTATTTCAGTAAGATACCTCAAATAAATATTTTAGTGGAAAATGAAATTGTATATTGTTTCTTTTTTCTTCTTTTTTTTTTTTTTTTTTTTTTTTTTGGCTTTTTGAGACAGGGTTTCTCTGTGTAGTTTTGGTACCTGTCCTGGAACTCGATCTATAGACCAGGCTGGCCTCGAACTCACAGAAATCCGCCTGGCTCTGTCTCCCAAGTGCTGGGATTAAAGGCATGCACCACCACCGCCTGGTGATTGTTTCATTTCTAAGCTATAGATCATATGAACTTTGGTTTTTAGTGACTTAACAAATAATATCAAATTGCCAATTATACAGTATTCCATATTTCATTTGTTTTTTTATTAAAAACTATTGTGGTAATCCTCTAAGTGGTTCAGAACTCACTAGTACACATATAATCCCCATATATTGGCTGCAAACCAAAGAAAGTTTAATTTCCCTTTTCAGTCATTTTATGTTTTCTGAAATACTTTCACTTTTTCCAGTATGGGCACTGTACTAGCAAACTGCTGATAAAAAGTGGAATTGCCCAATCCTTACATTTTAAATGCATTTATATCTAGGGAATTGTTTTTCAAGTAATTCCAGATAAATTTACTAGGACTGAAGATTTATCTATGTAAATTGTAAATATCATGTTATCTAATTCCACAGACTTGGCTTCAAACCCAAATAGCTTTACTGTGTTTATTACAACATCAACTTTCTCTTTGTATGTAATCTTAAGGTAATGAACTATGCATTTATTTTTAGAAATTGCTCCTTTTGGGAAGTATAACTCAGTCATGTTATATGTTGAATATGCACAAATCTCTGCATTTTGAGATACCTCCCCCCACAAAAAAAATCCCTTTAACATCATTAATAACATTAAAAATCTTAACAATAATTCACCATGGAACTACTAACATTTAATAAGCAATATTAGTGTATAACAAGAACAACTCCTTATCAAAATATTTAACAGGACTTGGCTTATCATTGGCTTAAGACCTCTTGAAGGGGACACAAGCCAAAATGCCTTTCAACTCTTCTGCTCTCAGTTGCTAACCCTCCCAAAATTAGTATGATTGAGTCGCACATGTTTATTAACATAGGATAACTTCTTGGAAATGCAGAAACTACCTGTGTTAACAGATGACCAAAATGCTATTTAATAGAAGACATTTTCAGTTTGTGTAGAATTTAGTCAAACAAAATCCCACAATAATATGCCATTTTGTATGTGTAATTACTGTGCTGTGTCTGGGCAGTTTTCTTATAGTAATCCACTGCCTCTGACTTTTTTTTTTTTTTTTTTTTTTGGTTTTTCGACTCTTACATTCTTTTCACCCCCACTTCCTGGATCCCTGAACATTAAGGGGGGCAGTGAAAAATGTCCTATTTAGGGCTGAGCATTCTGCAGTCTCTTGTTCTCTGGACCTTGACCAGTTGTGAGTCTTTGTGTTAATCATCCCCTGCTGTAAAAAGAAAGTTCTCTGATAAGAGTTGAGATGCATTAATCGATGAAGTCATTAGGTGTTGGTTTAATATCATGTTCATGTAGTAGAATAGTAGTAGTAGGTTCTTTTCCTAGGTGACAGTTCTGTGAGACACCACAGACTAACAACAAGCCCAATACCAGGAATTGGTTATCTCTCTTGGAGTTTTGGCCCTTAGAGAGCCTACATATACACCCTAACATTACAGGCCATTGCCAGTGCTCCTGGTTACCCTGTAGAACTTGACAGTGAGACACTATTGCTGAAGACACTGCATGCTTGAGTCATAAAATGTGGTGAGATCAAGCTGCCACTGACCTGGAAGCTTTACCCTACTGTGATGGAAGGGCAGTGCACGCCACCAAATGAGGGAAGTAATTGTCAATGTCCCAGCTGTGAACCTGTGATCGTCAACCTTTTTAATTTATTTATTAAAACCTAATTACATTATTTCCCCTCCTCTCCTCCATCCTACCCTTTATGTTCAAATCTCCTCCCAGATTGATGGCCTCCTCTTCTTTAACCATAAATGAATAAACATGAATATAACCTGCTGAATGCATTCATGTTCCCCTCCTGACTGCGTGGTTTGGTATAACCATTTAGGGGCTTGTCTCTCAGGAAGATTAATTCTTCCTCTTAGCAGTTCTTCATCGCTTGTAGCTCTTCATCTAAGGGTGAAACCCCATGAAATTTCCCCCATCTAAGGTGGGGTGTTAACTCTAGTTGGAATTGTTCAGGTTTTGTTTTCTATTACAATCTTACCATTTGCTCTCTTGGATCAAAGTTGTACAAGAAAAATGTAGACAAGTTGTGCTGAATAAAATATTTCTTCCCTGTATTATTAGATGATAAGTTCATTCCAAAAGTGCTTGAAGTAACTAATTTATTCCTAATGGATGATTTATTCCCTTATAGTTTTTCTGATAGGCTTCTCAAGATGACTCTTATAACACAAGGGGAGGGAATCTGACAAGAAATACTGCATTTTTAGAAACTCAGTTTTGTGCTCTCCCTTTCTGTTAAGCTAATTCTATCAGGAAGACAACTGCCTCCTCAGTGTGTCCTCTCAAGATGTCTCTGTGCTTACTCGCCTCTGGTGTTCTTTTATATGGACCAGTCATGTTGTATAGGGGCCCCTTAGGTTATAGGTTATCCTCTTTTTAACTTAATCATTTAACACCTTCTCTCTAGGGCTGGGATATAGCTCAATTGGTAAAGTGCTTGCCCAGATGCGCAAAGCCCTGGGTTAATCCCCAACACATAAACCTGCCATGGTTACCCATGTTTATAACCCAAGCACTCAGGAGGTGGAGGCAGAAGGATCAGAAGTTCAAGGTCATCCTCAGCCATGTAGTGAGTTAGAAACCACCCTGGCATATATAACACTCTGTCTCAAAACAAGGTCTCTCTAAATAAAAAGCTGTCTCTAAATTGGGAATTATAAACTCAACACATGTTCAGAGAATTGATAAAATACATTTCAGTTACAATAGTACTCAAGAAAAAAGAAAATACATACTTCCAGTAGAATATTTGAACATTAAGAACTAATACTGCAAAATGAAAAACCTTGAAAACATGCTTGGTGAAATTTCACAAGAGACTGTACTTCTATTTACATGAAATGACTAGGCAAATATTTAGCAATAGTAGTATGTCACTGTTGCTAGTTGCCTGAGTCTAGGAGAGGAACAGCATGACTGCTGATAGATGCAGGGTTTCATTATGGAGTGAGGAAGATGTTCCAAACTCAAGTTGCACTAGTAGTTACACATCTCTGAATATACTAAAAATCTTTAATTTATACACTTTAAATAGCTAGATTCTTATGTGTCAATTATAACTCAATAATTTTTTGAAATATTTCAATATTGTATAGGTTTGTTCGCTTCCTTGCTTGCTTTTTACAAAAATCATTAGGCATGTAAACATTTTGGCACAACTTGTTGGAGATGAAAATAAGACAAATGGTCATCAGAATTTGAGGCACCTGTTGTAGAGAATATTGTACCTGAGGACTCTCAGTTGATAACTGGCAGCCATGGTTATTTATGCTACTATGTCTAGAATTGCTAATGGTCATAGTCAGTTCGATTAAATAGCATGTCGTATAGCTAAAATGACCAGGCAATGCTCAAATGAAATTCTTAGACATGAGATAAATCAGACAATTAACTTTTAAGCACTCTCATTAACTCTCTAGATATGTGGCACTTGTCAGTTTCTAAAGAAAGAATTGAACAGCCTTCCAAATCCAGGAGTGGTGAACAACAAAGCGTACATCCTCAGAGGGACTTTGTCTTATCCCAGAAATTCAACCCTACAGTGCTGATCTTCCTTCAGCGTGCCAATATTGAGTTGATGGGCAAATTGTAAGGTTCCAGTGGAGAACATATTGTGGAATGTGCATTGGGTTAGATAATCCCTGTGCACTGTTGTACATGATTATAAAATGTTGAGCAGTACCCAGGGTCTCTTTCCACTAGATTTCACTTGTAATTACCATGCCCAGTTCACACCAAATAAAAATGTTCCCTGATATCTCTGAGCAAAAGCAGGCAGGATTGAGAGCCAGATTTTTCATCACTGATAATGAAATATTCAGAATACTATGTAAAAGCAGTTTAGTTGATCATAACAAGTTTAAGTGACTTATGGCTTGAATGTAAACTGCCCCCAACTCCCAGGCTCATGTGTTTGAACAGTTGGTTCTCAGATGGTAACAATAATTTGGGACATTGTAGACCATTAGAACCATGGCCCAGTATCACAAATGGACCACTGAGGGCAGGCTTTTGAAAGTGATATCTGCTTCTGGCCATGATGGACTGTTCACTCTGAACTGAGCCAGAACAAACACTTCCTCCTTAGGTTACTGCCATCTGGTATTTGGTCACAGCAGCAAGGAAAGGAACTAGTACAATGACCATTTGGAAGATTTTAAGTTTGGCTTTAAAGTTTGAACCCAATACTGAAATTACAGCTTGGAGCTGTAGACACAATGGTTGGTGTTCTATTTCAAACTTGCACTGTTCACTTGTAAATGAAAAACTTTCAAAGGATGAAAGCATGACTTTAGAACTAGTTTTGCCTGTGTAAAAGATTTGCTAAAACAAGCTATGAAGTGATGGATGTGTTGATTAGTTTGTGGAAATTATTTCATAATGTATATGTATGTATATCAAACCATTACCCTGAACTTTTTAGATATCATTTATCAGGTAGGGGTGTGTGTGTGTGTGTGTGTGTGTGTGTGTGTGTGTGTGTGTGTGTGTGAGAGAGAGAGAGAGAGAGAGAGAGAGAGAGAGAGAGAGAGAGAGAGAGAGAGATATTAATTTGCTTTCCATTGACAGAGTTAGCTAGGGAATCTTTATTGCCCAGACTGGTCACAAATGTTTATGTTCAGTTTTTATGCCCCAGCAGCTGCACAAGTAGCTGAGACTACACATCCATGGTACTGTACACTAACAGTTTTAAAGTTCAATTTTCAGTGACCTTCAGATTAAGGACACCAGCCAGCATAACAAAATCCTATTATTCTTTAGCATATCAGCCAAATCCTCCTAAGAATAAAAATGTCAGTGTTCTGTCCCTGTGTACTTCAAGGGCTCTACATGTGAATTTAATGCATTCTGAAACTGGAGATGACATCCACAAGCACAATAGGACATGTAGTAACACTAAAATATGCCTTTACAGAATTAATATTGTAGCACTGGAAGGTCTCCATCTTCATCAAGAGGACCAAGTAGTCCTTACATCTCTGTCTTCTAAGGCTAGCGTTAAGTGGTTGTAAACTTCTTTTTTCTTTCTCTCCCTTCTCTTCCTCTCCTTTCCTCCTTCATCCTTTAACAAGCATTGAGACAGTAAAGCTGACATCTTCCACACACATACCATTCACAACATGCTGCCAGAGAGCATGGCATGCTTCCCTCTCCTAGAATGAGGAACAAAAAGCTTTACCAAGCAATCTCTCCGGAGTTCATGTCTACATTATTCACTACAGATGCTATTAAAGTGGTATAAAATCATAAGCAATAAAGTTTTCCCTCTGAGCTTTTAGTAAATAAAATGGACTTGTTTATCAGTTGTATTAGTTACTAGTATTAGAATAAAATACCTGGCTGTATTATGTATCTTAGTAAATGTCACCACATTCTTCCCTTATTCAAGCCCATAACTCTGGAATTGTCCTGATAACTTTTTCTTCTCTCATCCTTCACACCCCTCTATCAGTCAAGTTAGCCTTCAAACTACAACTGTACCCCAAATAATTGTCATCATCTTCCCAACTACTATTGTCCTTGACACCATAATTGTTCAGTGGGTTGTGATACCCTCCTATAGTCTTTCCAGAACAGTCATCAGTGATCCTTTTAAGACACATGACAGATAATCAGATAATGTCATACCTCTGTACAAAATTCTCCCACTCACTAAAGAGAACCCTAAACTCTTGTAAGAGCTACAAGGCCCTACATGCTCCATCCCTCCATTGCCTGATTCTACTTGTCTTCTCCCACATATCCCCTTGTATGCTCCATCCTCGGAATGTATGTTACTGTGCCACACACATGCCCAGTGTACTTCCTCAGGGCCTTTTAACTGGATGTTCCCTCTGCCTGTAACTCTCCCCAGCACATGCTGTGCCTGTTGCCCACCTTCCTTCAGGTCTCTGTACATCATCAGCTTAGTAAGGCCATTTCAGTCATACTGCACAAAACTGAACTCGTGATCCTCCTACTGTCACCCTAAAGCCTCTTAGTAGTTTGTTTTAATTCTACTGCAGTCTGATACACTCTTTTTATAAATCCTTCCCATTTCTTACAGAAATTCTGAAAGCTAGAATCTTGGCCTCTGCTATAGTGCATCACAGAGTGCACCGTAGAGGCTCCACAGATAAATGTTGGGCAATATTATGGTTGGAGGGAGGATTACTAATGACCCAAAGACTTTCCATAGATACTTACTGCTCAAATATCCTTTATATTAAAACATAATATCTCATTTTTCTATATATTTTATGCACTTATTAAGTCAAGTTACTTATACAAGTTTCTAATTAAGGCTTTGTGTATAATCAAGACTTCAGCTTCTGCTATGACTTACAATGCAGCTCATTGTCATCTACCTCTTATTTTTCCTGCCCCAAACTTAGACCTTAATTTCTAATGCTTTTGAATATATCCAGCAACACCTGTTTACATTAAGAACACCTGAGCTCTGACTTTATTAGCAATCTAGGTCTTGTTGAACAGGTCACTTGTGTCTCTTGACCTCCTCATACGTAAATAAGAGGTTACATGAGCAACTCAACAAACTATTATCATGCTTAAATCATTGTTCAAATTAGACAAGAACTATGCTTAACCAAAGCCTATTCCGTACTCTCAACAGACTTCAGAAGAACTGAGGAAGGTAACGTGAGAAAGAAGGAAGATTTGAATTTAAATAATAATTTTTTAACAGACACTTATGGATACAATTAGAATTCATGTAAGGATGAGAAATAATGAGTTTCATAAAAAGCCTGAATTGTGGATGAAAGGGAAGGTCAGAAGACCCTGTCATTTTTCCCCCAACCTTGGGCATAACCAATAGCTACTCCATTTGCTTTTCCATGTATTGGGGGCAGGGACGGTGTTCTTATTGTTTGTTTACTTTTGACATTTTATGGTGCTGCACATTAAAACTGCATATATATATGTATATATATATATAAAGATATATATATATATATATACACATATACAGCTTTTTACCAGATCATTATTTTTACTACCCCAAGCAGAAGCCCTGAGTTTTGACATAGCAAATAATTCCATATAGTTCAGTAATTATTTATTATGGGTCCTAAATGTTTACTAATTTAATTCTGGCTTTTTAAGTCTTAGGTGTCTGATTATGTAAGTAATAGAATGTCATTATGTAGAAGGTAAAAAAATAATGCTTGTGCACACAGATAAGCACTGGAGAAGCCAGGAAAGTTAAACTCACAGGCGTCCTTCAAAGGAAAGAGTTTTTAAACCTCTCCTCCTCCTGGAATGCTGGGAATGGATATAGTTTACAACCTAGTGATATTTTGCTGTCTGATAAGCCAGGCTCTGCCCATATCCTCCAGAATTTATGTTTTATGTATCATAGACCTTTTTCCCCCTAAAACTTCGAGCATTACTTCTAGACTATAAAACTCATCCTTGTGAGAGATATCATTTGTACTTTACAAGACCCAAATGACTTCTGTGTTATCATAGGAGCAAGCCAATCCTGACTCCCACAGGGATTATGTTTACCTCAGTCATTCTCCCTAGACCCTTAATCTTGAGCGTTGTTTCTAAGTCAACAAAAAAACCCCATCTTCTGAATGAAACCATATTTACTTTCTAAAGAGCTTCAATATAAATATGTCAAGCTCATGGGGCTGAGGTAATTGTTACCTGAAACTTTTTTCCAAAATGGTACTATGCATAAATATGGCAAAAATATACAAGCTGATGTCAGACTGTAGAAGTCTTGGCCCAACACTCGTACCTAAAAAATTGGGCTGAACTGAGTTAGTCATTTCTAATAGTTGTACAGGTGTTACTGATGCTGCTAGTCCAGAGAACATTTGTGTGTGTGTGTGTGTGTGTGTGTGTGTGTGTGTGTGTGTGTGTACGTACCTGTCTGTTATGTGTGTTCATGCAAGTGGAGGCCAGAGACTGAGGTCAGAGTTTGATGTCTTCCTCTATCACTCTCAGCCTTAGTTTTTGGACAAGGACTTTTATTGAACCTGGAGCTCATCAACTTAGCAAGCCACTGGGATCCTCCTGTCTCTAGCTCCGCAGAACTCAATCTCTGATATGTACCATTTTGCCTGGCTATTTCTTGAGTTCTGGGGCTCTGACCTCAGGTTTTCGTGGTTGTGTGACAAGAAGTAAGTACTTTTACTAACTGAAACTTCCCAGCCCTCGGAGGACACACTGAGAATTCCTGTTCTGTAAATAAAACTCTATAATGGTTTGTTTACTCTTAGTTGTGAGTGCCCGAGGTAGGGCAGAAATGTGATATGTCCACATTGTAGTACTCAGCGAGGTTATATGACGTTGAAATAAACACGAAAGTTACATTTGCTTGCCAAGCATTTTAAAGGATCAGTACATTCGTTCATCTTTCATTGCCATCAAAATAAATACAACTTCAAAGTGTGCAAGTACTCAGCTTCAAACAGGGCATAATAGAGGACAGACAGTAAGATCAACAACAAAGGCAAACATGCTTTCAAGTCAAGCAAAAGTTTCCCTGAGAAATCTGGGTTAGTCTGCTTACAGAGCTTAATTCAAATTCCCTCACAGCCCAGTGTTTTAAAAATAGTTAAAAGAAGCAATTTAGTTATAACCTCCCATGGACAGACCCTGAACCAACAGGATGGCTGTGCTTATGAAAAGAGGTCAGGGCGCAGACAGGTACAGAGGGAAGACCATGCGAAGGCTCACAGAGAGGCTAGCCATCTACAAACTAGAGAGAAACCATAAACAAAACCAATGTGGCTGACCTTGATCTAGAGCTACTAGCCTCTGATATGTAAGTCAATTCTGTGGCTTAGCCACAGAGTTTGCAACACTCCATAATGGAGGCACAAGTAATCTTACACATTTGGCAAAGTTATCCTTTTATTTTTAGAAAGCAGAAGCAGCTTTTCTATGGAATGACCTATATTTGATTGTTGTGTCTGCTGTAACAAATGATCATGGAAGGAGTTGGCTTCAAGTAATAGCAGTTGACTGTATCATGTTCTCAAAGCCAGAATTCTGATGTTTCACTTGGGTCACAACAAGGTGCTAGCAGGCCTCCAGTTCTCCTATAAGTTCTGTAGGAAAGTCTCTTCCTTTGTCTCCCCCAGAGTCTTGTGCTACTGAAATTCTTAGCTTTGAGCCATATCACACCAACCAGTGTCTGTTTTCACAGTGCCTTTTCCTATTTATGTCTGATCTCCCTCCATTGCCCTGTAACAGTGGCATTTGTGCGTGCATTCAGGTCAGGGTCTCCCAAATTCATCCCAAGATACCTTTTCATCTCCATCTTTCACTTAATCTCTTTTATATGACCCTCTATATATAACAATCTATAGGTCCCAAGATTAAAACCTTATAATAGTTTATGTCTGCCATGTGTTAAAGGCTAAATTTCGGGCTTGGTTCATTTGGAAGGTAATAAAGCCTTTGACCTAGTAGGGGGTCTTGGGTCCCTAGGATCTTGCACTTGAAGGAGCTAGTAGAATATAGTTCCTCCTCTTCCCATACATTGCCTGACACCCATGAGTTGTACATTTTGCTCTACCATGGTCCTACCATGATCTAACTCTTTGCCACATGCCCAAAAGTAACAGGCCAGCCATGGACTGAAGGCTCCAAATCTGTGAACTAAATAAACCTTTCCCCCTTATAGATTGATTTATCTCAAATATTTGTTAGAATCATGGAAATCTAGTTGTATTACTTTTTTGTCACTATGGAAAAAAACTGAGAAGCAATTTATGAGAAGACACATTTAATTTGGCTCTCTGTCCAGAGAGAACATTCCACTATGGCAGAGAAGGCATGGCTGCTGGAGTGGGTGAGCACAGGACAGAAGGGTTCATAGCAGCAGCTTTGATATGGTACCAAATAACAGAGAGCCAGGGCCAAAGCAGGGCCAAGTTGAAACCCTCAAAGGCCCTTCTCCAGTAGCATACCTCAAGGCTAGCCATACCTTCAACCCCAAAGGTTCTGCTACCACCTAGAATTGTACCTCTGCCCCCAATCTGGAGACAAGTATTCATACACTTGGGCCTGAGGGATTACATTTCATATTCAAGTTATAACACAGCCTGATATCTCTGGGGTTATACATCCCACTACACTGTGATGAGTGATGATTTCAGATATGGTTGCTGAAACACTTTGATTTAGCAATGTTTTATGTTGAGTGTACCTGTTCATTTTAACAGTAGGGAAAGACAAAGAGTAGAAAAGTAAAGCTAAGCATGTGGCCCGAAAAGCCACCACAGAGTATTGTACAATGACCTCAATTTGGAATTTTAGCTTCCTGTTTTTTAAAGTTGGGTTTTATATTTGGGAACTGAAATAAGTGTTTTGACCCTAAAAAGTAGAATACAGGTTTGATTAATCAGAGTAGGTAGTTGAAGTGCTTTAACAAATGGTGATATTCTCTGTAAGATTTTACACCCTAGAAATGCTACTCTCTACCTGCCTCTTTCTATCTTCTTACCTTAGCCAGCACAAAGGCTAAGCCCAAGTGGCAAGTTGATTGTGTGTTAGACAAGCTAATGTTTGTGTGGAGAAAGCACCTTTGATCTCTAAATCCCTGGTGGCACAGGGCCTACAAAGAAAGAGGCAACTTCTGGAGTCTCCTTTAGCCTTTCTCTTCTACAAGAGGCCTCCTCCCTGGAATCAAAAACCAGGGCCCAGTGTTCATGTCCCCATTTGCCCAGCATGTGACTTCTGTACCTTTGGCTCTTCAAAAATGTTACCTAAAGTGAACCCTTTAGCCATTTTGAAGTGAGGTCAGAGGTTGTGGTCCTGTGTTATCAGTAAGGTTTGATAGTAATTAGAATAACTCCAAGTAGTCTAGTATTTTATAATAAAAGCACCATGATACATAATTCTCTCAATGTATTAAGAACACAAAAGTAAATAAGACAGTCCTTAAGTATGAGCCCTATTGACTATGGCTCATGTAATCTTTAAAGTATAGGGAGGAAATAAGATGAAGGAATTGTTGTTATCCCCATGTCTGATTGAGGAAGTTAAGTGTTAAAAGATAATATTCAGAAAAAGTGTAAAAACATGGCATTAAAAATGAACACATGACAAAGATTTTGTTTCTCGGGAAACATGCCAAGAAGTATAGATGCTCAAATATATATGGTGTAAAGGAATGTTGATGTTAATGGGAAGTGGAAGTAGTTCCCCACAGCTTAGAAGAAGTCAAAGAGCCTACAGCAGAGAAGACACAATCAATCGTCATCGGTGGATACAAGTCAGTGCAAGTCAGTGTAATACAGCTGTCGGGCAATCAGATAACCTGAGGAAGGATGTGTAAACAACACTGTAGTAGAATGTTATTTTAAGGTGTATTACTTTTGTTTATGTTGCATTTGTTTAGCTCTGTGAAGCTGTGTTACTGTGCCTGTCTAAAACACCTGATGGTTTAATAAAGAACTGAACGGCCAATGAAGAGGCAGGAGAAAGGATAGGCGGGGCTAGCAGAGAGAAGATATAGAAAGAAAAAAAAGAGATGGAGGAGTGAAGAAAGAAGTAGCCAGAGAGGGAGAAGGACTTCAGGTGCCAGCCACCCAGTTACACAGCAAGCCATGGAGTGAGAGTAAGATTTACAGAAGTAAGAGAATGGGAAAAACTCAGAGACAAAAGATAGATGAGATAATTTAAGAAAAGCTGGCAAGAAACTAAGTCAAGCTAAGGTTAGGCATTTATAAGTAATAATAAGCCTCCATGTGTGGATTTATTTAGGAGCTGGGTGGTGGGCCCCCCCAAAAAAGGCCAAAAGAGCAAAACCAAACAACTACACAGCACAATCTGGCACCCAATTGTCCAACTCCATCATATTCAATGACACAGCTTCTGAATAAAGCTTTCTTATCTCCTTGATCATATCAAATAGAGTTGAAAAAAAAAGAAAAGCATAAACAGAAAGCAGAAGTGTGCAGCTACCCACAGAAAGTTCTTTTTGCCTTGTCTTGAAATGCTTACTGAGGCTGATAGAAAATGCTTAAGCTAAGCCCAGCTCTGAAGTCACTCCTCAGACCTGTACTCACACTGAGGCCCAACTCCTGAAATGACCTAGCCTCAGATCTGGTTCGGATGCACCTGGCTTCTCGCTGCTTTTGGAATGGCAGTTTGGATTAGGGTAAACCTCTGATTTTACAGCGATTGCATTAGTAGGTAGCTAATCACAATGGCACTTAGCTCCAGCTGTCACAGCATGTACCACAGACTGGAAGGCTTTATTTATAGGAATGTATTTGTCATAGTTCTAGAGGCTGGAAGTTCAAGATCAGGGTCTAGCAGAGTTGAGTTCTAGAGAATACCAATACTGTTTCACCTCATGTGACCCCCCACTATGGGAAGGAGAAAATGAAAGTACTTTATATCTCTTCTGAGGCACTGAACCTGTCAGAAGGCTCTGCCTTCACCACCTGTTCAAAACCAGTTTGCCACCCAAAGAACCCTGTCTCAAAGACCTTGATACCATGAATGAAAGGCTTCAATGTGTGAGTTGTAAGGGCCCATAACTCATTCCACAGCACCGCCAATATATGAACCCAATCAAGAGAGAACACCAGGAGCCTGAGATGGCCACAGCTTTGGGGAAGAAAATAATCAAGCCAGAAAATTAATGTTGTAAACTATAGCAGTTTATAAACTTGTGACAGTTTGTGATCCTGGATGTTCTGCACTAGAAATAAAGATACTAGTCTCATATGATCTATGTTTTAAGTTTTATTTTATGGGTTAGATTTACTGGCTGAATAAAGGACATTAATAGTATGATAACATTAACAAATTTATCTACGGCTAGTGACCTACAAATGTGACAGCTCAAAATAAATAATTGTTTCAGTGTAGGGTGTCCCAAAAATCTAGGTCATCATCCAGTCTTGAGTCTCTTAGGCTTTTTACTTGGAAAGAATAATATGTGGGGGGGGGGGGGGTAAATCTTGACATTATTCTCAAAACAATTTCAAATCCTGCTAATGAGCTGTATCATTCTTAAACTGAGTGACTTACAAAACTACTCTCTTCTTTGCACTAGTCACCAAGAAGTGAAGTACACTTTTTATTCAGAATCTTTTTTCAATGGGCTTGACCCAAATATACCTGGGACTTATTAGATAACAAATGTCCCTAAAGAATAAATGTGAAGATCCCAAAATTAAGGCCTAAAGCAAATAAAGGGGAAAAAATGAGGTGAGACCACAGATGATAATCCGAAAGGGCTTATCTAGAGTTGTAGTACACAGGAAGGTAAAAAGAGATTGTCCCAGAGTACAAAATACTCTGACAAAAGCAACTTACAGGAGAAAGGCTATGTCTTAGCTCACGGTTTAAGGCACATCCTACCATGACCAGGAAATGAAGGCAAGAAGCTGGACACACTGTACTAGGCCAAAAAGCAGGTGCATGCAAACTGCTTAGTTTCCTTTCTCCTTTTATACAGTTCAAGACCACCTGCCCAGGGAAATGACCCACTTGCAATTAAGATGCATCTTCCCACAGCGAGTAACAAGAGAATTCTCCACAGGCATGCCCAGCAACCTATCTCTCTGGTGATTGTAGATCCTGTCATGTTTACAGTTAACACTGAACATCACAGAAGTGACCTAATTTGTCAACAAAATGAAAGAATGACTCATGCACATAAAGACACATAAATAAGTCTCAACATAAATAGCACCTTGTCTCTCTACCTGTTTTCTTACAGTCATTTATCCTTTGGTTACAGCACTTACAAAGGTCAAGTTCTTTCAAGCTGGATAAAGATTTGCATCTTAATAGCTCAGCACTAACATAAAGCATCATACATTGTTGTTGTCAATATCTAAACTGCAAGTCAATGAAACTCTACATTACGTGAGAGCTTGCTGTTTTTCATCCAATTATTCTTTCATCTAACATTATGTAAGCAACTTCTGTATGCCAGACTTCAGGAAAATAGACACCAAAACAGAACAGTGTCTGCCTAGTGATGAGATTTAGGAAAAGGGAACAATCTTATAACTTAGTTTTTCAGTCTTATACAGATAATGTCACTTCCCATTTAAAAAAAAAAAAGTTTAGAGAAAGAAGCACCTTCATATGTTTGGAGCACAGTTTGATGACTGAAACACAAAAGTTTGTGTTGTATTGATCATTATTGATCATTATCAATAGTACCAAGTAACTGGCAAAATACCTGCAAATAAGCACACATAATTTTTGTTGTTGTTTCTTTTTGGTTTTGGTTGTTTGAGACAGTGTCTCTATGTAGCCTTGGCTGTCCTAGAACTCCCTTTGTAGACCAGGCTAGTCTCAAACTCAGAGATCTGCCTGACTCAGCCTCCCAAGTCCTAGGATTAAAGGTGTGTGCCAACACCACCTGGCAAGTATACATATTTTTAGTGTGTGTGTGTGTGTGTGTGTGTGTGTGTATTGTGTACCCACTAAACCATCATCACATCATAAAATTATTAATTCCTCCAAAGTTTCTGTCTTTTTTTTTTTTTTTTTTTTTTTTTGGTTTTTCAAGACAGGGTTTCTCTGTGTAGCTTTGCGCCTTCCCTGGAACTCACTTGGTAGCCCAGGCTAGCCTCGAACTCACAGAGATCTGCCTAGCTCTGCCTCCCGAGTGCTGGGATTAAAGGCGTGTGCCACTACCGCCCAGCTAGTTCCTGTCTTTTTTAGTTTTTTTTTTTTTTGTTTTATTTCTCTCATTTTTGTTAGTCATTGAGAATTTCATGCAATGTAGTTTTCCTAAATCTATAAATACAACCTGCTTAGTCTGTATAATATTTTGTATGCCTGTTTTTTCAGGGATGACCATTTAATATTGGATAGCCACTGGTGTGCTCTTCCCCAGGGAAGACTACCCCTCCCACTCAGCATTTCTAGTTGCTTGTAGTTGGCTATAGTTAAGGCTCTGTGAGCTTTTCCCCTTGCAGGTTAGCATGTCTGCTGATGTCATCCTTGTTTGAGGACAATGTATTTTGACCATATTCACTTTTCCTTACCCAATTGTTCCCACACCCTACCCTACCCACCCAACATTATGCCTTCTGTATTTATTTTTAAGCCAATCAAGTCCAATTTGTATTTCTCATATATTCTGGGTTTTGTCGTCATCCACTGACACTCGGTCAACCTATCAGGGGTGACACTCTTAAAGGAAGACTGACTCCCTCTTCCAGCAGCTCTCATTAGCCAATACCCCCTCAGCTAGGAGTGGGACTTTGTGCCCACCACCCTCCTCCATGATGAAATTGTTTTTCTAGACTGAGTTTACATGGGTCTTCTGCATGCTGTCACAACTGTTGCGAGTTTATATGTGCAACTGCCCTGCTGTGTCCAGAAAACACTGTTTCATTATACTCATCCACCATCTCTGGCTCTTCGGGTCTTTCTGCCCCCTCTTCCCCCAATGAACCCTCAGATAGAGTATGATCAATTGTTGGCTTAGTAGCCTCCAGATTCTTCCATATTATTACAAATGGTAAGATTCATTGCATTCATATACTTGTATAATATTCTATTATATAAACAAGTTCCTTCACTCATCCAAGAAACACTTAAATTATTTTCATATCTACAATGAACCAAGGAGTACAGATCTCTCTTTAATACACTTGAGTCCCTCTGCCTTTATACCCAGATGTAGAACTGTTGGGCCAAAGAGTAATTTTACTTTTAATTTTTTGAGGAAACTTCGCATTGTTTGCCCTAGTGGCTTCACCAATTCATATTCCCACCATTGGAGCATATCCTCACTAAAACTCAGATTTTTTTTAGTGTCCCTGGTCATTTTTATGGTACTCATCCTATTTGGAATGAGGCAATAACTCATTATAATTTTGATTTGTCTTTCCCTAATAACTAGTAATGTGTTAACTACTTTTAAGTCTTTGGAGAAATACCTATCCCTGTCATGTGTCTATTTTTAATCAGGCTATTTGTTTTAAAGTTTTGTTACTTAATTGTATCTATCCTTATTTTTTATATTAATTCCTCAATACCAACCATTTTATGGGCTATCTTTTCATTTTGTTACAATTTATATGCAGCAAATTTAAATTGTACAGAATCCCACCCATCTATTGTCTTAATTTTTTTTCTTTTTAATGTTTATGTGGGAGAAAGGGATGTATATTTGTATGTATGTAGTTGAATGCACTTTTGTGTATGTGTGTGCATGCACGTGTGTGTGTGTGTGTGTGTGTGTGTGTGTGTGTGTGTGTGTGTGTGTAGGCCTGAGATTGCTTTCAGGAATCTTCCTCAATGGCTCATCCACCCTATTTTTTAAAGTAAGTTCTTCCCATCAAACCCAGAGCTCGCCAATACAGTTCATCTTTCTAGCCAGCTTGCTCCAGGAATCTCAGTCTCTTCACAGGCTGGAAGTGCAGTTGAGCAGTCATGCCTATCAAGCATTTACATGGGTTCTGGGGATCGAGTCTTCTCGCTTGCCTGACAAGCACTTGAACCACCCAGCCATCTCCCTGGTCCTATATTCTGGATTCCTTTCATTTTGCAGTGAGGGGAGGGGTTGTCCATACTTGCGATGTCATAGCTAAGAAATTATGGCCCAGACCAATGTTATGGAGCCCCTCTGCCATATTTTCCTCTAGCCATTTAACAGTTGCCCATACTTAAGTCTTTACTAGGTTTTGAATTTTGTACACCGTATAAAATAGTGACCTGGTTTCATTCTTTTGCATGTGGATATTCCATCTTCCTAGCATTATTTATTGAATAGATGATTTTTTTCCCCTCACAGTGTGCTCTGGGAACTCTTGCTGAAGATAAATTGACCATGTATATATGGATTTATTTTCAGACTTTCTATCCTTTATCATTGGTCTATATCAGTATTATGACAGTAGTGAATTGTTTTGATTACTATCTTGAAGTCATGAAGTTTACCCTCTCAATCATTTCTCTTTGCTCATAATTGCATTGGTATTTAGAATATTTTGCGAGTTCCCTCCAAATTTTAGATTTTTTTCTATATTTGAAAAATGTCATTGGGATTTTGACAGGTGTTATATTGAATCTGTAAGTCACATTGGGAAGTATGAATATTTGAATAATATTAATTCTTTTAATACATGAACATGGGAAGTCCTTTCATTTACTTTCATCTTCTAAAATTTCGTTCATAAGCACTTTATTTTTAAGTACTTTAGTCTTTTTGATACTATGATAAGTGGAATTTTCAAGCCAGACATGGTAGTGCACACCTTTAATCTCAGCACTTAGGAGATAAGTGCAAGGGATCTCTGAGTCTGAGGACAGTGAGGATTACACAGCAAGACCCTGTTTCAAAACAAAACAAAACAACAAACAAAATAGGTAAAAGTTTCTTAACTTCCTTTTGAGATAGGTCATTGCTAGTGTATAGAAATGCACCTAACTTTTAGATGTTAGGGTCATGTAAGGAGAGATGGGTTTACTTAATCGTTTTCAACTTGGATGTCACTTAGTTGTGTTTCTTTCCTAATCACTCCAGGTAAGACTTCTCCTACCAGGGGGCTGGAGAGATGGCTCAGAGGTTAAGAGCACTGACTGCTCTTCCAGAGGTCCTGAGTTCAATTCCCAGCAACCACATGGTGGCTCACAACCATCTGTAGTGAGATCTGGTGCCCTCTTCTGGCCTGCAGTCATACATGCAGACAGAACACTGTATACTTAATAAATAATCTTTAAAAAAAAAAAAAAAAAAAAAAAAAAAAAAAAGACTTCTCCTACCACGCTGAATAGAAGTGGTACATGTGGGCATCCTCACCCTTCTCATGTTTTTACCACCAAGTATAATGCTAATGTTGGGAAGTATACCTTTAGTATGCTAATCATAAATTCATGTTTCAGAGGTAATATCAGAAGAATAGATAGCTATAGTCACACAGAATTTAAATTTCATTTATAAAAGGATGGTTATTGTTTAAAGATTAACACTGGTTACACAAAAAGCTACTTAGCTGAGCTGATAACCACTAGCTCCTGTGGGAGGCCAGCTGGGAGACTGGCTCCCACATTTTACCCCAGGGTACTCTTGAGGAGTGAGGAATAAGAGATTAAGATAGAAGGATAAAAGAGAGAGAAACAGAAATACGGGATAACCTTGGGAGGGCCCAGATCCTTATCACAAGCCCTGTTTGTCTCTTCTAAAGAGCTATTTATAGGAATGCCAAGGGGTGGAGCAAAAGACCTCCCCTTAGCTTAACCAAGTACAGACCCTTTCCAATCACCTGGTAACCACACAAGCAATCCTCTAACGCAGCTCTGCTGGGTAAAGCAAACTCAGATCTCACTAGGAAACCTTTGTGGGCCTCCACAAGCTCCAAGGCCTTCAGAAGCCCTGATGACTCCCATCTGAAGCCTAGGCATGGCCTCCTAATGGTTATCTCTTCCTAATGCAGACCTGTTCTCTGATCAGTCTTTGTGCCAGATCCTCCTGGTTAGGCCAGTATTTCTCTACTTAGAGTCTCTGAGGCTGTTCCTACTTAATCCTTCTCCCTTGTCTGGTCTCCTTTCACAGGGAGAGACCTGAATCATAGTCTGTGCCTTTCTCCTTATTCTCATTCCCTTCCATTACTTTTTTTGGTTCTGTTTTGTTTTGTTTTTCTTTTCTTTCACTGACATTAGTCCCAATATACGTATTCTATTGTGGTGCCTTTTCCTTGGAGTACCTGAACTGAGGAAATTACACACATATTTAGAAACAGGAATCAGGCCCATGTAAGCATAGGACTTATCTCCACTCTGTCTCCATTCACCATTAGACAGAAACAATATACTAAATATAAATGTATTTTGTCTACTATTTTCCATTTATTTTTAGTAAAAGCATTTGTTTTACATGGAACTATTTTCTGGAAACAGAGGTAAACTCAGTTACTGCCAACTCTTCTCTCTGACCCCACTAACACCAAAAAGTAAGATACATGCTAGGTTATGCTCCATTATGATAACAAGCAAAGTAGGACTGTCTAGTTCCATGCTAATGAGAACAACCAGGGCTTTTGTTTTGCAAAAATGGAAAGAATAAAGGGAAACCCACATAAATATGAGAAATATTTGTGATTCTGTCTTGTAATATATGCTTTCACTTAACGAAACACAGATTTGGATGAGGAAAACTATTCTGGAATTGGTCTTTAAGAAGAAAGTTATATGAATTATTTATGCTTGGGTTCAACTTAAGAATAAATCTAATTTCATCTTCCAATGCAATTTTCTCTAAAATTCTTTTGCTAGTTATAGGCACAACACAAGAATTCTGGTATTTAAAGTTTGACTTCAGTTAGAGCTAATCAATCCATGGAAGCTTGAGTTTTACTTAGTATTAAACCATAACACTCTGAAGGCATTATAAGCTGTATAAGGCTAACTGAGATTCTTTCCATATGTTAAAATAAGTAAGACTTCACTAGCACTGGAGAATTAAGTTTCCAGTGCCAAGCACTGTTTCCCTCTTGTTGAATGGGTCTCAAGTTCAATTAGAGCGATGTTGATTACCAACAAGGTGTGCATGCCATTACTGCTCCCTTAGGGTTAATATGCCACGCTGGGCATTGGCGCGGCTCGTACCTTTCTTTGTTTCTTACTCCGTGGCTTGCTTTGTAGCTGGGTAGCTGACCCCTGGTCCTCCTCCTTCTCTGGCTACTCCTTTTTCCCTCCCAGATTTCTCCTTCTATTTATTCACTCTGCCTGCCAGCCCCACCTATCTCTCTCTCCTGCCTTGCTATTGGCCGTTCAGTTCTTTATTAGACTAAGTAACACAGCCTCACAAAGTTAAACAAATGCAACATAAACAAAATAACACACTGCTGTGGAATGTCTTTCTGTATACTGTGAATATATGTATTGCTCCCATTGGCTAATAAATAAAGCAGCTTTGGCCTATGGCAAGGTAGATTAGAGGCAGGCAGGAAATCCAAGCAGAGATAAAGAGAGAAGAAGGGCAGAGTGGGGGGAGATGCCAGCCTGCCATCCAAGGAGCAGCAAGGACACAGATAGAGCCACAGAACACGTGGTGATACATAGATTAATAAGACGGGTTGAGTTAAGTTATAAGAGTTAGCTAGCAAGAAGCTTGAGCCATAACCCATATAGTTTGTAATTAATATTAAGCCTCTGAATGATTATTTTATAAGTGGCTATGGGACTGCAGATAGAGATTCCTCTGGACTGTGGGGCTGGGAAGGACCAGAGAAACCTCTGGCTACAACACACCTTAAAATAATATTCTACAACATGTTAGACCTTCTCTTTTGTATATTTAGAGAGCGTTATTAAGCCACTATCAATACTGATTTCATTGTTTTAAACCTATTCCTACTAAGGAATTAATTGAGAGGGAAAAAACCCACTATCCAAATTGTGCACCAGTTAACTCTAAATTACACCATTTTTAGAAGTAATATTCCTGCTCTAAGAACAGGCATTAATCATGGTTATCTTTCTAATCACTGAAAAGTTATGGGTAAGTACTATCCAGCTGTAAGCCTTGTTGATGGTAAACTAAGCAAATGTAACTCAGAGACAGACAGGGAACACATAATGCATCACAGGTGACCCAAATCAAGAGATGAAAGATCAAAAGCAAAAAAGGGGGACTGGGGAAAGGCATCAGGAACCTGTGTGCTCAACCCACCTCTGCTACCTTGGAGGAGTTCCTTGTGTCTCTGGACCTCATTTTGTCTATGCCTGTTGTGAGAGGAAAATCCTTGAGGGTGTCCACAACCCTTTCCTGAACTAACAAAGCCTTCCCTGTGTCGTTAGAGCCAGAGATGGTGATAAATCCTTCAACGGTGCAAAGTGGCAGCATAAAGAGAAACCACATGGATGAGGCATGGAACTTGCCTTGTTGCTACACACTACAGTCCATGGTAGAGAGAAGCTGAACAAACACAGGATTTGTGCCCTTTAATTTGACCCTTAACGTACTGGCTTTAGGGCTTCCACCAAAGGGTCATCAAAGACTTGAAAGTTACAATAGCTTTTACTAAGAAGATTCTTAATTTTATCCATTATGCTTTTATACATGTTGGCCAAATACATTTAATGTATGTGACTTGTCAAAACTTTTGTTTTTGGAATTATTATTTTAAACACGTAAGATAGAAAATTTCAAATCCTAAAGTCATATAATCTAGTGTCCTCTTTTTAATCTGGAAAACATGTTACTTTTATGGTTGATATGGCATCTGCTCAGGTATGTTCCTAAACTTCAAGATAAATCTGTGTTCAAGTCATAACACACGAAGGAAGTGAAGATATAAAATTCTGAGGATATAGAATGTTATATCTTTTGAGAGAACCAAGACCAATTTTCCCTTGTAGTCCCATGTGATGCCTAGAATAACCCAATCTGACAAGTGTTGTGTCATCTCTCTCGTGATGCCAGGTTTAATGTGCTGTGTGAAGCCACGCCAGTGAGTGCGAGGTGGTAAGGCAACATGGCATGTGAAATTCTGTGACAAGAGGAAGTGTCACATCTAGGCGCATGTGATTAAGATAGCAGAATATGAGCTGGAACCCTGACAAGGAGCCAGAATTAGATGTCAGGAGACAAGGGACACTAGATCAGAGGGAAGAACCTTTGAAAAGCTCCCAGAGGCAAGAAAGATCAAATAATATGTAAGGTTAAGTGTAAAGTTTGGGGTGAATGAGAACAAATAATTGAGGAAGGCATAGTTTGCCAGGTGAGTGGAACCATATCATGAGGTAAAGACACATCCATTGAACCTTAATTTCCAAACACTTTCCACATATATTCCAAACCTTCCATTTTTATCTCCACAGATAATATCCTATCTAGTTATATGTCACCTTGACACAAGCTAGAGTCACCAGAAAGGTGGGAGGTTCAATTGAGAAAATGCTTCCAAAGGGTCAGGCTGTAGACAAACCTGTAGGGCATTTTATTAAAGTGATTGATGGAAGAGCAGCCCATTGTGGGTGGGGACATCCTTTGGCTAGTGGTCCTAGGTTCTATAAGAAAGCAGGCTGAGCAAGCCAGTAAGCAGCACTCCTCCATGGCCTTGGCATCAGCTCCTGCTTCCTAGTTCCTGCCCTGTTTTGAGTTCCTGTCTTGATTTACTTCAGTAATGAAAAGTAATATGGAAGCCTAGGCCAAATAAATGCTTTCTTCCCCAACTTGCTTTTGGTCATAGTATAGTAATCCTAACTAAGACAGATGTGTGCCCATAGGCAACTGATACTCTCAGCCTTAATTAGAGAAGCTGCTCTTTGCAATTAACTGTGGTGAATGCAGAGATTCACAGTTGTTTAAGGTGCTGAGAATAAATGACAGTTAAGTATTCGGTCCTAAACAGAATGTTACTATCAAGGAACTGAGGGAAAAGGAGTGAAGAGATAGAAAAGAGAGCTGCAAAATACCATTTTCTGGGCATGATACAATCATTGCAATAATGATCTCACAGCAGCGTGGTTATCTGCCTTGGGCCTGCACAAGATGACCTGAGAAGTCAATCACAGAAAATGGAGGGTATCACAGGCAGGCCACTATCCTTCACCTGAACAATGGCTATTGGTAGGTTCTGGAAGTAGGGAAATTGATGCTTTCTGTTGTTTGAGCTCACCAGGCTCTAATGAATAGTTCCAAACCCATGTTTACATAGATGGCCCTGGTTAAACTCAGTGGGTCACAAAAACAAAACCAAAAGACATGAGTGTATAAGGCCTTGTGGAGAGGAGGCAAAGGTGTGAGGTGTGAGAGAGGATGGGGAGGTGAGAGGAATCACAATGGATTGTATACATGTATGGCATCATCAAAGAACAAATTCAGTAAGTTATAAAAAAAAAACATGTTAGAAGCATATTGTCATTTTTGTGAAAAGGAAACAGAGGATTATGATAAAGGGATTTGCTAGTATTTTTTAATTGTGCTCTGTCTCTGTTCTTAAGACTGTCCCCTTAGGGCTAAAGTGCTTTGGTGGTTGGCAAGCAATGGGCAGCAAGACAACTCACAAGCTGCTCCTAAACCACAGATTTCCACGCCCTTCTGCATAACCCATTAGGAAATTCATCTGTGGCTCTTATAGGATTTAAGCCTTCGCCTTGTTCCCCAGGGGTCGCTGGCAAAAATAAGAAGTGACTCATTTGACAGAATTAGGATCCTGGGATTTTTGCTTCTATTTTTAAAGATATTAGATCCAGAGAATTTAAGTTATTAATGACAAACTTCTGGGTACGTTAACCAAGTAAGAATGCCAAACCACAGTTTCTCTGGAATAAATTGCACAAAGCTTGGCCAGGTTAGGAGCAAAGTGTATGTCACAGTTCAGTAAGGTTAGTGGCCTATCCAACCTCTCCACAGAGGAGACTGGGCATGCACTATGGCATGTGCTAAGTTAACTCTAAATTAAAAAAGCTTTTAAGTAACATAAATCAATGTTGTACTTTAATGCTTTGTCAAAGGAGCCTTGTTACAGATAGATGAAAGTGTGCTTTGGACCCTGTATGTGGTGACCTTGGGAGCCTACCCAAGTTTTGATCAGATAAAGTCAATGATAAATTCTTTCTTGCCACCTTTGTGTTGGGAAACATACCTGCTTCTGAAAATAATGAGGGAGAAGACAAATCTATAAAACAAAGCAGACACTCAGCCGTGTTGATCTCCTGTAGTGATCAAAACTCCATGGTATGGTTCAAACGTATCACTGTTCTGCTACTGACAAACTGGTAAGCTTCCCATCTAGGAATAAAGTTGAGGTTGAGGTGCAGAAGGAAATAGAATTATACTCTACCTTAGGACAAAGAAGACTGTGTGGTAGTGCATTTCAGTGTAATGGGAACAGGCATTTTAGAACTTTCTCAAAGCAAGTCTCAAAATCTCTTAAGTCAACTTAAGCAAACACATATATAAATGAGGGAGTGTATCACCCTAAATACCCAGTGTGTAGGGGCCAGCAGGAACTGATGGAAGACAACATGCACTGTCATTAAGCCCTTATCTCTATGTCCTGGCCTGCTGGTCCTTGCCTGCTCTTCATGATATTTTTCTCTAGGTGCCTTTGCCTTATAGTTGCAGATTTCAGGAAGAGCAAGGACCTTCTCTTTCTTTCCCATCTCTCCACCACATATTTGTTCATCATAGTGGCACCTGCCATCCCGGGCCATGGGGTTGGGGTGGGCACTTGGGTGGCTTCTGGCTACCCTGGGCCACAGGGGTGGGGTATGTGCTTAGTAAGCATGAGTTTAAATAGATAGATAGATAGATAGATAGATAGATAGATAGATAGATAGATAGATAGACAATTAGAGATATCTTCATAGGAAAATAAAAAAATTAAAAAAGTCTTTTTGACAGTCTTTAAAATATTTTTCCCAAGAGGCTATCCACTTGAGAGTGGGGAAGAACGGGAGGGGTTTGATGGAGAGTAGCCGGGAGCAGCTGGAAGGAGGAAAGGGAGAGTGAGAAATGATGTGATTCTATTCCAGTTAGACACCTAAAACTAAATTTAAAAGACAAGGTGATAAAATAAGGTGGAGAGCAATAAAGGAAGACACTCATTGTTAACCTCTGACCACTACATGCACAATCACACATGTGAGCATGAGCATGAAAGCAAGGAAAAAGCATGTGTGCATGCATACACACACACACACACACACACACACACACACATGCACACACACAGAACACTTTTTCAATCCCTAATATTCAGCTCTAAAATCATGTATATACAAGCAACAGTAAATAGGCTCAATAAGTTTTGTGTGTGTATATGTGTGTGAATATGTGTGTAACAATAATAATTATGCCAAAAGAGGTCATCAATGAGAGTAGTTGGAAAGAAAGGAATAGAAATAATATAAATGCAGTAAAATCACTTATGAAATTCTCAAAATAATTTTTACATGCTAAAAAATAATTTCAATACTTTCACACATTTGAGGAATGCAATATAATGCTATTAGAAGGAAATGGCTTATTTGTCTCTTTTCTACCAAAAAAAAAGAGAGAGAGAGATTGTTTTAAAATCATACAAGATTTTCTCTGCAACCATAAGTAGTAAAGTACATTTCTAGTGAGTTTTCTCTAAACACAAGTGACTATGGGTTAACGTAGGAGCTGTAGGAACAGAAGCGTTTACTAAGCTTAGCTGACTAACACAGCTCCCAAAGATAATAATAATCAGCAAGAGACAGACTAACATTGTGAACTAACTCAATTAAAAAGCAGATTCCTGTTCTTTAATGAAAATTATATGACCCCAAACTCTTGGGTTTATTGCTGAAAATTCCTAGACTCTTTCAAAACTTTCTGCTTAACAGATATTTTTAACAAAGTGCTGAAAAACATGTCCTTATATCCAACACAGAGGATGATAGAATTATCTCATTATCATTAAATAAACAGATGTTTGATCTGTTTTTCTTGTAGCTGACTGTGAGAGCACAAGCCAGGAAAAAGCAGGAGATGGAGGAGTGAACAGAGGCTATTGAGATGGGAACAGCCAGTATTTCATGTCAGGACTTTCAAAAAAAAAATGGAAAGGAATTCATGGAAGCTGGCACAGTATCAGGCTATAAACAAAACGCTTTCCCAAGCAGATTATATAAAAGGCAGCTTGCAAGTTAAACACTCCCCTAGTCCTAATGAAAGAGAGCAAAGACTGAGAAAGGAAACAATCCCTCTCGTTTCCCTTGTTTCTCCACTGGTAACAAAGATTCCCAACACCTCCCAGTAGCCTCTCTTCCACTGGCCCCATTACTTCTGGATGGAGATATACCATTGACTTCTGAGGAAATTAAAGCAATTTTTTAAAACACACCTTGATGTTGACTGAATTTCTGCAGGGAGCTCTCTCCTTACACAAAGGAATTTCCTGGGGCTGGACACGGGACAGGTGCTTGGAGAGAAGCTAACTCCTTCATGGTGGGTTTCCCCACCACCCTCCCCTGTGCAGACATAACTGTGCTGAAGTGTTGCTTCCTCTATTTGAATTTATTTCACTAAAGACTACCTCCTGGATCAGAAATCCAGCCTGGCCTGTGCATGCCACTACTTCCTCCTGAGGTATGCTGCATAGGTAGGCTTTGATAGTACATTTTTGTCTTTATCTTATGAACAAAAGACAGATACTTAGATGTAAAACAGCACAGGACCCTTTTACTCAGAGAGCCACTTATGAGAAATTTAGGCTAACAGTAGAGGAAGAAGTGTCTAGTAAGTAGGTATCTGTCTATTACAGTTGCTGTGGTAATTATTAAGTGTGTTTCTTTTCACTTGCAGTACTAGTGAAGATGATGAAATATCTGAGCACTCTATAAATAACCTCTGTTTCTACAGATACCATTGCATACACACAAAAGAAAAGATCAACATAACGGCAACTTATTGAAAGTATGAAAACTATTAAATAATTGATGAACTGATAATCCATTGTCTTTTAGGCAACGATTTATACCAACCAGTGGACCTGGAAAAATATCAGCTACTAGGAAGGAACTCAGGTTTTGGTAAATGTAAATAGTGATGGATGAGAAGAGGTAAAAGAGAACCAGAAGCTGTCTTTGCAGACTCTACTGCCCGTGGGAGGGGGAGTTAAAGCATTTGAACCGTTTCATGCCATCTAAGAGGTAAAACTACCTGACATTATGCCAATGACGTCACCACCAATGACGTCACACCAAAATCAGTTTTCCTTCTACTTCTGCTCTTCCTGGGGTAGACCAGTAACTTCAGGGTAGGAGTGTAGACAAAGTTCCTGGGACACAAGAGATGCCTTATTTTAGTAATAAATGAAAATGATTCTTATATGCAATGGTTTGAATATGTTTTACTTCTAAAATTCACACTGAAACTTAACCCTCAAGGTGATAGTGACATTTGACCAAGTATCTGGGCGGTGTAGATTAGCATGAAACTAATCATCACAGTCAATGTTAACAGTACAATGTTACATTAGTCTTGTTTCTACCTTTGAAAATTAACAATACTGAGAGGCCAGGAAATACTTGACCTTAGGAAAAATACATTTGTAATGTAAATCAAAGCAAAACACCTGTGAAGTGTTAACTGAAACTTGTAGGGCACAGTAGGGTTCTGTCCTAAAATATTAGAAAGTAATTAAATGCTGTAAATTAATTTCCCCAGGTTCCCTGGTCTATGCTGTTGAGGATATCACTTCATACCCACTCCTTCCTTGAAAGGAAGCCCTAAAACGATGAGGTGGAGACATGTAATGTAGGCAAAGATTCCACAAACTAACTCAAACTTGCTGATCCTGACTTAAATAAGAAAATATGCGGTTTATGTCTTTCAGAAAATAGTCATTGGAATTTGAAAATGTAACTTCTTTAAAAATCGTACTTGAATGAATGGGGAATATGTTTCCCCTCTAGAATCAACTTTCTATTTTTGTATGAAGGTGAGTGCCCAATGATCAGTGATGCACCTCAGAAGGTGGCCTGGGAGTCGGATGGACACCGGACAGCAACTATCCAAAGAGAATCTAGGGCTTGGCATGTTGGAACCCCAGATAGAAACTCTTGCTCTGGCATATAGTTTGACAGGTAACAGAATATTTTGCGTAGCAAATTAAAATCTACTTTCCCAGAAAACCTTCCCAGATTTTATTTCTCCACCAAAGGCATTTCCAGGTGTGTCAGGACATTTACAATGTTAAAAAAAAAATCTTATATACATTCTGTACCCTTTTCATTGCAATACTCTGCACTAGACTGAATATTCTTTACAAAAGGAATAAATCTGGTTTCTAGAATGAGAACAAAATGCCATTGTGATACGTTGTTTCTACTTATACTTCAATCCTGGGGACAAATAATTACCTCTATACATTTTGTCTCTTAAGCTTTACATCAATAAAATACATGGTGTAATTATTTAATAGTTGTTTCATCTTGCTATCCTGAAAAATGTTCTCTAAATAAAGAACAGTGACGTTTTTTATTCCTTCCATATTCTGAAAACTATGTACTACTTTGTAGGATATACGGCACAGTTGAAGAGGAAGAAGACAGAGCTTCTAACTCCAGGACTTCCTGTCCCAGGAAGGGAAGAGGATAGTCCTATTTCCTACCCTCAAACTCATGTGGAAATGTAATCTCAATGTTAACACATTTTTAAGAGTTCATTAGGTAGTGACTGAGTCATGAGGACTCTACCCTCACTGGTGGAAAGAGTTAGTTTCCCCTTTTAAATGGGCTTGATTCTACAGAGCTGCAGCAGATTGCCCAAAAAGTGACAGACTAAGGACGTGCCACCCCATGCTTCGTGATCAACCATTCTCCATTTGACAGTTTATGAAACAGTGTCATCTATTTTTTAATTGTAGGTATTATTCACACCCTACTGCACAGTTAGAAATAATTTGGGGCCGGGCGGTGGTGGCGCACGCCTTTAATCCCAGCACTCAGGAGGCAGAGCCAGGCGGATCTCTGTGAGTTCAAGGCCAGCCTGATCTCCAAAGCGAGTTCCAGGAAAGGCGCAAAGCTACACAGAGAAACCCTGTCTTGAAAACACCAAAAAAAAAAAAGAAGGAAAGAAAGAAAGAAAGAAAGAAAGAAAGAAAGAAAGAAAGAAAGAAAGAAAGAAAGAACGAACGAACTTGGGAATAATTTCTTAATTCTATGTGTACAACATAATCATTGAAAGAATCTGTAGGCAGTGAGTAGATAATTGACCTGGTTGTATGCAAGTGAGCATTGAGTTTAGTTCAATTTCCACTACTGATCAAAGTCTTAAAGAGAGACAAAGAAGGAAAGGAAGGAAGAGAGGGAAGAAAACAGGAATGAGGAACAGAAGGACAGAGGAACAAGATGAATTCATGTCAGGTTGAAAGAAATAAATTCAGAAATCTTTTTTTTTTCTTCTTTTTGAGCAAATCCCAAAGAATATATTGTAAGGATATTTCCTCACATCATTAAGGGTGATGGGATAATTGATGGTTATACAAAGGATACAGATAGAGTGTATGTATATTTAAGGGGGATATGGACTCTGAATGAAAGCTAAAAGCAAATTTCTGATTTTGGAAAGGTCTTTCCATAGGGAGATGCATAATGACAATGGATCCCACTTATTATAGGTTGGTTTTCTCTTATTTAGGATGACAGATGTTTGCATTTATTATTGTTTTTCAGATTTTGGAATATTTACACATATGTAGTAAGGTATCTTGGGGATGGAACCCAAGTTTAAACATGATGTGTTTCATCTATACCTTATATAAATAACCTGAGGTATTCTGGTTTCTGAGTCAGCATCTTGCTATGCAGCCCTGGTTAGAACCAGGCTTGCTTTCATTTCTTATCACTCCTCCTGCCTCTGCATCCCAAGTGCTGGGATTATGGTGTGTGCTAGCAAGCACAGCTTGAGGATAACTTTATGCAATACTTTCAGCCTGCCTGTGCTTTGATTCTGCTCAATCACATGAAATAAGGTGAGGAATTTTCCTCTTATGGCATCATGTCACACCCAAAAGTTTTGAATTTAGAGCATTTTTGTGTTTGAGGTTAGAGACTCTCAACCTACTCTATGTACATGATGCCACTGCCTCCAGGCTTTACACTTACTTTCTGCAACAGCATGGTGAGGTGGATGCTATTATCTGTCATCCTAAATAAGAGAAAACCAACCTATAATAAGTAGGATCCATTGTCATTATGTATCTCCCTATGGAAAGACCTTTCCAGAATCAGAAATTTGCTTTTAGCTTCCATTCAGAATAAATATCCCCCTTAAATATACATACACATAAGCTCTATTATTGGTATAGTCTTCCCAAGAGGAAGATTAATTCTCATCTTTACAAGATACCTAGGATGGCACAGGGAGAGATGGAGGAACTTGGTCTACTTATAAACCAAGAAGATCATCGCTTCTCAGCCTTTTGGCTAAGATCAAGTGTAGTATAAACCAAGAAGATCTCAAGCTGTCTGACCTCAAACTATGTTCTTTTCACTGCACCTACTCAGGAAGGGGCTTTCTGCTTATTTGATAGAGACCTCGGAGTGATCCGCATGATGTCCCCTGTCTCAGGCATTTGAATATTCGGTCTCCAGTTGTTGGCACTGTTTGGGGAGCTGAGGAGGTGTGGCTTTGCTGGAGGAAGTTTCTTCCTGGGGACAGGCTTTAAGGTTTCAAAAGCCAAACACCAATCTCTGAATTCTCTCAACTTCTTGCTTGTGGTCAAGAAGCGAGCTTTCAGCTTCTCCTCCTGCCGCCATGCCGTTGCTCTGCCATCATGGGCTCTCACCCTCCGGAACCATAAATCCATTGAGCCCTTCTTCTGTAGGTTACTTCAGTCATGGTGTTTTATCACAGCAATAGAAAAGTAATTAGTATAGACAGAGAGATAAAAACAATGTGGACAATGCTAACCACCGAGTTTCTAAATCTCTAGTTCAATTAATTGCCTGAGTGCAACATTTGACTCACCCAAGAGAACAAAAATTTGAATTTGATATTCCTGACAAATGTCTATAAAACTGGCATTCAAAATAATGCTCAAATGGTTAAATATGTGAGGCCTGTAACAGGCAACAGTGATTTTCTTTAAGTAAAAATTGAAGGCAGGTATAGTCTTCCCAAGAGGAAGATTCATTCTCATCTTTACAGTCTAGGAGATGATGAGGACTGGGGCCAAAACTCTGTGAAGGGAGTCATGTTACACTTGAGGTTCTGCACAACAAAGCTTAAAATCAGCATATCTCAGTAAGGACCTGCAAGTACAGACATCCAAGCTGCACCCACATAGAAAAAGGAAGTGAATTTATCTTACCTCTGAAGAAGAGGATAAACATCTAAAACAGTGGTTCTCAACCTGTGGGTCCAGACCCCTTTGGGAGCCCATAGCAGGTATCCTACATATCAGATATTTTTACATTATGATTTATGTAACAATAGCATAATTTTATGGTTAGGGGTCACCACAACATAAGCAACTGTATTAAAGTGTCGCAGCATTAGGAAGGTTGAGAACCACTGCTCTAAAGCATCAGAAAGGCAACATCAGTGTTGGTTCTCAAGAACCAATAATACCAAGACCTTGAGTATGCCAGATCTCTTTCTCATTTTTTCCCTTTACTTGCTGTCTCTGCTCGGGACCAACTTTTTCTCAAACTAAGCCAGGATCTTTCCATGTGGCAGGAATATGATGACTGACAGCTGTCAAGATTCACGTCTCAATTTCATCAGGGGAAGACTGCCCCTTCACTACACCCTTCTCAAATCAATGAACAGCCCAGGCAACACTTCCAGGGACAATGATCAGAACAACTTGCCTGTTAATCCTGGAGTACTCCGTATTTCCCACAGACAGAGAATACATGGATAGAGGAACAGTTTCCAGGGAAACAGGTTTCCTTCCTCAGAATAGAGGAAGAAGTAGTTGGGGAACAAACAGTAACTATTCTCCACAATGCTAATTTTTCCTCAGTGTCTTTCAAAGCCAGAAATGACAACAGTTAAAGTTTATACACAATGGAGTTAACATTTTGCTAATTGACTAATAAAAATAATATTTATTACATCTGATGGAAAAATTCCCTTCAGATAATTAAAAGGATTTATAAAGCACACCAACAAGCTATCAAAAAAGTGCCAACAGATCATTCACTACAGATTACGTCAGAGCAGAGAAACAAAGCACATGGTAAAAACTAGCACAGAAATGAACTCAATGAAAAGTGCAAGATCACATCACAACTTGAGTTAAAGTTTTACTCTGTGCAGGACAACAGAATGTGGGTAAACGTAATTCATGGTATCCATAAAAATAAAAACAAGCCGGGCAGCGGTGGCGCATGCCTTTCATCCCAGCACTCCGGAGGCAGATATCTGTGAGTTCGAGGCCAGCCTAGTCTACAGAGCGAGATCCAGGACAGACACCAAAACTACACAGAGAAACTCTGTCTCGAAAAAGCAATAAATAAATAAATAAATGCCAGTGTCTCAAGTAATTCTATTTTTTGTAAACTAGCATCAGAAGAAAAAGGTTGACACACTTCAGAAAGATAAGGGAATACTTTGTGATTGCATATGATTTTAGATAAGTCATTCCCTGTCTCAAAACTGCAGTGACCTCATGAGAAAAACAGAAAAATAGAGATGACTAGTCTGTGCAATAAGTTGTCTAGAATGTCATTTAAAATATGATAAATTAAAATTTCAAGAATGAGAAATATTTCATTATAGCGTTTGTTGCTTAAATAAAAATATCAATAGCCATCATCCTCAGTGGCTGCTAATATTCCCCAAAGTCTAATTATCAGACATTATGGCCTCTAGCTGAGGAAACCTATGGAATATTTTTGCTAATAAGTAATTTTCATTAAGTCTCTAGGACTAATTCCCAATTTTCAGCAAATATATGCATGATAGGTATTGGAGCCCATTTTTAGGTTTCCTAGTGGCTTTACCCAGCAGGTCTGCATAAAGAGAATGACTGGACCACAGGCCTGAGTGCAGGTGTCTGAGATGGTCTGCACTTGCCTGTGCAGACCTCCTCTTTTGCGACACGCCTTGGCATTCCTTTAAATACCCTAGGGCAGAGATAGTCAGAGCCCGATGGATTAGGACCCAGGCCCTCTTGAGGCTATCCTGCATTTTCTATCTTTTTCTCTCTCCTCTGTGCTTGTAACTAATATTTCCTGCTGCTTCTTCTACTCAAGAGTACTCTGGGGAAATGTGGCGGTGAGAGATGCCCCCCCACAGATAGGCAACCAGCAATCTCTACATTAAGGGAGACTCTGTTAGACTAACAACCTAGTTCTATGTTCATTTATATGTGTGTGCATACAGTGTGTCTGCAAGATCTTTACTGAGCCGGCAGTCACGTTAGCACAGTTGGATTATTTTAATAAAATTTTTAAAGGGTTTAAAAAGAAAAAAGGGAGAAGAGGAATCTACAGATTTGTAGAAACTTAGAAACACATCAACAAATTGCAATGTGTGCTATGCAATTTGGTTTCTTCAATAAACATATTTTAAGGAATTCTTTTAAAAAAGAAAACCTAGAGATTAAATTGAACTTCATCAAAACTAAAAACTTTAGCTTCTCATAAATCATTATTAAGAAGATGAAAAACTAACTATAGACTAAAAGTAAAATTTCAAAACACATCTAATGAATGCCTTTCATCCAGAATATATGAATCTCAAAACTGACCCACAAAAAATGAGGAAGCTAAAAATGAAATGACTTCACCAAAAAAAGATACGAACACCAAATAAGAACATGCAATAACTCATTATTACTTATTAATATAATTTGAATTAAAATCAAATTGAGATAGCATTATCCCCACATTATGATGTTTAATGTCAAAAAAAAAAGAAACATCTAACAGTGTCTAATCATGGCAGTGGAGAATTACTGACATTTTCATGTTTCTGTGAGAAGACAAAATAGTACATTATAGAATCATACTTTAGTTGCTTCTGATAATGCTGAACACACACTTGCCATGTAATCCAGAAATCATGTCATTGGATACTTCCTTCCCTCTATGAGAAAATATATAAAGAAAAAAACAATTCTGAAAGAGGCAAGGCAAACGTGGAAATTCATGGCACCTGAGGAGTTTGTCAAGTTGCAGGAGAATTTGGGCCAATCTGTGGGCCCCTTGGCTGGGAATTCATCCTCACACTCCAGACACTGACCACTCAGCTGCTTCTCACCTGGTAGTATGGTGTCCTGACAACTGAGTCATATTATTAGCTCGAGTTCACTAAAGAATCAAATGCTAACCTTAAAAAGGGAGTTTGCTAAAAACTTTGATATACCTTTCATTTCTTTCCCCTTACGTTTGATATTAATGTCTAGCATATGAATTTTTCATTAAACATTTTGTGTGTATTTTGCCTGGGTTTATTTATGTGCACAGTGTGTGTGCCTGGTGCCTATGGAGGTCAGAAGAGGGCATTAGATTCCCTGGAACTGGATTTATAGTTGTCATGTAGAAGAGCAGCAAGTGTTCTTAACTGCTGATCCTTCTCTCCGGTTTCCAGTATGTGAATTTTATTTCATGCACTCTTGCTTCAAATTTTGGAAAATACAATTGTATCCAAATTGGAAACTAGTATATATCTATTTATGATCTTTTCTTTAGAGGACTTACTTATCTTATGCTCCAATTATTTTTTTTAACTTCTCCAAATGAGTTCCTTTTAATTATTATTTTGCTTGTTTGTTTTGAGACAGGGCTTCAGACTGTAACCCAGGCTGGCCTAGAAATTACTTTGTAAGGCAGCCTAGCTTTAATGACCCAACAGTTCCCCTGCTTTCGGAGTATTAGAATTACAGGCATGAGAACCACCATATGCAGCCAGCAGGCCTTCAGAGCCTTTCAGCATGCCTCTCTTCCTCACTGACAGGAAGGACAAGAGGCTGGGTGAGTGAGAGAGAGCAGGGCTGTGAGACAGAGGCTCACAACTGATGAAGTGGACCAGGGCCAGCCTGGCTCAGACCAGTGCAGGAGGCAGCCAGCAGTAACCATGCCCAAAGGAGCTGGGCCAAGAACACAGGTCACACAGCCAGAGGCAAACAGGTTGGGGGAGGTCAGAGCAATGTGTGGTGTCTACAGTCAGCACAAGACTGTGTGATCCCCTGTGACAGTGCGTTCTCAAACTGCTTGTTTTCCAGTGGCTGACTCCAACTGCATTGCGTGTTCATTCCCCAGTGCTTCTGCATTACAGTAGAATCCACAGCTTTTTGTCTCATCAGCAGGTCATTATGGCGAATGTTTAATATTAACGAAGTGTTAATGAATATTCATTAGGGAAAATTAGAGCACATTATCCGTAAAAATCATATACTGATGGACTCTTGTAGTAAACAAGGAAAATGTTTTAAAGCTTAAATGGGATTTTAATATTTAATATTCTCAGGGACTTTCTGTGGTGGCAAACAGTATGTTTATTTGTTACGAGGTTTGTTAGAACTCTATTGTAGCATGGTTTGTTACTTAAATGAACTTGTGTATCAAATGGCACAAATAAGGTCTTCATCCCCTAAGTCACAAATTCAGCAAAATACTATCAAAATACAAGTAACTCTTAAAAAGATTATTCTTAATGATGTGTGTAGGTGTGTTCTGTTGGGTGGTGTGGGGGTTATGCATGTAAATGAAGTGACAGAGAAGGCCAGGAGAGGATCTTGAAATCCCTGGAGTTGGGGTTAAGAGCTGCCTTATGATGACAGTTAGGGTGTTTGGACCTATGCTGAGTCACTTTGCTCAGCCTTGGTGCAGGGAGGAGGGGATTGGCCCTGCTTCAACTGAATCTACCAGGCTGGGCTGACTCCCCAGGGGAGACCTTGCCTTGGAGGAGGTGGGAATGTGGGGGGTGGATTGGGGAGGAAGGTTGGGGGTGGGAGGAGGGAGGACAGGGGAATTTGTGGCTGATATGTAAAACGACTAGAAAATCTCTCTTTTTTTTTTTAAAGATTTATTTATTTATTATGTACACAGAAGAGGGTGCCAGATCTCATTACAGATGGTTGTGAACCACCATGTGGGTGCTGGAAATTGAACTCAGGACCTCTGGAAGAACAGTCGGTGCTCTTAACCACTGAGCCATCTCTCCAGCCCCCTAGGAAATCTCTTATATAAAATTTAAAAAAAAAAAAAAAAAAGAGCTGCCTTATGTGGGCACTGGGTCTTCTGAAAGTAGACAAAGGGCTCTTAATGGCTGAACTATCTCTCTGGACCCACAGATGACTTTCAGAGGTAACTGTCCATAACATTAAAAACTGTCTTTCTAGGCTACCAATCAGCACCACTGTAAACGGGAAGACAGTGTCTTTGTTTCTGTCTCCTCATCTAGGATCTGTTTGTCCCCACCATCAACACTGGTGTCCCTCCGATTCCACAAAACATAAGTATCATGTGGGCTTCCTAGAATGACAACTTGCTTCATAAAAATGACAAAGGGGGAAAAAGTCAGTCTTTTGAATCAAGGGGGTACTGACCTTTGACATATCCTATTGGTAAGATTACAATGTGCAAATTACAGGGCCTAGAGATATCAAGGTGACGTTAGACAGATATGTAACTACTAGGAAGCACGGGTCACAGCAGTCTTAGAGTCTGTCATACAGAAGGGAATTTCCCAAGGGACTGAGGGCTAATTAACAAGTCAGCCATTCAGCACAGGAAATCCATTTTAGAGGAAAGTGACACTCCAGTGGTTTAAGAACCAGGCTATTCCTAGAAATTAGTACAAACTTCTATTTTATTATCTTTTGTACGGCTCACTAAAAAGATGTAGCTTTTTTGTGGTGACTGATTCCCTTCCGCCCCCAGCCATGCACACATGGGGTTTTTGAAAATTCAAAAGCATCATATGGCTTTCTTGGAATTAGCTGGATTTTCAGAATCAGAAGACAAGGAGCTACTATTTCCTCTACTGTCATGTGCAGTGGAGGCTGACGAGAACAACTTGGTAACAGGGCTTGTCTGCTGCCAGCAGCTCTGAGTTCACTTGTCACACCACAGCACTAGCTGGTGGCATCTGTCTTTGCTACCACTCCAACCGAGGACAGGAGGGCTGAAAATTGAATCGAGTTCACTTATGGGTTGTTAAAATTGGCTTCTCCTAGCTACTTAATGTATACCATTTTTTTCTAAGTGGAAAATGTATACTCAGCAATTAAATACTACTTCCCTACCAAGCACTGATAGTGTAAAGTTACACAGATATTTTAGATGGATGAGAAAAAGAATGCCTTTATCATTTCCATTTGAGTCCACCTGTTTATATCCTTATCCTCCCCCACCCCAGACACTGAGTACCACCAAATGCTAGCCACCTGACATGCAACACGTTGCAGGCTCAGCTTTGGGGAGAGGGCAGAGCAATTCATTTATTGAATAAATATATAGTCTGTATACTAGGCACTGTATTAATAAGTATAATCTTACTAACTCAAAACATTGAGCATTGAGATACACATGTTTATTTTTACAATATGGTTTAAGAGATCTGTGGTACATATGGATTAAAACCTGAGTCTTCTATTTGCCAACATTTCAGGTGGATTTAAATTCCTTTGATTACGTATTTAAAGCTTGTAGCTATAAAGTTTGTCCTTGGGAGGTTTCTTCTAAATTATCATACAATTCAATGCTATCCTATTTTTTGTATTTCAGCTGAATCTGTATTGGAGATATAATTGCAGCTGTTAAATTTTAGATACTGGTATTAGGTGATTCAAACTGGCTTGTGAAGAATGGCATTTCCTACCACAGTCCCAGTTGGTAATTCCGATTGTCTCATGACTTCACAGCTGCAAATCTGCCCCTACCCACTCACACTTGTCTCTGGCCAATGATGCTTTCCTTAATTAGCACATGACCTAAACTTTAGTCTTGACTTTTGAATTGCTTTGGCCGTGGGCTACCCAAATCCAGGCTGGTGGTCTAACTGGGCAAGGAAACCTGTTTAAATTTCGGTGCTATTAGCCTTGACACTGAACAATTTGTCAGGATTTGTTTGGCCAACTCAATTTCCTCTGAAAACTTCTCTTACAATTTAGCCTTGTGTGCAGGCTTTATGACTGTGGCGTTAGTATAGCTAGTTTTTGTGTAGGTGTGTGGAGCCAAGGGTCAACCTTGGGTGCCACTCCTCAGGAACCATCTACCTTATTTTTTGAGTGGGCCTCTCACCACTTGTGAGCTACCCACCCAGCGCTGGAATTAAACACTCATGCCACTTAGACCTGACTTTTTACATGGGTGCTGGGAATGAAAGGCAGATTCTCCTGCTTGCTCAGGAAAACTTTACCGAGTTACCTTCCCGGTCCCCTAGTTTTCATCATTTTTATCGCATGAGAACGACCTCTAGAAAAATAGGATATGTCCTTTTCTTAAGTTGATGTGAGTGTAACTGAAGAATGGGGAAAGGCTCCTCTCTTAAAGAGTGTAGACAGGTGAAACCTGCTACTGCTTATTTTTTTTTCTTTCTTTTTTTTTTTTATTGCTTTAAATTTTAAAGTACCCATTGCTTCCCTGGGTGGCTAAGCCACATAAATGGTAGCTTTGCTCCACAAGTCTAGACCAAACTCCATGTATACTACAGAGGGCAGATTTGAAGAAATGTGGGTTTTTGGAGGAAATTTGAGTCTCTGGTTACCACTTAGGGAAGGGCAGAGCTTCCTGACTTGCACTGACTCCCACTCAGCTTGAGGCTGGAAGACGGTGACCTAGTGTCAACTAGGGGATTTAGGAAAGCAGAAAGCCTCAAAGTACAATTAATACAACGGAATTACCTGCTGCAGCCCCCTTATTTTATAGAAGGGGATGTAATGGAAGGGGGTGTGACTCAATTGTGACCATGTGCAGAGTAGAAACAAGTCTTTCTCCATTTCACCTGCCCGCTTCACTTTTCTAACCCTGGCCCCTTTGATTCTCACACTTTGGGCTGAGGACAAGGGCCTGCCTATAGCCAAACCATACAGAAAAGAAAGAAAAAAGGGGGGGGGGCAATACACAATTTCCTATGCACCCCACACAAACGCACTGAACGTTCCAAAAAACCTAAATTTCATTAAAAAAAAAAAAAAAGGACCTTTACAGTGTGATTAGTCCAAGTTCCCCAGTTTTGTGTTGCTGTTGTTATGTGTGTGGAAAGGTCTGAGAGTCCGGTTGGTGAATCCTGTGAGCCATCGATTCCAGCAGCTGGGGTAAAAATGCTGTCAGCAGAAGGGCCACACAACAGGGTTTTCTCGCCTCTGCCCCGCCCCCATTTCCTTCCAGATGGTTTTGAGACGCGAGTGGGCAAGAGGCCTGCAGACGGGGTGGGCGTGGGTGACATCACTGTCCCTCCGCCTCCCACCCGGGCCTGGCGGTAGTAACGGGGACGCCCACAGACGCCGTGTGTAGCCCAGGGTGCCCGCGCTTTTCGTCCCCGAGGCATTTCCCAGAAGCCGTGCCGCGCCCTCTGCAGGCGGCGTGGGTCGCCCACGGAAGCCGTCCTCCGCGGGCCGACGGGACAGCAGAGCCCTTACAAGGGGAAACGGGTCACAGCGCCGAGCGGTCACCGAGTCACAGGGCTCGGGCACGTGAGGTGGTGGCCGTTACCCTAGACAACCGGGAGCTGACCTATTTATTTCCTGCCGAGTGCTGCGAGCCGCGCGGGGCGAGCGAGGAGGAGGAGGACCAGGGAGGACGGGTCGCGCTCCTCGGGAGCCTGCGCGCTGCACAGTGCCACCGGTCCTCGGGGATCCCTTCCAGAAAAGCAAGGTCCGAAAGCCGAGCCGGGCTGGGAGCACAGTGGGAGCCGTGCTGCGGGAGCACCGCCGGGAGAGGCGGGGACGCGCGCCTCACCACGACGCTCCATCCACCGCCAGTTCTCCGGGTCCGCCCTCCCCGGGTCGCGCGCGGTCCCCCGCAGAGGGCAGCGTGCGCGCGCCCCGCGGGCCGTGCGTGCGCGGCCCCGCCCGCCCGCTCGCCTGCCCGCGGCCCGGCCGGGGTGGGCGGGGCTCCGTGGGGGCGGGGCTCCGTGGGGGCGGGGCGGGGCGCGCGAGGAGGGCGGTGGCGGTTGGAGGCCGAGGAGAAAAGGCGGCGGTCCGGCCCCGGCGGCAGCGGCAGCGGCAGCGGCGGCGGCGGCGGCGGCGCGGAGGAATCGGACAGGCGGATCTCCGTGCTCGGTTCGGTTCGGAGACGGTGCCGAGCCGCCGGGCGCGACGGCCAGGGCAGCCGGGGCCTGAGCGGCGCTGCGGGCGCGCGGGCCGGTGAGTGTAGCGAGGGCCGCGGGAGGCTGGCACGCGGGGACGCGGGCGAACGGGGCTAGTCGCGCCGGGTCAGCGGCCCGGGCGGCGCGGGCTCGAGGGGGCGGCGGGCCCGGTGGAGTCGGCACCGCCCTGGGCCTGTCGTGCTCGGCCGGGGACGCGGGACCGGCGCGCCCGGGGCCGCCTGTGTGTGTGTGTGTGTGTGTGTGTGTGTGTGTGTGTGGCCCTCCCTTGTGGCGTCCGGCCCATGGCGCCCCGACCCCCGGGGGACGCAGACCCGGGTGAGGTCCCCTGCACTGTGTGCGCGGAGGTCCCCGGGAAGCCAGGCTCGCCCCCTCTCGGGCTTGTAGGAAGTGAACTTGGGTGGTTTGGGCACCCACGGGTTAAAAGGACTGCGAGGCATCTCCAAACTGTCTCCACGGGATGAGCGAAGTTGGTAACTTTTCCATTCATGGAAGTGAGAGGCGCCGAGGCTTGCTTAGCCTTGGCCCTTGTTAAAGGGAAACTTAGGGATCCCCCCCCCCCCCAAGTTATTGGGTCCTGTTCACGGAGTCCCAGATGGGAAGCAGGACATGGAACGCACGGTGGATGCAGAGTCACCCGGGAATACTTTTTTACCTCGATGGCGGCCCGTGTTTACTGTGGTTCTCCTGCGGTAAATCCCGGATAAAAGATGCTTGGGAAGGAGTTGACCTTTTCTCCCATGATTGCTTTGTTGACTCTGATCCAAGATGAAGTTATTTATGGGCATTCTGGTATCAATGAGGGTTAAAATTCTCACTACGAAGTCTCAAAAGGTCTCTGGAGTTTTCATTTGCTGGTTGCTAAATTTCAGACACAGTAAGTTACATTAGCACGCTTTGCACGTTTTTGTACCAAAGTTTTCCAAAACAATCCTGTGTTGGCTGGCAAAAAGAAAAGAATAGCATGAAGTGTTCCCGTTGGGTTTTTCTAAAGCGTACACGCTCCCAGTACAGTTTCGTTGAATCACACTTCTTTATGCTTAGTCACTGTTTTTTTGCTGTAGGAGTTTAGTTGGGGACAACATGGTGTTTAGCTAACTTCTTAGATTGCCAGTTTGTACCTGATACTTAATATAGTGACATAAGCTTTTGTGTGTATGTGATTCTAGAAATAGTAGGTGTTTTATGAATGGTATAAGAAACTGAAGTTTGCCTATGTAGTATCCGTTTAATTTCAGTCCAGTGTTTTTGAATGTTTTGATTCAGGTTTGGAGTTTTTTTTGTATATTTTTTTGTTTTAAAATATAAATAAAATATGCTTTAAAAAATAATACTGCATAAAAGAATTGTTGACCCTTCGTATATGGTTGGAAAGGTACTTTAAGGTCACTCAAACCGGCTTTAGTTAATGTGTTTATTATTTGATATAGCATGTTTCTAAAGTGTGACTTAGATAATCTTGTAAATAAGTTCCTAAGACTGTTTACTTTTATAAAAGGAATTATTCTTGCTGGGCATGGTCTTGGAGAATGTCATTGTGTTTATACATTATATTTATTGGTAAAACTTTTAAGTTAAAAGGACTGAGTAAATATTAAATTTCATATTCATTGTGATGGCTAGGAGAGATTCAAGTTGAAGTAGTTGCTTGTATATTGTTTGTGCATACTGAAAGCATTAAACATAAATATACCTCAGTTACAGAATATACCTCAATTAAAACTTAGTTGTTGGTTTTTTTTAATCAAAAAGATGTCTTTTTTTCTGTTTTAAAGAATAGTTAATGTTAGCACTGGGTAGAGTCATAGAGCTGCATTTAGTAAGCTTTATAAATTTAAGTAATATTTAAAAGTAGTTGAATATAAATCTGGCAGTTGTGTAAAGCAGAGTACAGCCATTTGGGGTAACTATGTTTATATACTCTTAGGCACAGAAATAACTGTAATCAGCCTTTCAGAAGTTCTGGATTGTTTCAAAGTAGAGTAATTGCCTCAGGCTGGAAAGCTGAGGCTCCATAGAAGCCCACTCTCTCTTGCTGTCTTAGACTCAGTCCTGCTGTTTGGGTAGACCTGTTTTTATCATGTATTAACTCAAATAGGTTCTGGTCTGAGTGTTAAATGTTTTCTAACATTTTGATTTCTGATATAAGTCTATGATTATTTCATTTGTTTATTTAGTGGAGAAAATTGTGAGTAGTTAGAACTTTTATTTAAAAATTTTTAACCATGACCAGGTTGGAAATGACAGATAAATGTTTTGATTATAGTACATCTGGAGGGATGGGTAAGAACATGAAAATAAATATTTATATCATTAGTTCATTTTTCTGTAAAGCCAGAAGTAAAGTTTAATGAAATAAATAGAAAATGTAACTCATTTATCCATTTGCCTTGGTTAGTCTCAGTTGTGAACTTGACAAACCCTAGAGTTAGCTGAGAGAAGCCTCAATTGAGGGATTACCTAGCCCACTCTGGCCTGGGAGGATGTTGTGCTGGATTGTCTTTATTATTAATTGATGTGGGAGGGTCCAGCCCTCTGTGAGCACTACCAATCCCTAGGCTGATAGGTGGTCCTGGACTATATAAGAAAGCCAGCTGAGCATCAGACAGTGAGCAAGCCAAAAAGCAGCATTCCACCATGGTTTCTGCTTGAGTTCCTGCCCTGACTTCATCGGATAAACCGTGACCCCGCAGTGTGAGCTGAAACAACCCTATTCCTCCCTGTTGTTGCTTTTGACCCAGGTGCTTTATGTGTTACCACAGCAGTTTAATGAAACTAGAACACCTTTGGATTGGGGGTATGTGCTATGAGTTGGGAATTTAGTAGTAATCTAATTTTCATCATGTGTAGCTATCTACACCACCACCATGGCTTTAAGTCTTTTATGGTGTGTGTGTGTGTGTGTGTGTGTGTGTGTGTGTGTGTGTGTGTGTGTGTCTCGTGTTCAAAACAGAATCCAAGCACTTGGATCTGCTAGACAAGTGCTTTACTGCTGAGCTACCTGGATACCACCTCCTCCACCCTTTAAAAGCAGATAAAGTGACTGAGGTATAGATTTGTTACCTTCAGAATTAATGCACCTATTTTATTAGTGGGTCATTCAGTGTTTCTTCTTACTATGTACTAGTACCTCTGACTATACAAAAGGTAAGATTTCCTACAGACACTTAGAACTGATAGCTAAATTGTTGATTTTTGTAACGGACTTCCTTATCATTAGACAAGACTGGTTCCACAATCAGCCTTACATTAAAACGTGTTTTGTTTAGTAGAAGTCTGTTTCATCTAATATTTAAGTATAATACTAAGCAGTAGAGTAGGCTGATGCCACTTCGTATTTTGAGCTGATTTTTTTCCTTTGTGCCCTGCTCACCTGTACATGTACAGACAATAACTATTGTCTTTTCTTTTTAAACCTGGCACTTCTCTCAGTATTCAGTTTTCTAAGATTTTAAAAAGGTAGAAAAATTTGAAGTTACCTTTTGATTTATCTTTCCCATTGATTTGCTTTTTTTTTTTAAGGTTTAGTCTTCATATAAGATGCCTGGGACACATTAACTAGGTGCTTAGGAAGTGTTTGAGCTAAGTGGATACTAGATGTAAAGCAAAGGATAACCAGACTACAACCCACAGCCCCAGAGAAGTTAGCTAACAAGGAGAACCCTAAAAAGGGATGCATAGATCACCCTGAGAAGGAGAAATAGATGAGATCTACATGAGCAAACTGGGGTTTTGGGGGGGTGGGAAACTAGGGGATGGGGGATGAGAACATAAGGGAACAGGATGTTCGAGCTGGAACAGGGACAGTGTGGGAGAGCAAGGAACGAGATACCAAGGAAAGGTGGAGACATCATGAGAATAGGGAGAAACAGGGTGCTAGGGAAGTTCCCAGGAATCCATAAGGATGATCCCAACTTAGACTACTGGCAATAGTGGAGAGGGTGCCTGAACGGGCCTACTCCAGTGATCAGATGGGTAATTACCCTGTCATCATAGAGCCTTCGTCCAGTGACTGATGGAAGCAGATGCAGAGATCCATAGCTGGGCACCAGGCAGAGCTTCAGGGGTCCAGTTGATGAGAGAGGAGGGATTCTATGAGCAAAGGACATCGAGATCATGATAGTACAGAGACAAACAAATCAAACTGTAGCTGGAGAATTTCTCTCCAACTCCCACCACCAAGTCCCGCCAGTCTCAGAGCCCACTTATAAAATAAACACACAGACTCTTACATTATTTAAACTGCTTGGCCATTAGCTCAGGCCTGTTATTGTCTAGCTCTTACTCTTATATTTAGCCCATTTCTATTAATCTTTACTTTGCCACATGGCTCATGGCTTACTGGTACCTTACATCTTCCTTGTCCTGATGGCGGCTGGCTGTGTCTCTCTGACTCAGCCTTCCACTTCCCAGAATTCTTTTCCTTGTCCCGCCTATACTTCCTGCCTAGCCAATGGCCAATCAGTGATTTATTTACTGACCAATCAGCAACACACTTGACATACAGACCATCCCACAGCATCAAACTAATGGGAATTCATGAACTGTGGACCAATAGCTGTGGAGCCTCCCATGGTACTGGACTAGGCCCTCTGGATAAGCAAGACAGTTTAGTTTGAACTGTTTAGGGGACCCCTGGCAGTGGAATCGGGATCCGTCCCTGGTGCATGAGTGGGCTTTTTGGAGCCCAGTGCCTATGGTGGGACACCTTGCGCAGGCTTGGTACAGGGGGGCGGGGCTTGGACTTGCCTCAACTGAATGTACCAGACTCTGCTGACTCCCCATGGGAGGGAGGCCTTGCCTTGGAGGAGGTGGGAATGTGGTGTGGGTTGGGGGGAATTCTGGGGGGCGGGAGGAGGGAGGACAGGGGAATCTGTGGTTGGTATGTAAAATGAATAGAAAAATGTCTTAATAATAAAAGAAAAAAATTTGAAAAAGGAAGTGTTTGAGCACCATTATGTATGACTGGTTGAGGTATTTTGTTTTAAACTAATTTTCTAATGTTAGATCTGTAAGTTTTTATCATGGTCATTTTTTCCATGAAATTAAGAATGTCTGTTTGGGAATTCATTTTCTTGTATTCTTTCATTCGTGTATTTACACAAATGAATCTCAAATTGAAGCACAATTTTGAATTCAGGGAACATAAAGATGTATGAGACAGAGATAGTTTTGATGTTCTTGGAGATTATAGTTTTCCTATAGAACTAGTTATTAAAAAGAACAGTGATTTATTTTCAGTTGTCCCTAGTAATGCCCTAAAGTGTCCCATGTAATAAGCATGTGTTTTGTAAGGGCTCCATGTCTTGCCTTGGGTTCTAGGGGAGGGTCACAAGCCAAAATTCAAGTTGAAACACGTGGCATATGAGGAGGGAGAGGTGTGGGTATCTGTGTGTATTTCTCTGAAACTGGTACACATTGGAAGTAGCCCTAAGTGGTGTTAAACAACTTTTCTTAGCATATTTTAAAATTGTGCCAGTTCATGATTATATTATCTCCTGAATATATTTTAGTGAATGTTGAGAAACAGTTGGGGGTACTGGCTCTGTGCCTTAAAAGGCAAGCTCTCATTTCATTGTATGAGAAAATGCCATGTCTTAAAACTATTTTTAAGGATTGCTAGTCAGCCACACAGTGTGAGTTGCCAACCAACTTCTGTTAGAGAAAACGGAAACTATTGTAAAAGATTCCATCATTTACAAATAAGTTTTAGTCTAATGAAACTTTTTCAGTAATTCTTTCAAGTATAGCTTAATAGAAATTGATTTTAGCATGTTTTTAAAAACCCATTAAGTTTAATGAAGCTCATCTTGAACTTGAAGCCATAATTTAGCAACATGTTTTCTCCTAGGCTTGCTGTGTCATTGTTCAACTGATAAGTCAAGAACTGAAGTTTTAAAACCTGTTTCACAGAGTTCATGAGCAATTTGACATACTCTATATATAATGGCATTTTAAATTTTATAATAATCTTGATTAGAAAGAGGATGGATCTGGAAGAGCTTTAAAGTTTGAAGCCAAGCCTCTCTCTTTGGAAAGACTATTACTATATTTTCTTATTTCTTTGTATATTTAACTTTAAAATGGACTTGACCTACTTTATAAAGATATGTTGAGACTGGTTAAATTCATACTGCTTCATATGTTCCTATTTAAAACATGTGGTCAAAGCAAAGTAATGTGCTTTAATAATTACAAAGAACGAAAAGATTTTTGACCATCAAGAGTGATTAAGTGTTAGAATAAACTACAAGCAAAATTGTGTAATCTTCATTCCTCAAATAACATCTTAAAATTAAATCATCAGTTGTTAAAGAGCTATTTTCTTAGCTGTTTATAAGTAAACATGTCTACCATTGCACGTGAATATTGATAAGATGTACATTTAAGTCCCACCTCTGTCTCTTAACTAGATAGATGACTTTGGGCAAGTCACTTACTACTTCTGAACACTATTTTTCTCTGTGTTGTAGGAAATTGACTTGGTATTTGTTAAGAAGGATAGAGTAGGTAATACAATTAATATTACTCCTTTTTTGTAATTCTACTTCAAAAAGTAATAAAATACCACAGATATGTTGCTGTGGCTGCATTTTTTTAAAAAAAACATTTTTATTGATAGAGGAGTAATGTGGAAGAGGCTACTTATTTTGAAACTTGAGAGCCTTCTCTTACCTTTGCAAGTTGTTACTGTTTTTGAATGTTAGTCAGAATTGCAGTGGTCATTATTTTAAACACCTTTGAATTAGGTAGTACCTTTAAATGTGCTCTGCCTGATGTGATTGTGTGATGGTGTGTACAATAACATAAAGTGCTCATACAAGTCCTAAAAGTGGCAGTCACTGTTGGAACTGCTTGTATTTTTAGGTTTCTCTCTTAGCAACAGTCAAGTTTAACCTCTAGCATGTGAGATAAACTCAGTCTTGTTATTGCAAAATAAGAAAGCTCCAGCTGTTTTCACAATCTAATCCCTCAGCAAGGTTTGTCTTAATTCTTATTAAACATTTTCATTACTTTAATTATAAATATTTGCCATAATTAAATCTCTCATTCCCTTTCTTGTTCTTTTAGTACAACTTGTTTAAAGAGCCAACTCTTGCCTATGGAATTGTGAGAAAACAACATTTTGAAAGTATTTGAGTCATTCTGCTATTTTAAAGCATAATTTAAAAATGATCTGGTGTTGAATGTGTACATTTTTCATGGCATCATTGACCAGCACAATATCAGCTTGAGACTTTGTCCTAATAAAGCTCTTAATAACAGCTGGTTGTTTATTATTCCTGTTTGAGGAATAATAGTCTTCAACCAAGAAAAATGTTGTAACAATTTGTGGAGTGATTACCCACCTGAAACCAAGCTAGAATTTATGGAAATACCCGTCAGAGAGTTAACAACCATATGTACACAATGAAGAAAATAGGCTACAAATCTTTTTATTTAGAAAATTATACAGTACAGTGTAATTTATTGTAGAAAACACTGAGTTGAATTGTCTCTGCGATATACAGGTAGAAATATAGCTGAAGAGGTCTGGTGTTTGGAAGATTTCTAGGCGGGATGTATACATGAGTTTTCTGCCTACAGATGGTAAATGAAAGTTGCAAAAACCTAGCATACCCAGGAAGAATGCATAGTGTGAACAAGAATGACATGAAATCCTGAAGAAAAGTTGTTGCTGTCTGTTTCTGCTCTTTTGGGGGGCCTGCCACCCATCTCCCAAATAAATAACACATGGAGGCATATTCTTAATTATGAATGCCTGGCCTTAGCTTGGCTTGTTTCTTGCCAGCTTTTCTTACCTTGAATTAACCTGTCTGTCTTTTGCCTCTGGGCTTTTACCTTTCTCTACTTTTGTATACCTTTCTTTCTTACTCCATTGCTGGTTGTGTAGCTGGGTGGCTGGCCCCTTGAGTCCTCCTCCTTCTCTCCTAGATCTTCCCCCCCTCCCCAGATTTCTCCTACTATTTATTCTACCTGCCAGCCCCACCTGTCCCTTTCTGCTTTGCCGTACAACTCTTTATTAGACCATCAGGTGTTTAGACAGGCACAGTAACACAGCTTCACAGAGTTCAACAAATGCAACATCAACAAAAGTATCACACCTTAAAATAATATTCCCCAACAAAAAGTAATATGTAAGAGATGACTAGCCAGAGAGGTAGGAGGGAACTTGGTTAAGTGTACTGACATGGTAAGGGAGGGTTATCAGTCCAGAAGGAGGAGTTGGTAATCCTGATGATACAGCAGAGGTGATGGGGCTGGAGGAGGAAAGAGGAGCCCTTTAGATTGGTGAGGATCTTAGTAGAGCAGTCTTAATGTGGGGTAGGAATAATAAAGACAATGAGAGGGCTACTGAGTAGATAACTAGGAAACTACAAGATTTTAGTTTTTGTTGTCTTCAGATTTGACTAGGAAATAAGAGTGATAGCAACAGACAGGTATTATTTAACTTTTCACCACTGACAAAAACCAATGAAGCAGTTAAAGATTTTAGAAAAAAATCTATTGAATAAGCTTAGTTACAATTAAATCGTCAGATTTTGTTTACACTTTCTCTTATTTTTGGTATAAACTTTGTTTGACAAAATGTTAAAAAATCAGTTTTAAGATGAGAGGGTATCCGGGAGAGCAGGCCAACCAAACCTCGCCTGGGCAGCACAATAGAGCCAACTCTTGGTGGAGGTGGAGGTGAGCCAGCCCCGAAGTAGCATAGGAGAGCTGTCCCACTAATCATCTGTCAGGTTCTTTCAGGTCTGGCATGGGTGGAAGAGAGTCGTCGTGGTGTGTGTGTGTGTCCTGCGCCCCTGCCCCATAAACTCCTGAGGCAGGTGGAAGAGCTGGCCCTGAGGTCATAAGAGCTGGAGAGCTGTCCCTGCCCCTCACCAGCTACAGCACTTGGGAGAGTGGCCCCTACACCTCACCTGTGCAACACAGTAGAGCTGGTCCTCAAGGTATAGGTGTGAGAGAACCAACCCTGAGGACGGGCGAAAGTGGGAGAAATGGCCCTACCCTTGCTCAAAGCTGCAAAGAGTGAACTTTCCGGGGGCGGGAGGGGGGAGGGGGAGCTAGCAGGCTGACCAACCCTGCAACTATCCAGGGTTATGTGTTGGCCCACCCCAACATCCACCCCATCTGTGATTTCCTGGAGCACGGGGTGGGGGTTGGTCCTGCAGACCCAGGGCGCAAGATCTCAATGGCACAGGGTAGCAACAGAATGTCCAGGAAGAGTCCCAGTGAGGCCCAGTGTCGATGGTATAGCAGAGACCAGGGACCTGAACCAGACCAATGATTCTTTGGGATGAACACCTGCATGTAAAAATCTATGGATAGAGGTGTTTGCTGCGTGACTTACCGTGTCACACTGCAGCTTCCATGATGATATTCTCCCTTTCTTTTTTTCTCTCCTTTTTTGTTTGTTTGTTTGTTTGCTTTTGTTTTGTTTTGTTTTGTTTTTCAAGACAGGGTTTCGCTGTGTAATTTTGGTGCCTGTCCTGGAGCTCACTCTGTAGTCCAGGCTGGCCTCGAACTCACCCAGATCTGCCTGGCTCTGCCTCCCGAGTGCTGGGATTAAAAGTGTGTGCTGCCACCTCCCAGCTCTCCTTTTTTCTCTTAAATTTTATTTTGTTTTATTTAGGGGGAGCAGGGGAGGGAGATCGATCGGTGAGATCCGGAGACATGATGTAGAGACATAATGTGAAAGACACAAAGAATAAATAAAAAGAAAGTTTTAAAAGACGAGGGAGTGTCGGTAATCCCTCATATTATTTCATGGATACTGTTTCTCTACCCTGAAAATTATCAGTGACTTTCAGTTACTAAAAGACTGAATCCATAGACTAACATATAAAATTCATGCTTGGTCCATTTCCCTTTTGGCCTTATTTTTTACGACTTTCTTGCATTTCACCATAATCCATTAATATTAGGAAGACTGAACATATTTTGTCAGTTCATTTACTGTACTTCAGAAATGAATTTCTCTTTCTTACTAGTTTACCCTGCCTAACCCTTTTCTATGCTAATTATCTTTGCTGTGCTACTATTTTTTTTCCCATTGTGTTGATCCACATAACATGATTGAGTTTTGTCTTCTGCCTCCCTTGTAATTCCTTTAAGATGAGATGCTAATTTACCTGTATGTTGCCAGAGGGGACACAGTGCTTGGTACCTAGTAATTAGTAAGAAATTAATATTTAGTAAAGTAATGAGAGCTGGCCCTGAGAAGTAATGAATGTACATATGTATTCTCAACAATATGATGAGGGGTTTGCAGTAAGGCATATTAGAATCAAGTTAATTGAAATTTAAAAGCTAAAATCTATAGTAGTCTCTGAAATTCCAGTGTTTTTAAAATAGCACTTTTATTATAATTTATTTTATACAGTACTATATTTTGAATATTTTATATGGAAGCCACAATATGCCTGTTATACTTATTGTTACCTAGTATGTAAATGTGAAACTTTGACATTTTAAAATACCAGATTGTTACTAAAAGTGCTTAAGTGCCTTTTTTTAAAGATTTATTTATTTATTATGCATACAGTGTTCTGCCTGCATATATGCCTGCAGGCCAGAATAGGGCGCCAGATCTCGTTATAGATGGTTGTGAGCCACCATGTGGGTGCTGGGAATTGAACTCAGGACCTTTGAAAGAGCAGCCAGTGCTCTTAACCTCTGAGCCATCTCTCCAGCCCACTTAAGTGCCTTTAAGATGTATTAATTATGTGTCAAAGTAACCACTTAAATGTTTGTTGTATGTATGGATTTTATATATTTCATTCTCAAGAATAACCTAGAACATATGGGTGATTTGATTTATTATACAGTTTTTGTCTAATGGCATTACCTTTTTCTATTTCAAAAACTAGAGCTGGACTGGCCATTATGGAAGAAGAGGTACAGCAGCACCCACACTGTGTGAATTGTGTCAGTAGACGGTGTATGACCAGACCAGAGCCTGGGATTTCCTGTGACCTGATTGGTTGTCCATTGGTCTGTGGAGCAGTTTTCCATTCTTGTAAAGCTGATGAACATCGACTCTTGTGTCCCTTTGAACGAGTACCTTGCTTAAATAGTAACTTTGGATGTCCATTTACCATGGCACGAAATAAAGTTGCTGAACATCTAGAAATGTGTCCTGCAAGTGTGGTGTGCTGTACTATGGAATGGAACCGATGGCCAGTTAGTTACGCAGACCGGAAATCATATGAAAATCTAAGCAGAGATGTTGATGAAGTGGCACAATTAGACATGGCCTTGGCTCTTCAAGACCAAAGAATGCTTTTGGAATCTCTCAAAGTTGCCACCATGATGTCAAAAGCAACTGATAAAATATCTGAACCTAGAGAACAAATTTCAGTGAAATCAAGTGTTCAGGAACTGCCATGTGCTAATGGGTTGGTATCTGTTGATGAAGAATCATATGGTGCACTTTATCAAGCTACTGTAGAAACAACCAGAAGTTTGGCTGCTGCTTTAGATATCCTGAATTCTGCCACAAGAGACATTGGCATGTTAAATACAAGTCTTCATGCTACCACAGATGAAGTGGATGAGAATAGCAGAGAAAGTTTCCAGGAAAGAAACTTAAAAGACCAGGACCACCTTCATGAGGATGAGGTAGGGGCAGTAGGTGGAGTTGACCTTGATGGCGCAAGTCAGAATGCTCAGTCTGAACAAAATGGTTCCAGTGATTTACTATGCGACTTAAATACAAGCTCTTTTGGTACTTCTGCTCTTTGTAATGGCTTTCCTTTGGAAAATATGTGTTCACAGGTCAAAGACCAGAATCAAAATTCTCCTGGTGATTCCATAGAAAGTAACATAGAAAATGGAGACTGTGCAGCAGCAGATGGTACTTTAGAACCTTCCGGTTCACTTTTAGTAGCAGCACAACTTAGGGAAATAATTCCTTTCAATGCTTTGCCCGATAGCACATTTCAACACATCCTCATGCCAGATGAAGATGAGGAGGAGGACTTGCATTGGAAAAAGGGAGACTTTGGGGACTTGAAGGATGTTGATAACTCACCTTTCAGTCATGCTCCTTCATTCAAGTTTCTTTCTAATTCATGGTATATACCAAAGGAAGACAAAGCAGTCGATACATCAGATTTAGAAGTTGCAGAAGATCCCATGGACCTCCAAGGAATCGATCTGATTACAGCAGCATTACTCTTTTGTCTGGGAGATTCTCCAGGTGGGAGGGGTATATCTGATAGCCGCATGGTTGATGTTTATCACATTGACTTTGGGACACAGACGTTCTCACTTCCATCTGCAATATTAGCTACAAATACAATGGTTGGAGAGATAGCCTCAGCTTCAGCGTGTGATCATGCCAATCCACAGCTTTCAAATCCAAGTCCTTTTCAGACACTTGGGCTGGATCTAGTTTTGGAATGTGTTGCTAGGTACCAGCCTAAGCAGCGTTCAATGTTTACCTTTGTATGTGGACAGTTATTTAGAAGAAAAGAATTTTCTTCCCATTTTAAGAATGTACATGGTGACATCCATGCTGGACTCAATGGATGGATGGAACAGAGGTGTCCTTTGGCTTATTATGGTTGTACCTATTCTCAGCGTAGATTTTGTCCATCAACACAAGGAGCAAAGATTATACATGACCGCCATTTAAGGTCATTTGGAGTTCAGCCATGTGTATCTACAGTATTAGAAGAGCCTTCGAGAAACTGTGTGTTGGGATTACGTAGTGACCATCTAAGTAGTCTCCCATTTGAGGTACTGCAGCATATTGCAGGCTTCCTAGATGGCTTCAGTTTATGCCAGCTTTCCTGTGTATCCAGGCTAATGAGGGATGTGTGTGGCAGTCTACTTCAGTCTCGTGGAATGGTAATATTGCAGTGGGGGAAAAAGAAGTATCCAGAAGGAAATTCATCATGGCAGATAAAGGAAAAGGTTGGTTTAATTTTAATTTATCAACCTCTTTTAACATAAAGTAGGCACTTAATAATGCTATTATATATCTAACAACTTTTTGAAAAAGTGACCATATCCTATAATGTACTAAGTCAATATGATGACACATTTTAAAAGTGATAATAAAGGACTAAAGTCATTAGAATTCTTCATCACAATCACTAGTATATCATAGATTTCTGTCCTAATATTTCTGTGTCTTCAGACAACCAGTTTTTCTTCAGGTCTACACTAAAAACTTGGTGCCCATGTTACTTTACTACCTGTCATCTTCTAATTTTGTCTCAAACATTGTCACCATAAGACAGCTGAGGAACCTAGGAAAGGATTTCCTTTGGCCTTCAGTTGACTCCATTCTTAATAGTGTCTTTTTCAGGATGAGAAATACACACACACACACACACACACACACACACACACACACACACAAACTGTTACTACAGTCATCCTAGTAATTGACCAACAAACTGCTTGGGTGATAGCCTTAATAGGTGAGTGAGGCTGAAGTGAGATGAATAGGTTAGCCTATTTGTTACTGTGTATGGAGACTCCGGATTTACTGCAAAAGGGGAATAAATATTATTTAAAAAATTGATGTGGAAATTTAGGCAGACTTCAATTTTATTTACATTCTGCTTTTGCCTAGCTTCTTCTATTAGAAGTACTATCCAAGGCAATCTCAGGCATCTGTGACTAGAGACCCATAATTGTACCAGGCTTTTTCTTTTGGGCCACCAGCCACCTCCCAAATCATGACATGGAGCCTTCTTATTAGTTACGAATGCTTGGCCTAACCTAGGCTTGTTTCTGGCTAGCTCTTTTAACTTAACCCGTTTCTCTTTATCTACCTTTTGCCTCAGGGCTTCTTACCTTTTCTTTCCTTCTATGTATCTTTCATTGCTTCTCTCTCGTCTCTGGCTGGCTGACAGCTGTATGGCTGACTGACCCCGGGCATGTCCCTCTCTTTCTCCCTCCTCCTCAGCTTCTCCTCTCTGGCGAGCCTAGATTTCTCCTCCTTATTCTTTCTGCCTGCCGGCCCTGCCTATCCCTCTCCTGCCTAGCTATTGGCTGTTCAGTTTTTTATTAGACCAATCAGATGCTCTAGGCAGACAAGATGAAACAAATGCAACACATCTTTACATAATTAAACACACATCCTTACATCGTTAAACAAATGTAACACACCTTTACACAGTTAAAGTAGCATTCCATACCACATAAGATGAATCTTTGTATAGCAGCTTGAATAAACAATATTTGACTGCACAACATTCAGATTTATGTAACTTTATTCTTAGCCCTTTAGGTTTTGTCTTTACTCATTGCTCTAGTCTGTGTCTGCTTCTCTGCTTTCTTGAGACTTTGACCAGAGGATGAACACATGAATTATTTTGAGTTTTTTTTTTCTCAAAAAGTTCTGGTGACATAAAGTTTCTTCAGCTAGCTATATATACGTATTTTATTTTCTAAATGATTCAGGGCATCTCTGTCCTTTGGAATAAGATACTGTAATTGTCTTTGTCCTTAGTCACTAGTATTTATATATGGAACGACATATTTTCTGGTAGTGTGAATTTCTACAGAGACCTAGTCTTGAGGATTAAATTGTTATTATTTATACAGATTCTATATCAGTATGCTCCTATTTTCTCTGTTGAGCGTAAACCACAATATACAAGATTCTACTGAACATGTCTATGTGATTATCTCACAGCTTCCCCAGACTCAACATGTCCAGCTTACTCTGCCCTCTACCCACTTAATCTCAGAGGTAGCATCTTTGTTTACTAAGCTGCCCAAACCAGGGCTTTAGGAGTAAGGGTTGACTCTCTTCTATCCCCTTTCTTCCCAAATTCTAGTTGATGGTCCTTTTTCATACCTCTCCGGTTTGCCTCGCCATTTCACCTTGGATTCCTTCTGGATTACCACCACAGCTTTGGGTTCTTCTCCAGTATATTCCCTCCAAAAAACCTGGAATTACATAGTTTTAAGTATATTTGTTATAGTTGATGCAGTGCTTAAAACTTAATATTTACCCATTGCCTCAGGGATCGAGGCAATGAAACATTTCAGATGACTCAGAATCTTTACCTCTTCAGTTTCCTCCTGTCACTTCAGACTAGTCACATTGACTTCAATTCTGACCTTTTATTTCTTGCCTTAAAGCTTTTGGATATGTCTCCCCTAGTATCCACACTTAAACACCTGCAGTGTGCTAGATAGCATGCATTTTTACAGTACTTTCATTAGCCTGTTACTGCCTCCACTTTACAAAAGGAGCAGTAATTTGTCAGATATTTATTTATTGTGATACTGGGGGACAAACTAGGGGTTCCCATGTGCTGTGAAAATATTCTTACTTAGCTGATTCCCAGCCCTCTTGTTTTTTTTTTACTGTAATGGAGGGTTTCACTAAATTGCCCAGACTGGCCTAGAATTCATGCGTCGTCCAGGCAGGACTTGAATTTGTTATCCTCCTGCCTTATCCCCTGGTAGCTGGAATTACAGGCCTGTGCCACCAGGCCTGGCAGCAATGATGATTGCTCTTGTCAGCTGAAAAATTACTCTGTTGTCACAGAATTGTAAGGCATCTGGCTACTTTGGAAACCATTACCCTCTTGAGAAATTGTTATGAATGCTGCCCTCATCCCAGTACTGCTACTTTCTAGAGTATCTGCTGTTTACCATGTGGAGCTGGCCTTCTGTCTTTTTGGCTTCACTGTCATGTAGATTAATCCAAATGCAGATAAAAATATTCAGGAAAAAAAAATGCACTGAGCATGCATTGCATAGACATTCCTGTTCATTATTCCCTACTACACAACACATTGTATTTGGTATCGTAAGTAACCTAGAGATGATTTTAAAAGTTTATGGGAGGAAATGGAAACACCACTTTGACCAGTATGAAGAACAATGGATTTATTCCTTTTTAATTTGTAGCTATTTAGAACTCGCTATTTTATGTTTCTATAGCAATAGAAAAGAAGTAGAAGTAGAGCAACTAGAGCAGAGCAAAAAGGGCATTCTGAGGTTTTGTTCATTGGATTATTTTAATCTAAAGCAGAATTTTCTTCTAGGTATGGCGATTCAGTACTGCATTTTGTTCTGTTAATGAATGGAAATTTGCTGACATCCTAAGCATGGCTGACCACTTGAAGAATTGCAGTTACAATGTTATAGAGAAACGGGAGGAAGCAATCCCATTGCCATGTATGTGTGTGACTCGAGAACTTACTAAAGAAGGACGTTCACTGCGCTCAGTTTTAAAACCCGTACTTTAAAAACTGTATTTACTTGCACATACATGCAAGCACCTGGTATGAGTTTTGTAATATATGACACTTTATTAATGTATTAAAGACTACAACTAGCTCAATTTATTGTCACTATGTACATACTGTTTTGCAGTGACATATATTTTTATAATGTACTGTTAATTGGGGAAAAAAGTTGCCTTAATATTTGAAGTGTGTGAAATTGTTGGAACATTGCTAGACAGGGTAATCTAATCTTTATCTGCATAATTTTTAAAATTAGTAATTTTAATGGTGTGCATATTTAAGTTCTGAAAATTTTTGCTTCTCAAACTAAGAAGAACTTGACCAAAATATTAATTTTTTATGTTTTCTGTGGGTTGAAGCCCATATTATCAAAAAGCAAAACTTTGATTCAAATTTTCCTGCATATATTTTTTTCACAGAACACATTCAGTTGTTTAAACACTGCCATAAGATTGCTATCAAGTTTTTCTGATACTTTTCTAATTATTGATCATACATGATCTCCAGTACTTACGTACAGGCACAATAATGACTTCATGCTTTCAAAACAACTCATAAAAAATGTTTTCATCCTCTTTTCTTTACTACTCTTCTGCTGAAAATGATCCTATGCAGTTCTTTTTCACTAAATTCCATATCTGAGGAGTCATGGCACAATGTACTATATGACAGACTACAGTAAAAGCAAGCCTATGAATTTAACTTGAAATTTTTCATGGTGTTTCATATTTTCCTAGGTATCTAATGTTTGAAAAGAAAATATACCTCACTATAAGTTTGAATTTGGCATATTGTTTGAATAAACTTCAAATATTCAGAATTCAAAGGGTTTGACTTTTTAAGGGGCTTTTAAAATGTTCGTATAATGAACTATATGTCTATAAAAATACACCGGCATTGTTTTAAGACATTTAAAAATGTGAAATTTCCAAGTGTTTGTAAGTTAACATCGAGCAGAAACCTATCTTGGTTGATAATCTTTTTGAAACATTTCCCCAGTCATGCTTCATATTTCCCTGTCAGGACATAAGAGTTGTGTCTTTTTGTAAAAATCAAGTGTGGTAATGAAGTAGTCAAGAATCTACAGTTTTGAAATTGATTTATACCATATTCGCTTAATGTGCTTCTTTTAAAGAAATGAGCATACAGGGTCGATATGTAGAAGTAAATTCCAGAGGCAGAGACAAAAGTTCCTTATCCACATAAATTCTGGCACTGGTGAGCTGAAATGGCTCGTGATGCTGAAAATCAACTGTGTCTTCTCTTTCTATGTTGTTTTGGAAGTTCTTTGTGGTTACGGGTTCCTCTTTCCAGATGTGGTAGTCAGACTGGGGAGCGATATCCTTGGCTATTGAAGATGGATTCTCAACTGCTTGAGATTTGTGGCAGCCTCAAGGCCTGGTTAGAGTTGAGAGTGGAGCTGGAAGACTAGTCACTTGTTTCTTACCTGTCCTTTAACCTAGGTGCCTAAACTTTCTGTTTCAACTGGGAGACTGAATTGCATTAAAAAACAAACAACAACAATAATAATAAAAAAACCCAAAAAACCTTTTGTTTTTGCCAAAAGGTAGAAATAGGAATCAAATGTGACAGAATATAACTTTGCTTTTTAAATTTTTTTCTGAAGAATGTGTCTATAGTTGGGTAACATAAGCATTAACCTTATGTTTTATGTTTATTTTTTAAAATTTCATGGTTTGTAAATTTCAATCTCGTTCCACACTGAAATAATTAACATTTTTTTCACCTTTTTCACTGAATGAAATGGATATTTTAATAATAGCATATGTACATGAAAACTTTCTATCTACTTTTATTTTGTTCAAATAAATACTTTTACAACTTATTCTGGGTGAAAAATGATAGTCAAGAACTGACAAATCTTATTTGAGTTAAGCATAATTCAGCTGTTTTTCTTAAGCTATTGTTGCAGTTTCGGATACCTAGAGATAGCTACTTACTAAAACTTGAGTCTTACAACTACAGACAGGGGGACGGTATGGAATTTTACATGAAACTCTGCATAGAAAAAAGTATTCCTCATTCTTCATGATAGTTAACATTTAATTGCTGTTGATATCACTGCATTTTAGCCATCAATCCTTCATGTGGAAGCAACTTCAGGAGACACAGGAACTGGAAGTTCAAATATTTGCTTACTGAAACAATTTTAGTACTAATAAATACAATCCTAACAAATACAATAACCGTATTTTACAAAAATTGACATGAACAATGTGGTAAGTAAAGTAACAGTGGTAAATTCTTAATTAAGAAAATACTAAGAATTTAGCTTAAACCAGAAGGTGAACATTTGGGTTTACAGATTAATTAACGTCATAAAAAGTATTCCTCTCTGATTCTTTGATGAATTTGTTGCATGAGTACTCTAAAGTACTATGAACTACGGCCACTAAAAATCACTTAGAAGCTAGTCCAAAGCTTTTCCAAGTTTCCTGTAATCATAGGCACTTTTTCTAAATATAGTAAAGATGCAGCCTTTAAAAGAAAATTAAAATTTATCAGATCAATCATATTTATTAAATTAAGAAACAACTATCTCTTAAAAATGAGAGCTCTGGGAACTTTAAAAATGTATACAATTTGTTGTCTTTATCAATGCATTATTGTGTGTTTAACTTAAAATGAGTAAGTTAACTAAACAACTTAGTATTTTACCAAAGTTAAAGCAAGAATTCTATCAGAAACCTGAAACCCAAAGAAAAACTAGAACGACTGACTCTGAGCCAGTAGCTGTCCAGACTTAGCAATACACCATGACATGGACATTGATGGTAGAATGTTAAATGCTAGATGTTAGAATTTTGAGTTCCAACCTATGTCTGAAGCTTGGCAAAGTAGAACACTTCGGAACGTGGCCAGTAGTGTGCCTGGTCATCCGTTAGGCTTCGTTTCCTCAGAATGCTGCTCACTGGCCACATCTTTGCCCTCCTTAGATTTTTGCTACTATGTGATAATGAGTTTGTACTTTCTAATCTTTCCAGATATGCTCATATTTTTCTGTTTCTATTTTATTTGATTATTCCTGAATTGTTTTTTAGTGTTCTGTTTGCAGATTTGAAATTGGGAAGTTCCTGCCAGATTTATGACAGAAGGATGATTTTTCTTTTCTGTTCTAGAAAGGTTCTTGTCATTCAAAGATTGTTGGTCAGCCCCAAGTTCCAGTCACCAAATTTTCTGGTAGAAGAAAACATCTCTTGGGTACCAAGTGCCTGCAGAAATTACAAGGGCACTTGGGCATGTCTTCTGCTCAGTGTTTTTAGTAAAGATACGTTGTGTGAGAAATTGGGTATTGACCTCCTTCAGATATCTTTAGTCTTTCTCAATTTATTTGATGAGTTCTAATTCCCAGTTTTCCCAGGTAACATCCCTTACGTTTTTCTAGTTTTACTTCACTAATACTTAATCCATTTTACAGATTTTACATCTCAGATTTCGAATTCTGAGTTCTGTCTGATGACTGAAGCAGTATGATTTCTTACTTAATTCTCTAAATTTTCTTGAATGTTGCATGTTTCTTTATTCATTTCTTAGATTTTTTTCGTTTCCATTGTTTTCTAAGACATATTTCAAGTTATGTTACTTCTTTATTATATTGCTATGTTTTAAATGTAACTTTCTTATTTTTTCATTTAAAAAAAATGAGCATTTCTTCTTTGTTGAGCTTGTTTTAAGACCAAATTGAGGAGTTCCAATTTCTGCTCACATTTCCATGTTCTGTGACTCCACTTCTTTTGTTTCTTGTAGCTCCTTCTGCATTTCAGTAACCTTTTCATGTTTTTACTTTTCTCTATAAGTAACTTATAGTGACTTGTTCTGTTAACAACTTACGTGAATGAACTGCATCTGGATTTCCAACCATCTTCCAAAATCATCATAGTTCATTTGAAAGTTTTCAATTAACATCAAAATATTCTCATAATTTTGCAAATCATAATTCTCAGAATCTGATTCAGATACCCACGTGTAGGCCTGATGGTCATCCAGAGCATTTACATGTTTTGTGAACACATTCTTTTAAATGAGTGCCCCTCTTCATATTCTTCCTTCTTAAGGGCAAATTGCTGGACACCAGTCCTTCTCCACTTGTCTGACTTCTGTGATCTCTGAATGGCTGAGCTTGGGGACACAGGGCTATCCTGAGTTGTGTGCGGCTGTGCTCTACCAGGCATTATTTTCCACACCTTTTGCTGTTCCCCTTTTTATTTTTGCTACCATATTATTTTGCAAAAATATTCTTTCTGCTACATTTATTCAAATTCCTAATGGACTTACATGCCTCATTAACTTATAAAGAGAAACTTTGACCTGGGTAAAATTTTAATACTTTGCTGACAAATTCCAAGCATGATCATACTGTTTCTGTAATATTGACATTCCACATGTTCCAAAAGTTGCTGATTGCTGATTATCATTGCTGACTCAGGTTTTACTGGTGAACATGAAGTTTTTAAATTTGTAAAACTTAGTTTTTTCAACTTCTTCAACGTCTTCAAAGTTGTCCCATCCATCTAGTGTTGGGGAAAAACTAGAGTTTCTGGTGTGACTATTTCTCTAAAATATGTAATGAGAACCTCTTAATCGTGAAAGAGATAAGTTGTTTTATATTGGCCTAGTAGTTTGTCATTTGAGGAGGCTGTTGATTTCTGTTGGTAGTTATCAGGATGAAGGACAAGTCTAAGAATGGAGGGCAATATCTAAATTCACTTTATTCTCAGCCTCCTTCACCAGAGATTACTGTATATTCTTTGTCAGTTTTTGTCTATTTTTGAGACCTCACAGGTCTCTCGGGTGTCAGAAGCAACAATCTATGCTCAGGTATCCAGGTGATCCTGATACACAGTAAGAGGCAATTTAGGTTGGTTTTTTGTTTTTTTTTTTTTAATTTTTAAAATTACATCTTCCTTCCCTTTCCTCCCTCCAGCCTCTTCCATGTCCCTCTCTCGCTCTCTCTCAAATTCACGGCCTCTTTTTCTTTAATTGTGTATTTAGGAATACACATACACCGATACTACCTGCTCAGTCCGCGAATGTTACTTGTGTGTATATGATTCCAGGGCTGACCACCGGTATTGGAGAACCAATGGGGGCGTTTTTCCCTCGGAGGACTTTGTCCCACTCCCAGTATTCCTCGGTTGACTAGTTCTTTATTTATGGTTGAGGCTTCATAAGCAGTCTTGCAGGAAAGCCTGGGGCTTGTCGACTGTCTCTCCCTGTTATTCAGGTGAGTGTGTAGGTATGTACATATTTGAAATACTAAATGAAGAGCCATAATTTATTAAAACTAATGTTTAAATTAACTATATTTGTTAATTTTCTAGCCATGTGGTCAAATACATTGGGTACTGTGACTTGGATTTTTGTTTTAAAAAAAAGCAGTATTTTAAATTTCCCTAGTATCATACTGGTGTTGACTTTCTTTATGGTAAATTATGGTGTAAATTTTAGCTCATCAGTAACCTTTAGCTGAATAGTCTTGTTCTCTTTAGTGATTGCAGAATCTGGTCAATACCCAGGATTTTTAAAATAAGAAAAGTGTAGAAGTAGAGAAATACTGAGTTATAAATCCTGTGAAGATGTTTAATGGGAATCCCCTCAACCCAATCAGTAAGAAATATTAATTGTAGGTTTCTGGTTTATCGTGGTGTAGAATCTGTTTCTAGGTCTTTACCACTATTTGCCTACATTGATATTGTTATATTATCTGTCCTTTCACATTGTGAGAATCTTAGTAATATTGAAAATAATGGTGTTTGAAACAAAGCTATGCACATTGAAGGTATAGGAGTTTGTTACTATATTAATAAGGGATTTTATTTGAAGAGATTTGACTATTGGATTTGGTGTAAAACAAAATTTTTTTTGTGTGTGTTTTCCTTCCCCAACTAAAAGGCATTGGGTTTATGTTTTAAATATTGTGAGGAAAGGGTATTGAAACATTTTAAAGTTTGTTTCATGATTGACATACTACAATGGAAGTGGATGTGATTGAGACCTGCATAGTTAGCTGCTAAGAAGTGAATGAAAGCAGTTAGACCAACTCTCTGGACAAAACGTTTTGCATAGAAAGACTTTTTCTGCTACTATGCTTGCCTGGTTATATAATTGTTGCTGTAAATGGTCTTGCTGTCTTGATAACTATGAAGCAGAGTTCTGGTTATGCCTTTAAATCAAATTGTGTTTACAATAACATGCCAATAGATTTTGTTAGTATTAATCTAAATCTGGTTTCCAGAAAGAAAAAAACCAATTCTTTCAATAAAGCCTAAGTCTAGTGAAATCTTTTCTAAATTACATGAAAAAGAAGGCTGGTTCTTTTGAAGACACCTTTTATATAACTATTTCCTGTTACTTAGAAGATTGTTTGAGATAATAGTTCTCAACTTCCAGTTTTATGATGAGAATATTGAGGCATTCAGTTTAATAGAAATATGCCCTGACAAGGATCCCTCTTCTACTTCACAGATGCAGAGAGAGAAGGGACATTTAAATAGAAGGAAGTTACTGTTGTCTGAAAATTCAGTTCTTACTGTTAGGGAAAGGATTGTGTGTGATACCAAATACACTAATGAAGAGTGGTATGTTATGTTGGAAATCCTTTCCAAAACTGAGACATTTTACTAAAGGTTTGTGGAGTTTTGTTGCCTCTGCAGCTGAAAAAATATACATTTACTGCATATATGTAAATGTATCTAACTTCTAATCTTCATAATTGATCATCTTGAGTTTTGTTACCTTAGACCATTCAAAATATTCTAGTTGGATTGATGTTTCATTGTATTATGTGTAGAATGACTTGGCCTTAATAAACTACAGAGAAGTAAATTTGGGTTACAAACATGATTCGTTAACACACTGTAGAAATACAGTAAAAATTTATTGATACAGATCTTTAAAATAATTTTTCAGCCTTTTGACATGCTGGATTGAAGTTTCCATTCTATTTTTTTAATAATTTATTTGTATTATTTTTATGTGCATCAGTGTTTTGGCTGCATATATTCCATGTGAGGGTGTCAGATCTTGGAGTTACAGATAATTATGAGCTGCCATGTGGGTGCTAGGATTTGAACCCAGGTTCTTTGGAAGAGCAGTCAGTGTTCTTAACGGCTGAGCCATCTCTCCAGTCCCGAAGTTTTTATTCTTAAGACAAGAAAAAACATTTCAGAGCAAATTGACAAGAGAATTAAATCATTTCTTTTTCACTAATACTAATCCAGGTTTTAGCATCTCCAAAATCATTAACATATTGGCATGATTATATTAGATAATGGCTCTTCTATTGTTAGTCCTAGTGGGGGCAATATTTCATGTGTTGAAAGTAATAAAATTACATTTCAGTTCGATTCTTGATATAAGATTCATAGGTCCAATTATCCTTTGCTATTAAAGATAAAAAGTCATTGAAATTTTGCCTTTTTAGCATAAATTATTTAAATTTTCTCAGAAAAGGTTATAAAGAAGTAAATAAACTGGTATTTAATATTTGTCAGGAAAACTGGTAAGAGTCAGACAGTTTTCTTCTGTTTGTAGTCAAAAGGTGACATTAATTGTTAGGCTATTACATGATAGTTAAGAGCCAGTGATAGAAGAACATTCAAAAGACTATAAAGTTGAACATCGAGCTGGGGTCGGGGTAATGCTCAGTTGGTAAAGCACTTGCCGGATGAGCACGGGGACATGAGTTTAATTCCCAGAACACATAAAAATGCCAGGCATGGTGGCACATACTTGGAACCCCATCGCTGAGGAGGTGGAGACGAGCAGACCCACTGGCCCCCCACTTTAGCCCAGTTGGTGAACTGCTTCGAAAGAGGTGGATGATGTTCCTAAAGATAACACCTAAGGGAGGGGGGTCCTCTGCCTCCACCAGCACTTCAACAAAAACCCCTGCTTCTTGCTATCCCAGAAGAGTTTGTTCTGTTGAAATCTTTTTTGTAAGTTATTGTTAATGATGCATATTTATTCTGTGGCTTAAATTTTCTATGGGGTGATCAAAATCCTAGATTAATTATATGGAGTTTTAAAAAAGCTAATCAAATTTAGTGGATTTCATCAACGATTTTGTTTAACATACTCCGCTTTTTAAAAAGTCTCTTTGGGTTCAACAGTAAACAGATTTGTAGTTTTGAAACATTTTAATTACAACATTCAGGTTTAGCCATATTATTTAACCAAAATAGGCTATAGAAATCAAAATTAAACCACCATATGTTCAAGAGTAAAATTACTGAAAGAATAATTGTTAGTTGAGTGTCTTTTGCTAATTATTTAAACTAATTACCCTTATTTATTTTACATAAGCAGAGAACAAGAGTACTGATTTGCCACAATATTCCAGTAACCCTGACATGCAATTGCTTTGAATGGTTAAAATCTCAGTGAACATGACTTCTGAAGATTTCAATTCTACATTTAAAATGTTAAAGCTATATTGTTTATCTGAATGGATTTACATCTAGAAAAGTAACTGTACTTACTTATCTCACATGCTGTGTAGCTTCCACTATAACCTTTATTTTTTCATATGTTACATTCATCACTGTCTTTAAGTTCAAAATGATATGGTATTGGAAAAAAATGTATGGTGCTAGACACAAAAGGCCACATATAATTGTATTTATATGATCTAGAATAGGTCAATCCAGAGAAACAAATCAGATTAGTGTTTACCAAGAGAAAAGGGGATGTCTACTTAATGAGTACAGGGTTTCCTTTTGGAGTAATAGAAATCCTCTAGATTATGACCATGATGATGTTTGCACAGTGTTGGGATGCACTGATTGCCACAAATCGTATACTTTAAGATGGTAAATTTATGTACTATGTATTTTGCTACACTTATATTTTGAGAAGGATGTGGTATTTGGGGTAATTATTAAATCTCCCCCAAATAAATGTTCCCAAGGCTTCTGAAATGTTCAAGTTGTAGTTTGGAATTAAGATAGCATTAATAATGTGGCAAAGGTATTAGATTAAAATTCTCAGGAAAGCCCATGAGTCCTATCTTAACAAAGCTGATTCCTCACAATTTCCTTATATTGAAGACAACTGTGACCTAGGAGTTCCCTTCTGTTGATATTTTTTACTTCTTGCCTTTTGTTATGATCCCTGTGACTTTTAAAAATGTGTTTCAGAATCATGCTTTGAAAAAATGTACTTTCATGTTTTTTTAATTTTATACTTTATGTTCCTTTTAAAAAACAAATACAGTATGTATTAGGCAAGATTTAATAAATTGAACTCTACATTTTTTTAAAAATCCTTTTGTATTGTCTTGTGGAAAAGAAACTACTTGAATCTTGAGCTTTGTAAGCCTTTTATGATCATTTAATATCTGGTGAAATTGAACTTGTTACTGTGTTCATTGCACACTTATTGAATGCTCATTCCAGTTCCTCTATAGGCATGACTCTGGGAGGCTTTTCAACTCTTGGGTTTTACAGGTAATTTATTATTTTTCTATCCTTTACCATCTAATAGTGATGCCAGAGAAGTGGACAAATTCCAGTAAAACAAAGAATTAAGGTAAAGATTCACTTACAATGTTTATCCACATAATTCTCCAAATACTTCAAGAACTGTTCTTTGGCATACATATATATATATGGTCATAAGTAATCCCTCAAGGAATTCATGTATTTCTCTTGATTCTGGGAGGCGTTGATTTCATGTCATTTGAAGCTCACAACTGCACAGAGTGCTAAGATACCAACTTTGCAAAATCGCAGACTCAACGATTAAAAGTTAAATTGCTTTGCAAATAGCTGTGCTTGTCGTATAATTGGGAGTATTCCTGCCAATTAAAGGGTATATTCTCCAAGTGGAATGACAATGAGTATAATTAAATGAGATTAACAGAATGAGGATACTGAACTAGATCATCAGGATAAAAAGACAAGAAGAGACTTGTACTACAATAGCTGTACTTACACAGTGCAACCAGATTCAGAATCAGAGCACGGCAAATAACTGTGTATTCATGCTCTGACAGTTTATTGTACTTTGTTAACCCAAGTGATTTCTTATTAATGGAACTTGTTTACTGTTTAGGGAATAGGTCATTTAACCCATATTCCATTGTCTTTCTATTCCATATTGCACTCTACCTTCTTTCTGATTCATTGTACTTCATTCTCCACAACTATCTTTTAATGTCACTGAACCGTTTTATCCATTTCCTTTGATGAAAATGTTCTCCTTCAACTTGCCTTGTTCACTGAAGATATAATTCTAGATACACTGTTCTTAGACTCTCTCATCACCTTTTTTTTTTTTGTTTTGTTTTTTTGTTTTTTTGTTTTTCGAGACAGGGTTTCTCTGTGTAGCTTTGCGCCTTTCCTGGATCTCGATCTGTAGACCAGGCTGGCCTCGAACTCACAAAGATCCGCCTGCCTCTGCCTCCTGAGTGCTGGGATTAAAGGCGTGCACCACCACCGCCCGGCTTCTCATCACCTTTTATTTTTGTTTCTTTTTCTAATTATTTTCCAGCATTAATCACACTCCAGTACCATTTCTGTTTACTAGTATCTTTAACAAGGTTATTTGTGTCCTCTCTAGGTAGAGTTCCTGTGAGTTTCTGTGCCTGGGTGAGACCCTTACATAAGAAGGAAATTATTAGATGTTTATTGATATAATTAGTGAATAATGATTAATTTTAGTGCCATTTATTTTTTGATGTATAATATGCAACTCCAAATTGCTGGTGGTTAAGCAACAGTCTGGCAAATTCATCCTATGTTGGCTACACTGGTTTTGTTTGGCCTGACTTACCTGCTTCCTGGTTGGCTCACATGTCCACAGTCACCTGGTTGATGAACGGAAGATTAGTTGATTTAAGATCTCACATGTCTGGCAGTTGGCAGGCCACCCACTGGCCAGAGTGATGGGATGATTAGGCCACATGTCTCTCATCATCCATCAGGCCAGCCCAGACTTATTTATACAGCAGTAGGAAAAGCAAGCAAGTAGGTCCCAGTTAACAAATCCTTTCCATCCCCCTGCGTGTTAACATCTATCAATGTTCTATTTTCCAAAGCAGCCCCATGGTCAATGAAATAGACTACCTCTTGATTGGAAAAGCAGCACAATCATGTTACAAATGAGTAACATCCAGGAATAGGGAGAATCATCCAATTAAGCCTTAGAGTATAATATCACTAATTATCATCTTCTTCAAATCCTTTCAACATTGTAACAAAGATCCTAAATACAAAATAGTAAGACAAATTGAAACCTTAGAATCTTTTTTTTTTTCTTTTTTTGCTTTCCTCAAGGACTAAAAAGAGTAGAGGGGCAAGGAAGAGAGGAGTGAGGAAACGCAGGGAGGGACAGCCAACACTAATGGCCATAGGGGTAGGGGTCATGTTAAAACCTAATACAATAGAAGCTTCTTAAAATACATATATGACAAATCTGAATCATCAAATAATGGGGGAAGCAAAACCCCTACTGGACCTCTCTCACCACCAAGTAAAGCCCCCAGGGCCAGGAATGTGTTACATCTAGTTGAGTTGTTGGCCAAAGGAGTGCCATGGAAATCCCTAAAAAACTCAGGCTATTGCCAAGGCTATTGGTTTGCTTTTATAAACTGATGGTATGACCCTGTTGGCGAAGACTACCCTACATAAATAAATGAATACAAAGAAGCTGGGCTGTTGCCCACCTATGGCCTTCACCCATACTGACTAGTGTTCGTGGTACTGGAAGGTACTCTGCATGCTGCCAGAGGAGAAAAGTAAACATCAACCTAGCTACAAACCCTTCAGTCTGCAATAGTGACCTGTCTGCAAGATATACTGGTGAAATCCTGGCACAAAAGTTACCAGAATAACCAACCACTGTCTGGATTTAAGGTCCTGTTCATGAAATGGAATCCATGCCTGACACTCCTCCCGTGGACAAGAACCTGAGACATGATATGCCATGGACCTAGGGGAAAAACTATTGTAATGCTAAAGGAACATAGTAATAAATGACTTAATACTCTGCTATGCCTATAGGTTAGTGTCTTCTGTAGTAGATGGGACTAAATATACAGAGACCCACAACTGGACAGTGTGCACAGACTGAAAGACCTTGAATACTCAGTCCTAAGTGGGATGTCTTTATCAAACCCACCTCCTTGGGGCTCAGAGAACTGTGGAAATAGGAGACCAATTTTAAGAGGCAGTGGGAGTGGAGGACACCAAAGAGTGACTTCCAGGCAATGGTATTGATGCACATGTGAACTCAGAGGCTGTAGCAGCATGCACAGGTCCAAGCCATGGGGGTACCAGCACTGAGAATGGAAGTGGATACCATTCCCCATTCCTAATACAGAAGCTGCTGCCAACTGACACCAGCTCACAAAGGAAAAGACAGTTGTCTTCAATGGAGTCACACTGAGTATGCAAAACGGGAGGCCTCATGCCCAGTGGAAGATGGCCAACAAAACAAACTCAATGGTGTTTTTGGAGATCTTTTGCCTCACTGCTTTGTTGGAGCATTTTTTTTTTTTTTTGGAGCATTTTTTAACCTGTCTTTTTCTTAATCTATTATGCTTTCCAATTTTGTGTTTTTATGGGTGTGTGTCTTTATGTGTGTGTATGTGTTTATTGTGCTGTTTTCTTTTTGTTCTTTCTATTTGCTGTTTTATACTGGCTTGTTTATTGGCCTGTTTGTTTTCTTTTTTTTTTTTTTTTTTTTTTTTTTTTTTTTTGGTTTTTCGAGACAGGGTTTCTCTGTGTAGCTTTGCGCCTTTCCTGGGACTCACTTGGTAGTCCAGGCTGGCCTCGAACTCACAGAGATCCGCCTGGCTCTGCCTCCCGAGTGCTGGGATTAAAGGCGTGCGCCACCACCGCCCGGCGGCCTGTTTGTTTTCTAAAGAGAGAGAGGAAGAAGGCTTGGAGTTGGGGTGGGGGATCTGGGAGGAGATGAGGGAGGGGCAAACATGATCAGAATACACTGCATGAAAATTATTTTCAATAAATAAATTTAAAGCAAGTTATATATTGGACATTAAAAGAATTTAATGTCAAGTCCAAGAAAATAGAAGCATCTTGCCTAGTACTTCAAACCAGATTTTATATATCTACATGTGTATGTATCATCTTATGCTATATGTGATAATTTGAATTTTGTAATCGTACTCTCTACCGATGATTAGAATTATACAATGCCTTTTGTGTCTTATGTTTTCTGAGACTTCGGGAGTCACTGTCATCAGTGATTTATGAAATAATTTTAACCAGAAATTCAAACCGTAAGTTACTACTTCATTGAGCCATTTTATGGGGAAAAAAATCTTTCAGCAGCTTTTCTTGCAAAGGTAATTAGCTTCAACATTACTTCTTTTGGTTCACTAAGGTATGATTTGGGAAAGTACCTCTGCAGTGATCTAATGATTATGTAGACACTGATCACCAAATATCTCTACAGCTGTCTTATTTTACATCCTGGGAACAATGCATGATATTACATTTGCACCTAATGGTAACACAAATTCCACAGGGACAGAATATGAGGAAATACCTGCTATATATCTCCTGTATGTGTGGAAGAGTGGGGAGAGAGTAGGAGAAATTGCTTGCTTCATTAAGGAGGCTGAGAAACCTCACCTTGGGCCACCTGCACACTGGAGGTCAGGAACACCCATGTCATGGCTCAATCCAATCCAGAGGTCTTAGAGCCAAGGAACACCTTTGTTTTCATCATTTAATGAAAGGGTATTTTTAAGTACTTAGAAGACTTTTTTGTTTTCCTTACTGTGTTTTTGGAGACAACTTTACAAAGTTAATTGATTCAAATAACTTAAAATAGCTATTCCTGCCATCTAACTGGGTCTGTATGCTCCATGTTTACAAATATAATTAAGCAAACTTAATAGAATGAAACTACCTGGACAAGCATTGAAGTAGACAAGGAGAGATCTGCAATACAGTAGTAGCTTTATTTGCTCAATACAGGAGGGTCCAAAGTCACAGAGGATGTGAGAAAGATAAATATCGTAACAATTCATGCTCTACTTGCTCTACTCTGATTCTACTTGAATGGTTTCGAAAAGCCCATGGTGTGTTCATCTCCTAAGGTTAGGGGCCCAAGAACTCAGGGGATGACTGGTGAGAATCCTAGAGTCCAAAAGCCAGAGAACTGCTCTGATGTCCAAGAGTAGGAGAAAGGCATCCTAGCTCCTGAAAGCTGACTTGCTGGATCTGAAACCCTAGCTAATCTGATGATGTAGGCCCACATTGATTGTAGCTCCTTCCTGCTCAGTCCACTGCTTCCAATGCCAGTTTCTTTTGGCAGTACTGTGATAGATCGATCCTAGACAGCCCAGGCATTCTAATGAAATTAGTTTCCATCTAGTTTCCTTTTTAGCAGACAGCTCTGGTCCTACCAAAGCACTGAGGATATATAATGTTTTTCTAGCTAACTGGGTAATCCTTAGTGTAGTTAAATTTGACACCCAAATCAGTCATTACAGCTCTGCTCCTTGCCAATATGACACCCATATGCATGTCTTTAAACCACACTTAATCTTTAAGATAATAGCAACGTTACAGTTCTACCTGTAGTTCAACATCTCTCTTGTATACACCTAGAAATTTACTAATCTCTTCCAGAGAAGATAGAAAAGTGTGTGAGTAGTGTTTTCTCCTCTCCTGAGAGCCTATAACTTACCTACTACGATGTAAATTCAACAGCACTTAAGTACTGATGTAAACTCAACACTCATGATGAGTCAGAGAACAAAAGACAATACTTAGCACACATACAAATAAATGTATCTAAATGAAATATTAAACCAGTTAAAGTAATGTGTGTAATTTGCCACACTGTAGTTGTCTTTTCCACTACTCATTCTGTATTCCCTTTGTTGGCATCAAGTATCTTACCTGGTTATCATTCTTAACCTGACAGTGACCCAAACCTTCATTCCTGAAGGCTCTCAGACATTCTTATTACTGGATTGGATTGTTGTGATTTCTCATCCATATTAAGTATAGGCATGATTGCAGGAAGGATTATTGTATTCCAGATATTTCTTTTTTGCAACTGTGATGTACTAGTTCAAGTTCCCCTGGTTGCTCTGGGTCAGTCATCCTAGCCGATATTATCACTCCCCTCAGGCTCAAGAGGAACGAGGAATCCAGAGTGGTCAGGTAACAGTCTAATCCTCTATTTCAGTGAAATCATTGTGTCTCCAGGTGGAATCATTGCTCCTTGAGACATTATGGCCTTCAAAACAGCAGGGCTTAGTGTTTGGCTCTAGAGGTAAAATTTTGTGAATGGAGTGCCAGTATTAATGGTGAGTTATGCTACTCCTGTTTCCGTTCCTTAGTTCCTGACTCATGAGTCCTGTCTGTGAAGGAAATAGTATATGTTCAGTGCTTATACATGTACCTGCGTGTATAGCCCTCTAGAAAACCTTGCCTCAGCCTGCAAAATTGTCATTTAGCTAACACTGCATGGTTATTCCATCATTCTGTCAAGCCAGCTGCTCTTAGATGATGGGAACATCACCAGACCAGTGAATTTCAGGATTATGAATGCATGGCTCTACTCCCTTAGCTGTGTCAGATGCAATTCTGTGTAAATGCTGTGATAGTGTATAAGGTTCGGTAAGTATACAGTGGGTAGTTTTGATGGAAGCATTACATACAGGGATGTCAAATCTGTACCCAGAATAGCTGTCAGTTCCAATAAAGACCAAAGCCTGCCCTTCCTCTACTGGAATCAAGCTGCCGTTGGTAGTTGGCTGATCATTCCAGGGAATGGTATCATTGGGATTCAGTACTGGCTTTTACTTCTGGCAAATTTTGCATATTGGTGGCCATAGCCAGGCCAGCCTTGGTGATGAGAAGATACTAACCCCACCATCATGGACATTTGGATCATGGGCCCATTGGGTGATGACATGGGTGGTTGGAGCAAGAGACTTACTGGTTTCCATGGAGCAGGCCATCTTATTCACTTATCTGGTTATTAAACACAATAAGGCTACCATTTAGTGAACATTTATATGGAACAAAAATATCTTTATATTCTTCGGCCACTCAGAATTCTCTACACATCTCTAGATTCCTTTGCCTTAATGTGTGTGTTTATGTGTGTCCATGTGTATATGGTGGGCACATATGTATGAATGTGCATGGAGAGCAGAGGCCAACCTCAAGTCTCATCCTGAGGAATGGCATCCACCTCCTTTGAGATGGCAGCCTTTGCTGGCCTGGAGCTTAACAAATAGGTTAGCCAGGATGACTGCATGCCTGGAATATCCTCCCCTCTCCCTTCCCCAGCCCTGGGATTACAAGTGCATGCTACTGCACAATGTTAATATGGTTCCTGGAGACTGAGCTCCTGTCTTTGTGCTTGCCAGTAAAGCACTTTACTGACAAATTCTCCCTACCTCTCCCCATATTCCTTTACTAGTTTTCCACTCATGTTCCAAGTTCCTGACCAGACAAGGCTCTGCCTACTGTCCATGAATTAGTATACAACCGCACATCTGGTTGTGGTGATATTGTGTTCCCCAATATATCGTACACCCTAATAAATTTATCTGGGGTCAGAGAACAGAACAGCCACTAGACAGACATAGAGGTCAGAAAATGGTGGCACACATACCTTTAATCCTATCACTTGGGAGGCAGAGATCCATTTGAATCTCTGTGAGTTCAAGGCCACACTGGAAACAACCAGGCGTGGTAACAAGAATCTGTAACCCCAGGAAGTGATGGCAGGAAGCAGAAAGGTATAAAAGGCATGAAAACCAGGAACTAGCCTGGTTAAGCTTTTAGGGTTTTGAGCAGCAGTTCAGCTGAGATTCATTCTGGATGAGGACTCAGAGGCTTCCAGTCTGAGGAAGTAGAATCAGCTGAGAAGTTGGCCAGGTGAGGTTAGCTGTGGCTTTTTCTGTCTCTCTGATCTTCCAGTGTTCACCTCAATACTTGACTCTGGGTTTGTTTTATTAATAAGACTCTTTAAGATTCATGCTATATCTGGTATTCTATGCAAAGCCCAGGTCTTGGTGTACTGCCTGAAATTTGGCTGGCTGGGAAGCTTCCCTGTTACCACTGTCCTTCAGAGACATCCCAGTGCTGTGGTGCTTCAGTTGTCCACTTTAGAGCAGTGCTTGTATATTGGGTAGGAGCACTGTAAACCAGACTCAGGTCTTCTTAAGTCAATTGGAGGAATGAACCCAGTAGGTACAACCTTGGCTGTCGCAACAGTGGGAACCATGGGCACTTGGACCACTTTTTCATGTAACTTGCTTGTGCCTTCAACCTGCTTGTGCTTGATCACATATATACCACTTCTATTGGGTGACTAAGTGCTTACTCTGTATGCCTGACTTTATTCTGGTTGACCAGATAGTGTCCAGTTCATAATAGGCAGTTCCGGTCACAGGGGTAACTTGGCAGCCTGTGATGAAGCCTTTAGTTTCTCCCAAAGTCAAGTAGCAGGCCAAAAACCTGTCTCTCAAAGGAATAGTTATCTGCAGAGAATGGCAGGGCCATGCTCCAAATTTCTAAAGGTCCACACTGCAGTCCTCCTATTAGGGTCTGCCAAAGGGCGCAAAGAGCTTCCTTATCTGAGCTGTACAAGGTAAAAATGCAGAGTAGGGAAAGGCTTTCGAACGGTTAGGACTCAGAATGGAAGGGAAGAACTGGCAAGGAGAGAAAGGACTCTGAAAAATATTGGCATAGCTTATATGAAAGCTTTCTGTGTTCCCTAGGAGATCGTTTGGAAGTCTTGACTGCTTTTCCAATGCAACTCCTGGTAGGGACCAAGCCACACAGAAGAGTTACATTCTGTTTACAAAGCTAGGATACTAGCCTTGTGTTATTTACTGTTTACTTAGCTTATTGTTAGACTGCTTCAGAGACAGGCAAGGAAACAATTTCATGACTAAAATTCATGTGTGGAGCTGAATCTCAGTATAGTGCGGGTAATGGGAATTTTATTGCAAGGGGCTACCTATGCAGTTGCAAAAAAAAAAAAAATCGGGCGCATTCTGCATATAAAGTAGAGCAGGGAAGAAAAGAAGAAGTTTCCTAGTCAAAAGATGGAAAATACGTAATGGGTTTGGCAGTAGGGACATGAACTGTGTGGGACAGAATAAGAGGAGAATGTTTCCATTGTGTTTTCAGGAAGCTATACACATGAAAGTATCTGGCAGTTCTTTAAAAACAAATAAAAAACCAGTGCAATTTTGGCTTATGCCCAGACTTTTGCTTTGAATGTGACACTGCCAATCAAACACAGAGCTGTACCCACAGGCACACACCATATTCATGAAGAAATGACTTTGTGATTTGGTTCCCAGGTTGGACAGAACACTGTTCTGGTTATAGACCCTTTAGTGGAAACGGTTTATTAGAGAAAGCAAGAGTATCCACGATTTGAGCAAAAGAAGCAAGGCACAAAAGCGTATACACTGCTTTGTTCACTTACATGGAATTCTAGAACAGGGAGAAAACTCGGGGGACATAAAGTCAGCAGGTGGCTTTGGGGTCCAGGAGTGAGTGGATGCACATTGCCTGCGGAGCCAGCCTCCAGCTTTGCTGCCTTTCTGCCAGTGTTTGCTGTTCCCTTGTTGTGCTGCACCGTTTTGACCTCAGCCTTCATGTCCTGTGGGGTTCTCCCTGCGCGCATGCCTGTGTCCAAACTTACCTCTTCGTAAGGACACCATTCCAAAAGGATTAGCAGAGTCCAACCTACTTAAGTGTAATTGAATCTTAACAGCTGTGTCAACGGAGACCGTATTTCTAAATAAGGACACAGTTTGATTGGGAGGCACCACATTTCAACCAACAAAAAGTGGTAAGACCTGGTGAGCAAGAATTAGCAAGTAACACAGACAATTTGGTATGACACTTGTTCATCAGTGGGAAGGAAATAAAGTCCACAAAACTAAGTGGTTCTGTCACCTTAGTGAAATGTCTATGATACAGTAATCTGGAGCATGTCCATCTTCCCCATCTAAGCTGAAGCTGCTTTATACTGCCTTCCAAAAACCAAGAAAGATGCACAACACTTACTGGGTGCCTTTGCATTTTAGAAGTAGTATGTACCTCATTGGACATCTATTTCTCCTTTTTTTTTTTTTTTTTTTTTTTTTTTTTTTTGCTGCATTGTGTCAAACAGTATCAATTTTTGTTGAAGCCAGAGCAGGAACACATACTATAACACCTAGGATGCCATGAAAACTACCTTGCCAATTGGACCATACAGCTCAATGATGTTTAAAGGGTCAGAGGTGGACAGTGATGGTGTATGGAGCCTGCAACAGATGGCTAATCACAGTGCTTGGCTGTGTAATATACTACATCTTTTTATTCTTTGTATTTTCTTGCTTTCTTGTATTGAGTAAACGACCTAGTTCAGTGCAAAGCAGAAATGAGTGAGGCAAACATTTATCTCCTTCTATCCACCTTAAATGGAAAGTATTCATTTTATCGTTAAATTTGGTGTTAGCCGTAGGTTTTACTCACTGTGTTGGTTTGAATGAGAATGGCCTCCATATATTTGAGTGCTTGCTCCCTCATTGGTGGAACTGCTTGGAAGGACTAGGAGATCTGGCCTTGTTGGAGAAACTTTGTCACTGGGGGTGGGCTCTTGAGGTTTCAAAGTACACACCAAGCCCAGTCTCACTCAGTCTCCAACTTGGGGGTCAGGATGTAAGCTCTTAGTCACTGCTCTAGTACCATGCCTGCCTGTTTGCTGCCATATTCCCTATCAGGATGGTCATGGACTAACTCTCTGAAACAGTAAGCAAGCCCCCAATTAAATGCTTTTTTAAAATAAGTTACCTTGGTCATGGTGTTTCTTCACAGCAATTGAAAAGTAACTAATACATCTACCTATCTACCTTCTGTCAAACTCAGGAAGTTCTTTTCTATTCTTAATTTTCTGAAAGATTTTGATTTTTTAGATCATGAATGGGTGCTGAATTGTATCAAATGCCTTTTCTACATCTGGCAAGATGATTCTTCAGTGTTTCTACTTTATCATTACTGCAATGAATTGCATTGATTTCTTAAAGGCTTCCAGAAAGCCTTGCTTCATCATTGTGTATTACTATTGTTATGTGATATATATATATATATATATATATATATATATATATATATATATATATATCATTGGTTAATTGATAAAGAACTTTTTCAAGGTATATGAAAGATTGTGTCCTATTCTTTCCTTTTGTTTTTGTCAAAGTTTGGTACTGGGATTATGCTTGATTCATAAAAAGAAGTGGGTTTCGTTTTTTCCTTTTACAGTTTCAAAGTTTGTCTTGATCACTATTGTTTGTTTTTAATGTGCTTGATATAATTTACCAGTGCCTACTTGGGTATGGCATTTTCTGTACACAAAATTTTGTGTTTTTTTAAATTGGGAATTAAATTTTTTAGTAGATATAGGAATTCACTAGGTTTGATTTACTCAGTGAATTTTAGTAAATTGAACATTTAGGGGTTGGGGATTTAGCTCAGTGGTAGAGCACTTGCCTAGCAAGCACAAGGCCCTAGATTCGGTCCTCAGCTGTGGGGGGGTAGGGGGGAATAAATTGAACATCTCAACTGATCTACTTTAAAATGTCAAATATTCACTTACTTTTATAGAAACTTTATGTTGTTCACAATTCCCTAATACCTTTTCCCTTCTCTTCATGCATATGTATGGGTGGTATGTGTGCATATGCATATGCATGTTTGCATATATGGGTGCATATATGTGTGAAGGCCTGAACTTGGTGTTAGGAATCTTCCTCTATTGCTCTTCTGCCTTGTTGTTTAGAAGCAGGGTTTCTAAACCAAAGCCAGAGCCTCATGTAAGGCTAGTCAAACTAGGCAGCTTGCTCCAGGGATCCCATTCCTCCACCTCCTAAGGCTGTGATTACAGGTGGGACCCCTCGCTCATCCAGTATTTATATGGATGCTAGTATGGCACCTGCTGTAACTGCTTAGCCATCTTCTCAGAATGACTAATACTGTTAATATATATAGGATCTGCCTCATAACCATCTCTCATTGCTGCTACTAGTAATTTCTGGTTTTTGTTTTTTTTCATTCAATCCACTACAGGGTATCTAGAAATAAGCCATTTTTTAAAAAACAGCCAATTGGGCTTGTTAATTTTTTCCTGTCGTTCACATTCACCTTATACCATGATTTCTTTTGTTTTCACCTTCTGGTCAATTTTCTCTTTGTTTACTGTTTTCTTTTAGTGGAAAAAGACAGCTAATTTTTAAATGTTTTCTTTTATCATGTAGACATTTTAACATATAAAAATTTCTCTAACTACTGTTTAAGTAACATTCCTGAGTCTTTGATATATGTGTTCCATTATAATCCTATTCAAAAATTTCTTTTATGCCTGTCTTTATATATTTATTTAGAAGTAATTTTATTAAATTTCCAATTTGGGAGTTTTATCAGTAGTAGTTGTTATCGGTTTCTAATCCTGTTTTGCAAAGAGAATATCATATGTATAGTTACAAACATTTTTGATTTATCATGATGTTTGTGTTATAGCCAATGTCAATGAAAAGCCAGTATTCACTTGGACAGAATGTATATTATAGTACAGCCTGTAACATTTAGTAATTGCCATTCAAACATTATAAAATGTTGGTGATTCCTTTTGCACTCTACCAATGATTGAGAAAAGAAGGCTTATTTCCTAATTATGATTGTAAATGTTTAGGAATGCAGCTCAATGGTAGAGTGTTTGCTTAGCATATACAAGGCCCTGGATTCAGTCTCCAGCATCACACACACACACACACACACACACACACACACACACACACACGAAGAATAGGGGAAAAAAAAGACCAATAATAATTTGGGATCTATTTTTTTTGATCCTGTCGATATTTGCTTGAGATATTTTGAAACATTAATTAGTTGTAGACTCCTTTAGAATTACTGTCATCTTAGTCGTTGAAGCCCTGGGTTCAGTTTCCAGCACTGCACAAACCAAGTGTGGAGGGACATATCTATATAACTGTAGCACTTGGGAGGTGGGGGCAGGAGAATCAGGAGTTCAAAGTCATCCTTGACTACATATCAATTTTGAGGCCAGCCAGGGATATATAAAAACTTGTCTATGATAAACAAATAGTGAATGCTATAGTATAAGTTGTGGCTCAATTTTGAAAGATGCTGTATGCGAAGTTCAGCATTAGGTCAGGTTAATGTTACTAATCTGAGTTGAGCTTTTATGTTTTCACCTGCACTTTATTTTACCATTTCCTCATTTGATTTTCAAAAGCATATGCTATGCTCAAACAAAATAATACTTAGATTAGTATCATTTGTATATTGCAAAGAAGATCTACCTCTCAAATTGTCTTCATTTATCATTGCTTCCTTCTGCATTAATAATTCAAAATAAAAGGAAAATTATTATGACTTCACAGTTCTTAAGCATATTTAATAATGCACAAGTCTGCAACAGTAAATGGTGCCACTGTGATAATTATTATCATTATTATTAATATGTTTGTCCCAGAAAAATGGATGTTTTATTATTTATCATTCTCTTCATATTGACTTTCACTTCTTTTTGTTCTTGCTCTACCAGATATTTCTGGAAAGCCAATGAGTGCCTTGAAAAGGTGATTGTTTGTTGTCAAGCTTAGGACATGTGATGGTAATAGCAAATTGATTATGCGACACCAGAATGAGAGCTTCAAGATGATCTGGTCTTAAATTATTGAAATATTAACTTCTTCTAATAGTTCAAAACATCCTTCCTGTATTACTGCATTTACAGTGTCACTTCCTGCCATTTTTCTCAGCTCTGATATCGCTCTAATCAGTGATTTCTTGTAGCAGTTTTCTCCTTGCAAGCTATCCTGGGTACCCCGAGTATTCATGGCGTCAAAGCTGTGCAGGGACTTTTACCCTTGTGTTTTCCTTGAGTGCCATCTAGGTGACAAACAAGAATCTTCTAGACAAAACACTGAAGAAAATGTACAGTTCCTCAGTTGATCTGTATCCCTGTCGGCTAAAACAACTCCACTCCTTCACTCACAGAGGGGAAGCACATCTCTAAAAGGACAGAGAGCAGAAGAGCTGCTAGAACATGCCATCGTTTTCCAGCCAGTGAATTCATCTCCTCTTCCCTTCAGATAGTTACCCCTCCTCAATTCCAAATGGAATCCCTTTGCCAGCACTTTCCCCCTTCTCTTCCACATTCAGGAGAAATTTGCTCCACGAAGTAGCATTCTTGCTCTATGCATTCAAATCCTATCTCTGCATTAACTTTTCCCCAGCACGTCAATAAACCTTCCTTTCATCACACAAGTGGAAATGCCATTACCATCCTCATTTCATCCTCTTTTGTTTTTTCAAATGTGGTTATTTATTTATTTTTAAATTATCATACAAAGTATGATATAGGACTTTTTCATATAGGACTTAAATTATTTTTATCCTTTATTAGCTTGAGTCTTATTCTCAGCCACCTTGAGCAACTTGATTTCCCTTACAAGACACCAAAGAAAGCATTTAAAAAATGTGAAATGTTCCATGGGATATTTTTCTGTTCTTATCCTACTCAAAATCTCTGACTGAAGACTTTTGATTGCAAACGTCCCTCTACATCATCTCCTCTTGCTTTGCTATTTAGTTATCTATTTAGGCTGCTTGCTAGCTTGACTTCTCAAGGATGCGGCCTCGGTTCTTATTCAAAGCCATTTCTCACTCGTATTACTAAGTTCAGTGCATCACAGAGATGCACAAATACTTGTTTCTTCTCAGTTCTGGAAGTCTTTTAATGTGCCCACAGGGCTTAATTCTCAGACTTTTCCTTCACTCATTCTAACAATTTTTAAAAACACTCTGTCTGTCTGTCTGCCTCTCTCTCTCTCTCTCTGGTTCTCTCTTTCTCTCTGGTTCTCTCTCTCTCTCTCTCTCTCTCTCTCTCTCTCTCTCTCTCTCTCTTTC